>NC_035449.2:150720861-151053831 GCF_002127325.2 Helianthus annuus | reverse complement strand
CGATTAACGATTCGGTAGAGCTCGGTAACACGTAATTACCGTTTTTGGTTAGAAACTTATTAAATATTCCATGTTAGGAATATTGTAGAATGCACACTAGCGAGTCAAGTCTTGGAAACGACATCACGAAGTCGTATATAGCTAGCTTTGCACAGGAATATTCAGGTGAGTTCATAACCCCACCTTTTTACAGTTTTACATTTTTCTAAATGTTTTCGGGGTGGGAAGACATGCACTTTTTGAAAAACATACAAGAATTTCATATTACTAAACCATTTTACAAGCAAGTTTTAAACTGACACAGATGGTTTATGAAAAGCTTATGTTTTTATACCAGTTTTTCAAACAAGCGTATTTTTCGAAACATGCATACACACGAATTCTTGTTTTCTGAACTACGGGAAAATACAAGTACAAAGAGATACAAGAATTGAGAAATGATACAGGAATTGAGGAATGATACGAGAAATCGTGTCACGAATAGGGTACCATAAGCACCATTAATCGTGTACGTACTTAGACCGCAGAACAAAAGGTTAGATCTAACGGGTGTAGGGCAGCCCCACTCTTGGTGACAACTAGAACCAAGTAGTGTTTTTGTGTCTCAGTCGTGAATCGACTAGAGAAAAATGCCTATGGTTTGGTGACTTCCTATGTCGTGTCACATGTTAATGGCCTTGCAACCCATTAACAACAAGATACATACAAGAATACTTGATTTATACAAGAATACATGATACATACAAAAATACTTGGTTTATACAGGAATACTTGATTTATACAAAGTTTCCATATAACTTGACAAGAAAATGATTTTAAATTCGTTTTCTCAACAATACTTCAAAAACCGGTTATTCAAAAGATTTATTTCAAATCTTTTACAAACAAACTATGAACTCGCTCAACTTTATGTTGACTTTTTCGCATGTTTCTTTCTCAGGTTGCATTTCTAAGACAAGGCACGGTTGGAATAGGAGGACCATGGAGAGTCGAGTACTTAGTGGCGTTCAATTCCTAAAAGACTTAGATTGTTTGCTTCCGCTGTGCAACGAAGATACCAGTCCAGTCACGCCAATGCTCTGATAATTTCGGGGTGTGACAGAAAATAAGTTAAAAGTATTTACCTAAGCTACACGTGAATGATAATTCAGCCGTAAAATCCTAAAGCTTTATGATGGTACCTTCTATTGGATGCTACTAATCTGTATGGAAGGTTTAATAACCTATTAGGATGCTAACGGGTCTTTAGCTAAGTCAAAGACTTAGACCGGCTAGCTAGAAAGAGACTTTACGGTTCTAAACGCTAAATTAAGCGGAGACCGGAATAGAATGTGGTTTAGACCCAACAAGCTTGGATACTTGTATAATATAGGTAAACTAAACACATTCTGGAAATTGAGGATTTAATGATAAGGTTTGACCCGTTTCGGCTATTTTATGTAAACTAGTCACATAACCCGATCCGAACGCGTAAACGCGTAACGGGTAACCAAATGAAATACATACAGGTCTTAATTGTTATTATGCTTAAAATATGTTAACACATCAGTAGGATGTTAACATATATGCCCAAAAAGCAATTTAAACCAATTTAAGTCCCATAAGGGCAATTTGGTAATTTTAATGCTTATAAAAGAGATTTTGTAACAAACTGAAGTTCTGGTCTTTTGAAATCAGTAAAAATATTTAATTTATCACATTACATCAGTAAGTTATCATACATATGTGAAATTTACTATTTATGACCAAACTATGTCCTGAAAGGGCATTTTGGTCATTTCACATAAGCTTTTAAGGGAATTTTTGGAAACCTGAGTTCATAACTTACACCTACTGTAATAATATTTAAATTTTTTTAAAAATTCAGTAGGTAATAAGTCTTAGATGTTAAATATGGTTTTAAACCATGCTATGCACCTAATTAGTGTAAACTCGCTAATTGACGATAATCAAGATGTTTATATAAATCTGAGATTTTGATCAGTTTTAAATGCTCAAAATAATTTATCTAATGTATGAAATCAGTAGGAAAAAGTTTGGTATTCTTGTTAATCTCATTTTATGTCTAAAAAGGGCATTATCGTCATTAACCGAATTACAGAAGAACTCTATGTTTTAAACAGATAATAATCTGACCAAAAATCTTAAAATTCCTTAAAAATAATATCTTAACAGTAGGTAATGAGTTTTGGTTCAAAATTCAAGTTTAAACATGCAATATGCAAGATATCGCAAATTAATTAATAAAAGGTTCTAATTTCGATATCGGGCATAACTCCTATTTGGGACCAAGAACTGATGTCAAATTTTCGGGACAAGATTATATATCAGTAGCAAAGTTTTTTGTCCACTCACATATCTAAAAATCTCATTTGTATGTCAAAAGGGCATTTATGGCATTTTTAAGCATATTAACGATCAAAAGCATATAATTCAAACCACTAAGAACCATGCAATATAACTCCAGAGGGTTATACTACTGAGTAATGTGGTCCTAATGGAAGCTTAAAACATAGGAGAATTAAGCTTGAACGGGTCAGAACTGAAAGTCAAAGCAAAAGTCAAGCTTTTGCGACTTTCGGTTATAAACTGACCTTAGACTGATAATTGCCGGGTTAGGACTGATAAAACATGTTCTAATATTAATTACCAAGTCATTAGAATGTTAAAATATAATTTTAGAACCTCTGTTTTTATTAATTTAAATCATTTTTAAACATTCTGTCCAGTTTGACTTTGTCAAACTGGTTTGACCCGACAATTAACTAGTCAAACGAAATAATTAGGAGGTGCCCTTTTAAGAGTTAATCACCTACATTAATATGGTTCCATAACCACTTTCGTTTTGATCAGTGGCTGGACCATATGTGATTAAACCGAAAGTCAAAGCTTAATTACGATAAGTTTGACTTTTCAGTTTTTAAACTAATTAAAAGGACTAAGCAGGTAATAAGACTCTTACTAATAGTCCTTGCTATCTTTTCTACACTTGGTATTCTTCTCCTACTGATTGCAAGCTCCAGAAGTGAGGTAATTGAAAATGTTGCAAATGATGTGCATATGAACATAAGACTAGTGCTCTTTCTATACTAAATCCCAAGTGTCTAGATTAATTGCAGCTGTAATTGAACACCCTAGGATCACTCCAGGTGTCCTAGTGGATTTATAAAACCGTTTAAGAGCCCATGGGATCGATACAAACGAGTTTAAGTTGGTTTGGAGCTGTTAACCTGCACCTGGCAGGTCTTTTCTGTGCTGGGGACTTCTACGCGGCCCGCATAGATGTTCTGCTTTGCCTTACGCGGCCCGCCTGGAGGTGGGAAACAGGTTAAACAAGTTTCAATGTTGGCAGGTTTTGTCCCTGATCGATTAAAACCCTTTTTTAACTTGATTTTTGGCAATAAAGGCCCTTGTAGTTAGTTCGTTGAGGCTCAAGGATGTATAAACAAACTTCGTTAGGCTCGGTTTCGTTAAATGTCACTATAAATGCAAGTTTCATCAAGTTGACACTTTTCACCCAAAGTCTTGAAAACTCGCTTAACGATCTCGAAACCACGTGAAATTTTTTATAACTTATTCTTAAGAGTATATTTGAATATTTCGAAGCCTCAGGTTCGTTAAAAAGTCACTCAGATGTCAGAATTAACATGTTCACACGTTTAACCCTTATAGTTTTATAATCTTCTGATTATTTTCACAAACGTCTTCTTATATCCAATTAATCACTCGATTAAGAATGTATTCTTCACGTATGGTCATTCAAAGGCTCAAGTTTGGCATGTTGACACTTTAGTCCCTTCGCATACATATTTTCACTGTTTGTCAACTTTAGTCCTTCAAACTCAGTCTTTCACATATTTAGAGTTTAGGACACGTGTCTATATATAATTGGACACGTTTGTATGTGGTGTTACATTTAAGAAGAGATGTCTACACAAAAAAGCTAGAAAATGGTTATGAGGAAAGAAGAATGAGATGATGTAGAGTTATGTCTAGTGCAAAATACCCAAATTACCCTTTATCTCATATTTTACATAAATGGCGTGGATGCTTCTAGTTCACACAATTGGGTTTTCTGAGTTTTCTTAACTGGGGTGAGTTTTCTCATTATAATTAGCCTATATATATATATATATATATATAGGGAGGTTCAAATGAAAACCACTAGTTTTTGCGAGAACTCGAAAACTAACTAAAAAACCCTAAAAAACATACCAATTTTTTTTTACCAATTTTCGCTAGTTTTTATGTATTAAAAACATTTTTTCAAAAAAAAAAAATTTGTAGTGCACATGTGTAGTACGACACATGTGTATGTGTACGATACATGTGTATTATTACACATGTGCATTACAAAAAAAAATGAAAAAAAAAGTTTTTTTTATATATAAAAAATAGAGATTTTTATTAAAAAATTGAAAAAAATTGGTATGTTTTTAGGCTTTTTAGTTAGTTTTCGAGTTCTCGCGATAAAATGAGTTTTCACTTGCACCCTCCCCTGTATATATAGGGTCAGGTTTTAGGGAAAACGGTGAAAAGTGTGAGAACAGTGAGAACACTTATGGATCGTCAGATCAAAACAATATATGGACTAAATTGGCCCGGTGACTTTTTCGTAAATAACATTTGGAACGTGCTTCATTAAGGGTAAAACATCGTTTCTCCCATAAAACGCCATTAAATATGAAACGCCATTAAAGATAAAACGCCATTGAAGATGGGACATGTTATAGACTTAAGAGATAAAGCTGAGCAAAACAGGAAATACAAATAATAACTGAAAAACGACAGATATTTTATTAATTGCACTTAATTAATAATATCCCGCCTAAACTTCTCGCCAAAGACTTCCTATAAACAGGAATGTCTCAGCACCTTCTATTCATTAAACCAAAAAAACAAACGCCATGGTTCCCCCAAAAACACTCCCTGTAAAATGCCAAAAAGTTAAAAAAATCAAAAATGGCAAACATCATTTCTTGGATATTAAATGTTGTTCTACGTGAAGTTTCATCGAATGGAATGTTAGCTGAGAGGTGTAACTCAATAACATTTTGCTACATGAGATGGACAAATCTTCAAGAAAAAAAGACTAATGACAGACATATGTCATTTTCTGTGCTTTGTTCTTGATGAATATTTGAATGGCATAAAGAGACGGATGACACTGAAGAGTGGGATGAAGATAAAGATGAAGACTAAACAAAAAACTCATGTCATTTTGTGTTTAAAACATCCATAAAAAAGCTACTTCAACAACAAAAAACAAATGAATCATACCAAATTCAAAAACGCCATATATTTGTGACGGTTCTTGTAGTTTCAAAGAAGAAAGAGACTGGTAATAGTGAAGATTTGGAATAGAAATTTGATTAAGATTTTTAATTTATTTTTATCGCTTCTATTTTAATTTTTTTATCGCTTCAAATCTTCATACGTTTTCTTGAACTCCATAACATACACGATTATCGATCGATCAAGTTGCTCCCCCAATGAAAAGACTTACACGCATTGTATATCTGAGACATGTTACTTTGTCCAGAATACAGAAAATCTAAATAGTACATCAATTCCTTGACATACTCATAGTGATTAATTAGTGAGATGACAGAGGTATCAATGGAGTTCCTAATTTGTAGGAACAACCGGGCATCATTTTGAATCCAGTGATCTTTGGATTCGTCGGTAGGAGGATCGGACGTAAGATGCGAAGCCTTTCCAATACTTCGTAAATAGATGCGAACAGTCTTGCTTCATTCATAGAAGTTCGTGTCGTCAAGTTTGTTATCGGTGAGTCGAGTTGCTACAGGAAGAACATCATTAGAGTTGGTAGCAAAACTCAGTTCACCTTTATTGACGACACTTGATGAATCTTTGAGTTCAATTATTTTAACAATCGGGATTTAAACAAACAGAAGTAATGGAAAGTCGTAAAATAAACCAAAAATTAGAGCAACAAAAAAATCTGGAATGGTTGACGAGAATCAAAAGTTAAACTCAGAAATCTAGAAGTTTCACCAGAAATAAAGTCAACGTTAGAGGTCAAAGTTAGAAATCTGGAAATTTGACCATAAGTTAAGTCAAAGTTAGAAATCAATGTTGAACCAGAAATCAGAGATACTAACCAGAAATATGATGTTTAGGAAATTAAAGTGTGAAGAGCCCAGAAATCTGATGATAATCATATTTGGAAAAGGTTAAAAGAAAACAAACCAAAAAATCTAATATGAAAATCTGGTCTGCAAATCTGATCTGAAATACGCGAACACTGATTCGAAAATCTGATCTGAAAATCTGATACGAAAAATCTGGTCTAGAAATCTGATGCAAAGAAATCTGATGTGAAAATCTGATGAAAAAATCTGATGCAAAACTGAAATCTGGTAAATGTCTAAATGCACCAGAAATACTGATTGATAAACACTAGATGCTGAAAACATTAACTTTCAAAGATCCCTAAGAAATAATACTGATCAGAAACAAATCTAGTGTGAACCAGGAAGTCACAACCAAACAGGAACTCAGAGAGGCTTGTGCTGAAACAAGGATTGATAAACACTAGTTACTGAAAACATTAACTTTCAAAGATCCCCAAGAAATAATACTGATTAGAAACAAATCTGGTGTGAACCAAGAAGTCAAAGCCAAACAGAAACTCAGACAGGCTTGTGCTGAAACAAGGATCGATACTTGTGCTGAAACAAGGATCGGAATCAGACCTGAAGACAGCCGTTACTGACATAACAGGAACTCAGACTTGTACTGAAAAAAAAGATCGATACGAGAGCCAATAGAGCCATTGGCTCTGATACCATGAAAGAAACTGAAAACTAATGGTGAACACTTAAAGAACAAGTTGTATTTCAAAAAATGAAAGGTTACAATATACATGCTAGTTATAGGATAAGAAACTAATATTTTAATAGGCAAGTTGCAGAATAATTATTCTAGAAACATTATCTACTGAAACAAATAATTGGCTAGCAAGTGGATATTTTATCTATTTTATTTAACAGAGTACTAAATTTTTCTGACAGGTTTTGTTGGATCGTCGTTGACCCTGAATGAGTCAATCAGAAGAGTCGTTTATCTAATTCAAAGGCGGAATCGATGAATCAGACGCTCAAACTAAATATAATGCTTCTTATATTGATTCTTGACAATGTTTACAACCTGGAAGCAATTGGGCAGCACTTCGTTACAAAATCAGATCCGTGCCAAATGAAACAACCTATGCACTATTTATAGAGATTCTGGTTCGCTAATAAGGACGCCTTAAAAGCGGACCTGTGTGAATGATTGGGGTTCACTTATATGACCATGTACATATAAGCGGACCTTGTGACACCTGTGTCACCGCGACCATCAAACAAATGCCAAGCCGATGAAATATTGTATTTCAAACTTGGGATCTTGTTTAAATATGTGTATATTTTGCACATATCAATTCTTGTTCAATTTCAAACTTTACATCGCTTTCTAGAGAATTATACGCAACCTGGTGCGTAAACGTACGCAGTTTAATGCGACAAATACTCCGGGACATCAACATATACTTAACATACCTTAAATAACCTTTACATAACTTAGAAATAAGTTTTGAAGGCTTTGGTATGGCAAAAACAAGTTAATTCGCTTACAGGGACTAAACTTGACAAACTGTGAAAGTATGCCAATTTGAACTGTAACAAACATTCCGGAACATGTCCATAAGTTAAACATACCATAAATATCCTTTACATAGCTTAGAAATAGGCTTTGAGGGGTTTGGTATGCTAAAATAAACTTTTGGGTCATTCAGGGACTAAAAGTGTCAAAAAGTGCACAAGTTTGCACTTTCGCGCATAACTTACGTTCTGAATACATCCGGACATCCAAAAATTTATGTAAGCATCCTTATATTATGCCTTAGTATTTGGCATAAGAAAAATCCATTCGTCGCATCATTTGGATCGTCTTTCGCGCTTATGCGCATTCCGTCGTAATTAAGCGAACATCGCGATCGTACGACCAAACGAACCGACATCCGGAATATTTTTGAGCATATTTCAAGTCCCCTACACTTTAACTTCATCTTAGAGCCTTGAAATGAGGTTAACGGGGCTTAAACGTGCCAAAAATGGGCCAAATTGCATGTTTCTGAAGTGCAGGGACTAAAACTGAAAATTCTGATCTGTGACCCTCAAGCGGGGCGCGTAAGGATTGCCCAAATCCTTACGCGGGGCGCGTCAGACTCCCAGAGCAGATAAGATCAGCTAGTCAGCAAATTTCAGCTGGTTTAACCACAACCACATGTTTTAAAGTTGCCCTTTCAGCTCACTAAGGGGCATTTTCAGTAACCACAAGTTTTCGACAAGTGTACGATCGAGATTCGATCACGTTTTTCAAGAAACGATCCTAACGGTTCGGGAAATACTATAAATACCCCACCCCCATTCTTGCAAAAACCCACACAATCTGATCAAGAGCTCTAAGTTGGAACCTTTGTTTCATACCTGAGCCATTTTGATCTAGATTAGCATTCGGGGACCCTCCGTAAGTATTCTTTCGCTCTTTTATTCGCTTTTCGAGTCCAAAAGTCAACGTTTTGTTGACTTTCTGCATTGACCAGCCTATGGTCAACCCGAAGTTCATGGAACTTCATAACGTGAGCGTGATCACGATGGTTATAGTCCATGGCGACTGTACCTACTGATTACCACGTTATCTAGTGACGAGTCGTAGTTTCGGCCAAAATGCGCATTCTTGCGTATTTTGTAACCAAACTACTCGTGAGCATAAAAGCCGTTTGTTTTGATGCCAAACCTGTTTTCTAAACTTAGTTAAGCATGTTCTAACATGCATAGCTCGTCACTTTTAGTTTAGTGCTTATATAGGGTCGTAAGGTAAGCGATCTAAACCATCGCTTATACTTTCGAACCCGACCCATTTGGTCGATCATTAGGATCCGACCAAACACATTAGGTGACCATAGCTATAACCTTCCGAGGTTATGCCTTGTGGTCACGATGTTAGGCGTTCCAAACGCGTTTTACGCGAACGACGCGTTAAGGTAGCATAAGCTACCTAAACGGGTCGTGATGGGTCGCAAGCACTTAGGTTAAGTTTCATTTTAGTATGTAGGCTTTGTTAAACCATATTACACGAGTCTCCATACTCATTTGGTTTACGAACCCGCATACTATCCGATCCTTCCGATTTTGGTCTGGTATATTAATGTAGCTACCTATTAGGTGCCGTTTGATATTCCGTGATCTATAGCATTATTTGGTTATTAAACAAGAACTCCGAAGCAATCTCAGATGAGTACATTGAACCCCTCTTTTACTGTTTTCCAAACTGTTTTGGGGTGAAACGCATGTGCCTACTTGTTACTTTCATGCTTTCCGGTTTTCACATCATATACTTGCTATGTTCGATAGTACATATATAGTACATGATTTCATTGTGTCTATGCTATGTATGTCCATTGTGTGCATACTTAGTACATCACTTTACAATACATTTCATGCTATGTATGCCCATTGTGTGCGTACTTAGTACATTGCTTTACATTACATGCTATGTATGCCCATCGTGTGCGTACTTAGTACATTGCTTTACATTACATGCTATGTATGCCATCGTGTGCGTACTTAGTACATTGCTTTACATTACATGCTATGTATGCCCATTGTGTGCGTACTTAGTACATTGCTTTACATTACATGCTAGGTATGCCCATTGTGTGCGTACTTAGTACATTGCTTTACATTGCATTTCTGTTGCATATGCTCATCCAGCATATGAACGCATTATACTACATTTTGAACCGTTGTAACCATTTGACTATGTGAACCGTCTTAACCCTTCGATTATATGAACCGTTTGTAACCATTGAACCGTGTAAACCAGTTGTATCCGTTGACATGATTTACATTTGACAATAGACATTTGACTATACATAAACATTTCCACAATTGTTAAACATTTCAACTTGATGGTTTGGTTTGAGTAAGTGATTAAGTAACGAGGCGTGTGTAATATGATACAAGCATGGTGGATACGCCGCTGGTACTTCCTATATATAAGTGTTTGTATGGTATTACATATCGTAGCGTTATTTGAATCATTTCAATTTGAGACATATGACATTTTATACAAATAACACACTTTTCACGAGACATTGTTTTACAAACGACTTATCTTATACAAACTCATTTTACATGGTTATCCGTTTAACCATACAGTGTTCCCTTATTTATACATATCATCTGATTTTATCGTTTTTCAAATGATTTACAAGACAAAGCAAATTACAAGGTTCATGACTAAACATTTTCTCAAACATAAGTCATGAATTCCGGTTTCACAAAACCAATGTATCTCACAGGCATTTTTATGCTGACGTACCTATTTTCACATGTGTTTTCAGGAGATGATGCATAGGACTTATCAAGACATACTTAGGCGGACCTGTGCCTTAGTGACTTAAAACGAGACAAGAACTAGTTAAATTATGTTATGTACTCTTTGGTTCTTGTATAAAACAATGTGAACTTTCATGTTTGATTAATAAAACGAAACTTCAATTGCCATGGATTTGAAACAATTGATTCTGTTACAACACTCACCGACATTTCCGCCACGTTTTGTATGTTCTACGTGGTCGGGGTGTGACAGAAAAGTTGGTATCAGAGCCAATGGTTATAGGGAATTAGGTTATTACTTGCGTTTAGTCACAAAACAATACCGTCACCTATCCTTAGGCGACGACCACAACAAGAACATAAATTTCAAAACTGCTTTGAAAACTAATCATCTGTTCTAGGATGATTGATTACTAGGTTTTGAACCCTCCATTATAAGGTTTTGAACCCCTTTGAATTTTCAAAACTCTCGTCAAAGTTTTGGGTCCTAAATAGTGTGAACACGTGCAAACTGGAAGAGTGAATGCCTGTACCCTGGGTTTTCTGTCTAAGGTTAGAGTGTTCGTACAAATCCACATAATCAGACCAGTCACTCTTACCTGGGAACTCTTGGGGTGAGTGTCCACTTATAGGCGAGCATGTCTTCGCGATACACTATGAGGATCTATTTGTTTTGATTCAGCCTGGGTGTTGTTTGTTTGCTTCGTGGATTCAAACAAATGACCATCAGCCATGATTATGGCCGGTAATTGTAACATCCTATTCTTACCCAATGCCATTTCATTTGTTTTCTTTCTTGTTTCTCTTCTAGAATGCCTCCTCGACGCGAAAACCAGATAGCTACTGCCGAGCTGGCGGAAATTATTGCACAGCAGATGGCTGCTCAATTCCCAAACCTCTTTGCTCAATGGAACCAAGCCAACAACAGCCATAATGCCCCCTGCAACTTCAAGACGTTCAACTCGGCTAAGCCATCAAAGTTTTCTGGGTCTCAAGGAGCGATTGCACTTCTGCAATGGTTTGAGAGTTTAGAGAACACCTTCAGACATGTCCAATGTCCAAACGAGCGAAAGGTAGAGTTCGCATCTAGCGTCTTTGAGAAACGAGCTTTGACATGGTGGAATGGTGTGATGAGAGATAGGGGTGCCGATGTGGCACTGGCTCAAACATGGCAAGAGCTTCGAGCTCTGATGATGAAGGAATTCTGTCCTCGTCACGAGATCAGGGCCTTGGAAACGGAGTTCGACGATCTTAAGCCAGTTAGCGGTGAGCATCGAGCCTACACGGACCGTTATGAGGAGTTAAGTTTGTTATGCCCGGATATGGTTACACCTTTGGATAAGGCAATCGAAAAGTACATTGATGGCCTCCCTGACTCAATACAAGACATTGTGACTGGTAGCAACCCTACTACAGTTAGACAGGCCATTGAGCTATCTGCAACCTTGACTGAATCAAAGATCAGGAAAGGTAAACTTTTCTGAAAAGGTGACAAGAAACCGGTCGGGGAATCAAGCCCAACCGAGGAATCAAAGATCATGGATGAACAGACTGAATCTCCTAAGAAGTCAAAGAAGCAAAAGGCTTCTCAGAACTTCGCCGTGGTCGCTCACAATGGTCAAGCCGTCCCCAACCAACCAGCTCAACCCCCTGCTAAAAGACCATACAATGGAACAGCACCCTTGTGCAACCAATGTAGCCTCCATCATCACGCCAACGTACAGTGCCGCAAATGCCAAACTTGTGGGCTTATAGGCCACACAGCAAGAGTCTGCCCAGCTGCAGCTGCGCCAAACCAAGCTGGCAACAATCCTGCTCAAGGTCGTTTTCTACCAGGCTCTTATTTCAACTGTGGCGAGATGGGTCATTTCCGAAGAAATTGCCCAAAGCTTGCTAATGCAAA
Organism: Helianthus annuus; assembly: GCF_002127325.2. Lineage (NCBI taxonomy): Eukaryota > Viridiplantae > Streptophyta > Magnoliopsida > Asterales > Asteraceae > Helianthus > Helianthus annuus. The sequence continues at coordinate 151,041,519 of NC_035449.2, read as the reverse complement.
TCCAGCACAGGGATAAGTATCTGACTGACTAGAAGACAACATCGTTTAGAAATAATCACGTCTTATGTATTATTTTCTTTTGTTGTCAAGGTCCAAGAAACAGTTGTTATCGTTGTTTATAAATAAATCTTTTATTTACATTGCAATGTATTTCTGTGGTTGCATGTATAAACGACATATCCCTTACAATACCGACAATCAAGAAACGGTATTCCTTGAAGAACAAACTACACCCAAAATTCTCCCATTCTATGACCTCTTGCGTCTTCCACAAAATTCCTAAGAACCCGTTTATTCTAAGGAAACGAAGTACAAAGCGCAAGTTATAACATGAGACGAATACCCAAGGTACCACTATAAATCCTTAATAGGGTACCTAAGGATTTCCCGTAAGTCCTTAATTGTTGCATACCTTAATTCGAATGTGGTGATTCCTTGTAAACAAAAATCAAATTTTGGGAGATCTTTCTATCTTCTCAGATAGATTCCAGTGAACATTAAGACCCGTCGATTGGTTTCCATATCCGTATTAAATCAATAACAAGTTAATAACAAATTATAATCAAGTTAAACAATTATGTGACTATGTGCTTATGTGTTTCCTTATGTGTTGTTGTGTGATCCAAATTATGTTATCCAAATCTTCGTAGAATCCTACATATCCTTGTACAAGAGATTCATAGTAGGATACCCAAAGGTATTACTTAAAATCCTCAATGGACTTCTATGTTATAGTTAAGTCCCTCGGATTATAAAGTACTACTTCATGATTAGACCCCTTGAGTGGTCTAGTTAAACAGATTCATCCAAAAATCTGGTTAGGGATATCATGTGATGATATAGCTGAAAGGACTCCTTGGTGGCCTAACTAAGAAGATCCCCTGTCGATCTAATTAAAAGGACCCGATGGAAGTCTAGTCACCCCCATCACAAGTTTGATATCCTTCCCCAAAACATTACAAAACAAACTGTGCGGACTGTGCAAGGGATTACCTAATTATGGATGCATACATAATTATGGAATCTAGTGCACAGAAATCACAGCAAGTTCTGTCATGTGTCTAGAGTTAACCCTATTCATTTCCAACTCTGATGAAACAACCGTTGAAAATGACTCCGTTAGTTCAGTTTTGTTTTTGACGATTTATCCGTTGGGGAAATGAATATCCGTTGTGTAATCCTTCATTTCCAACTCTGATGAAGCAACCGTTGAAAATGACTCCGTTAGTTCATTTTCGTTTCTGACAATTTATCCGTTGGGGAGATGAATATTCGTTGTGTAATCCTTCATTTCCAACTCTGATGAAGCAACCGTTGAAAATGACTCCGTTAGTTCATTTTCGTTTCTGACGATTTATCCGTTGGGGAAATGAATATCTGTTGTGTAATCCTTCATTTCCAACTCTGATGAAGCAACCGTTGAAAATGACTCCGTTAATTCATTTTCGTTTCTGACGATTTATCCGTTGGGGAAATGAATATCCGTTGTGTAATCCTTCATTTCCAACTCTGATGAAGCAACCGTTGAAAATGACTCTGTTAGTTCATTTTCGTTTCTGACGATTTATCCGTTGGGGAAATGAATATCCGTTGTGTAATCCTTCATTTCCAACTCTGATGAAGCAACCGTTGAAAATGACTCCGTTAGTTCATTTTCGTTTCTGACGATTTATCCGTTGGGGAAATGAATATCCGTTGTGTAATCCTTCATTTCCAACGCTGATGAAGCAACCGTTGAAAATGACTCCGTTAGTTCATTTTCGTTTCTGACGATTTATCCGTTGGGGAAATGAATATCCGTTGTGTAATCCTTCATTTCCAACTCTGATGAAGCAACCATTGAAAATGACTCCGTTAGTTCATTTTCGTTTCTGACGATTTATCCGTTGGGAAAATGAATATCCGTTGTGTAATCCTTCATTTCCATTTCTGATGAAGCAACCATTGAAAATGACTCCGTCTGTTCATTTCGTTTCTGAAGAATGACTGCTAAAGGAAATGACAGGACATTACTTTGCATATCGCTGATGGTTATTTGGCAGAATCACAAATAGACTCCTACGAATAAATTTCGGGACGAAATTTCCTAAAGTAGGGGAGACTGTGACACCTGTGTCACCACGACCATCAAACAAATGCCAAGCCAATGAAATATTGTATTTCAAACTTGGGATCTTGTTTAAATATGTGTATATTTTGCACATATCAATTCTTGTTCAATTTCAAACTTTACATCGCTTTCTGGAGAATTATACGCAACCTGGTGCGTAAACGTACTCAGTTTAATGCGACAAATACTCCGGGACATCAACATATACTTAACATACCTTAAATAACCTTTACATAACTTAGAAATAAGTTTTGAAGGCTTTGGTATGGCAAAAACAAGTTAATTCGCTTACAGGGACTAAACTTGACAAACTGCGAAAGTATGCCAATTTGAACTGTAAGAAACATTCCGGAACATGTCCATAAGTTAAACATACCATAAATATCCTTTACATAGGTTAGAAATAGGCTTTGAGGGGTTTGGTATGCTAAAATAAACTTTTGGGTCATTCAGGGACTAAAAGTGTCAAAAAGTGCACAAGTTTGCACTTTCGCGCATAACTTACGTTCTGAATACATCCGGACATCCAAAAATTTATGTAAGCATCCTTATATTATGCCTTAGTATTTGGCATAAGAAAAATCCATTCGTCGCATCATTTGGATCGTCTTTCGCGCTTATGCGCATTCCGTCGTAATTAAGCGAACATCGCGATCGTACGACCAAACGAACCGACATCCGGAATATTTTTTATCATATTTCAAGTCCCCTACACTTTAACTTCATCTTAGAGCCTTGAAATGAGGTTAACGGGGCTTAAACGTGCCAAAAATGGGCCAAATTGCATGTTTCTGAAGTGCAGGGACTAAAACTGAAAATTCTGATCTGTGACCCTCAGGCGGGGCGCGTAAGGATTGCCCAAATCCTTACGCGGGGCGCGTCAGACTCCCAGAGCAGATAAGATCAGCTAGTCAGCAAATTTCAGCTGGTTTAACCACAACCACATGTTTTAAAGTTGCCCTTTCAGCTCACTAAGGGGCATTTTCAGTAACCACAAGTTTTCGACAAGTGTACGATCGAGATTCGATCACGTTTTTCAAGAAACGATCCTAACGGTTCGGGAAATACTATAAATACCCCACCCCCATTCTTGCAAAAACCCACACAATCTGATCAAGAGCTCTAAGTTGGAACCTTTGTTTCATACCTGAGCCATTTTGATCTAGATTAACATTCGGGGACCCTCCGTAAGTATTCTTTCGCTCTTTTATTCGCTTTTCAAGTCCGAAAGTTAACATTTTGTTGACTTTCTGCATTGACCAGCCTATGGTCAACCCGAAGTTCATGGAACTTCATAACGTGAGTGTGATCACGATGGTTATAGTCCATGGCGACTGTACCTACTGATTACCACGTTATCTAGGCTCAGTGACGAGTCGTAGTTTCGGCCAGAATGGGCATTCTTGCGTATTTTGTAACCAAACTACTCATGAGCATCAAAGCCGTTTGTTTTGATGCCAAACCTGTTTTCTAAACTTAGTTAAGCATGTTCTAACATGCATAGCTCGTCACTTTTAGTTTAGTGCTTATATAGGGTCGTAAGGTAAGCGATCTAAACCATCGCTTATACTTTCGAACCCGACCCATTTGGTCGATCATTAGGATCCGACCAAACACATTAGGTGACCATAGCTATAACCTTCCGAGGTTAAGCCTTGTGGTCACGATGTTAGGCGTTCCAAACGCGTTCTACGCGAACGACGCGTTAAGGTAGCATAAGCTACCTAAACGGGTCGTGATGGGTCGCAAGCACTTAGGTTAAGTTTCATTTTAGTATGTAGGCTTTGTTAAACCATATTACATGAGTCTCCATACTCGTTTGGTTTACGAACCCGCATACTATCCGATCCTTCCGATTTTGGTCTGATATATTAATGTAGCTACCTATTAGGTGTCGTTTGATATTCCGTGATCTATAGAATTATTTGGTTATTAAACAAGAACTCCGAAGCAATCTCAGGTGAGTACATTGAACCCCTCTTTTACTGTTTTCCAAACTGTTTTGGGGTGAAACGCATGTGCCTACTTGTTACTTTCATGCTTTCCGGTTTTCACATCATATACTTGCTATGTTCGATAGTACATATATAGTACATGATTTCATTGTGTCTATGCTATGTATGTCCATTGTGTGCATACTTAGTACATCACTTTACAATACATTTCATGCTATGTATGCCCATTGTGTGCGTACTTAGTACATTGCTTTACATTCCATGCTATGTATGCCCATTGTGTGCGTACTTAGTACATTGCTTTACATTACATGCTAGGTATGCCCATTGTGTGCGTACTTAGTACATTGCTTTACATTGCATTTCTGTTGCATATGCTCATCCAGCATATGAACGCATTATACTACATTTTGAACCGTTGTAACCATTTGACTATGTGAACCGTCTTAACCCTTCGATTATGTGAACCGTTTGTAACCATTGAACCGTGTAAACCAGTTGTATCCGTTGACATGATTTACATTTGACAATAGACATTTGACTATACATAAACATTTCCACAATTGTTAAACATTTCAACTTGATGGTTTGGTTTGAGTAAGTGATTAAGTAACGAGGCGTGTGTAATATGATACAAGCATGGTGGATACGCCGCTGGTACTTCCTATATATAAGTGTTTGTATGGTAGTACATATCGTAGCGTTATTTGAATCATTTCAATTTGAGACATATGACATTTTATACAAATAACACACTTTTCACGAGACATTGTTTTACAAACGACTTATCTTGTACAAACTCATTTTACATGGTTATCCGTTTAACCATACAGTGTTCCCTTATTTATACATATCATCTGATTTTATCGTTTTTCAAATGATTTACAAGACAAAGCAAATTACAAGGTTCATGACTAAACATTTTCTCAAACATAAGTCATGAATTCCGGTTTCACAAAACCAATGTATCTCACAGGAATTTTTATGCTGACGTACCTATTTTCACATGTGTTTTCAGGAGATGATGCATAGGACTTATCAAGACATACTTAGGCGGACCTGTGCCTTAGTGACTTAAAACGAGACAAGAACTAGTTAAATTATGTTATGTACTCTTTGGTTCTTGTATAAAACAATGTGAACTTTCATGTTTGATTAATAAAACGAAACTTCAATTGCCATGGATTTGAAACAATTGATTCTGTTACAACACTCCCCGACGTTTCCGCCACGTTTTGTATGTTCTACGTGCTCGGGGTGTGACAGACCTGGTGATTTGATCTGGTTCGCTTATATGTACATTGTTCATATAAGCTGACCTCAATGCTAATCCATCATTTCTCGTTTCTCGAACCTCGTGCACTCAATATTCTATCCTATTCTAATCTATTACATGATACAAGACGAAGTCAATAGACGTAGTGCACCAACAGACTCCCCCCTCGGATATTGACGAAGTCGTCAGTGAACATTCTCTGTTATGCTACCTCTTCAGTCTTGATCATCTTTGCCAACTTGTTCAGATTGTAATAATATAAGTATCCTTCAATCTTTTTCGTTGATCATCTTTACAACTTCATCATCAGTAGGCTCCCCCTCTCGTCAAGCTTCCGTGCTTTTAGAGATCGACACCTTGCTTTTCAGCTACAAGCTCTTCAGTCTTCAGACTCCCCCTTAAACTCTGCTCTCAGGATCATAGTCTGGTATAACATCTGCAATTCTCAAACAAATGATACGTAATAATCATTTTAAAACCATGAACCAGAAACCGTAATCTGGCTCTATTCAACTCTCTATATCACTTCCCCTATCAACAATCTTTACAGTTTTTGACAGTATAAAGAATCCAACTCCCCCACAGATTATCATTCAAGTTCAAGTTAATGGCCTTGAAGATATCACAAACTATTTTTTGAAAATTTCTAGAAATTTCAAGTTTCAAATTAATGAACTTGTTTTATTTTCAGAAACACACTCAGCTTACTTAGATTTTGAAACTCAGCAACTCAGACATCGGTTTATCGAAAATAAAACAGAAATCAAAATCTTTTTGTATTTTCTGAAAATATAAAGCTGTAAAGAACTATGCACAAATATATTTATATACAATATTTTTGTTTTGAACATGCGACAGAGGATCATATCAGTTTTTGACAAGTCACAAGTACCATTAAGCTTTAAATCATACTCAGTATTAAACAATTCACATAGACTGTTTCTAAATTCTCACACAATTTTCAATTTACTCAGGATACTATTTAGATGTCTTATGAACTTAGCTCATTCATGTGTCCCACCTCTTGAATATACTCCCGTATCCAGAATCTCAATATTAGGACACACATGTGATTGTACTAAAATGATGTCTGTACATAATTTAGGAAATGCGAGAACTGAGGGATCTCAGGTCAGAACTTCCGTTCAGCAGAGAGATATCAGTTTCGACTTTGCAGTATGTCCCCTTTAGAGGATCTTTTAGCTACAACAGATGATTATCAATTTTATTGTCTAATCAATCTGAGGGCTATAATGCTATGTTTCAAGCATTTCAGGCAAAGCATTATCCAAGGACTAGGTCAGAACTACCGTTCAGCAGAAGTCCCGGAATAATACCCCAGACATCATTGAGTATAAAAAACCTAGTATATCAGAATACGAGACCTTTCAAACAAGATTTCAGGGGTTACCTATACATCCAAGTAATGTTCCCCACAAATTTCGCAAGTTTGAAATTTTAGGTTTATATCCCGAATAAATCTACTAAATGTATGAACATTTATCAACAAATCATCAGTAAAACTGTTTAATACTTTATACTATACAAATCTTTAGCGTACCGTAACTGTCTACTGATGTACTATCATTTCCTCATTTTTCGCAAAACTCAAATTTTTGAATTTTATCATGTTTTTGGCTTTTTCAAATTTTCTAATGTTTTTGTATTTTCTGACAATACTTCTCCCCCTAAAATGCAAAATCATTAAAGAAATTTGACAAATCGATACTGATAGCTTTGTCTCGCCATCCATTTTCTGCTTAGAGTGCTCTGATTTGCAGAAAAACTACTATCAAGTACCCCCATGATTTACAACCCATTGATTTTGCCCGTTAGAAAACCGTGCTTCAATCTGTGACAGTAGTCATGCTTGTTCAGCCGTGAGGGTTTCGGCATAGTCCATCAGCACTTATTCTAACAAAATTAACCACAACCATCACAAACATCAACCAAACGAACAAACAACAACCAAACAAACAACAAACATCACATATTGTTCAAATTTTCACAAAACAAAACACACAAACTCCCTGTCTGACCAAACCAGAGTTCATCTTCTTCCTACTCTAGTGCCAGGCTACTCTTATTTGCATTCTGACAATCTTCTGCACCATTGAGTACCTGCACATTCAAGCTTTATCAAATACGCAAACAATTTGACACAAACAAAATTTCAATCAATAAAGATGCCGATTCATGCTTCGCGATAAAGGAAGCTCCGGCAATTCCAACCACTTAATCAAACATGGTGTCCACCCAGGCCTCACCAGCCTTAGGTGTAACCTTGACTCTTGCTATTTGAATTTTGAAGTTTTCAGCCTTGAGTGGTGGAAAATTTGCGTCATAGGCAACTGAAATTGAATTCTCAGAAGTTTTCACCTCAGAAGTCGAACTTATTGTTTCAGTTTTGGCTTTCCAAATTTGTTTTTGTTTCTCATTTTTCATTCCAACTTGCTCATTTTGTATCAAATCAACACATTTCTTGACAGACCACACTTGACCTTCAGGAATACCTCTTTTGTAAAAATTTGTTTTTTTTGAACTTTTTGAGTTTGAACACCATTTTTAGGTTTCCAAACCTCTTGAGGTTTTGTCATATTAACAGATGTTTTCCAACTTTGTGTTGTTCTGAATCTGGGTGTGTGAGAATTCCAGGTCTGTCTTGAATCGAACCTATTCTGGTTTGATTTCCAATTTTGATTCGAAGCAAACTTGTTTGTGTTGTACCTCCAAGTTTGTTTTGAATCAAATCTGGTTGACCTTTGTCTCACATTCTCAGATTTTTGTTTTTCAACATCAATCTTCTTTTGATCAACATCCACAGGTTTTAGATTTGGACACTTGCGAGCAAGATGTCCTTTTTGATCACATTTGAAACATGTTCTCATGGACACATCTTTGACCTGTGGTTGTTGCTTTCTCTTTTGTGCCTCAAACTCAGCATTAGACTGTCTCATTTTGAGTTCTTTTTCTTTTGCTAAACTATCTCCTTGAACAAAACTCATTTTTTCTTGATAATTTGGCGTCACATTTTTCTTCCAATTTTGTTTCTTTTTATAACCTAACCCAGCCTTCATGTTCTTCTTTTTGACACCCGGTTTGTTATAAAAAGTTTTGTGACCTTTACCAGCAAATTTTGAAATTTCAGATTTTTCAATCTCAACCATTTTGAAAACTTGATCAACTTTATCTGAAATCACATTCTGAATCGGGAATACAACATCTAAGAATAATTTGTCTGATCCAATCATGGTATAAACCAATCCCTTTGAATCATCATTCAAATTTTTCTTGGATTTTGTGTTTTTCAGATATCCATCATGAAAGTTTCCCTCATCTTCATCCTGTGATTCAGTTTTACCTGTATCACCCGACTTTGCTTGAAAAACGCTTTCAACAACCTTACCTACCACCTCTGAATCACTGATATCATCAGATTTGGTGTAAGTCACATCGATGTTGTCGGGTAACTGATCAACCATGTTGATTACTTTTTCCACTTTTTCGCCATCATAGAATGTATAATTATTCTCCAACGGTGGTGGAACTTGATGGTATTCAGACCCTTTTCCCTTTTTATTCTTTTCAGACACTTTCTCATCGGGTGTGATGTTGAAAATTCGTTCCAGAATATATGAAGATGAATGATAGCTTTGCAATTTATTGACCAACTTTTCTTTGTCTGCCAATTCTTGTTTAAGCTTAGCAACATCATCAATATATTGGTTTACCACTCTTTGTTTATCTTCAAATCTAGCTTCAAGAAATTTAGTGTTTCTTTGACAAGCACACAATCTATCATCTAGACTTCTGACTTTACTCTTTAAAGTTTCATACGCTTCTTTTACAGTTTCATATGACAGTTTCATTACATCATATTCTTTTTGCAACTCTTGAATTTTGATGTCTTTTGGAACACATTCGTTGCAAACAGCTGAACACTTTTCTTTTAAAACCTTGTTTTCTATTTCAAGATCATCACATTTTTGTTTCAATTTTTCATTTTCTTGTTTCAGAAACTTTTCAATTTCACTCATCTCATGACATTTTTCTTTGAAAATTTTATTTATTTTAGTAAATTCAATGTCTCTGTTGTTGAGTTTTTCATCTTTCTCAATACAAACACTGCACATTTCCATGCATTTCTTGCATTGCTGTTCAGCTTCATTATCAATTTTATCAGAAGTATCAGTTTGAATAATTACCTCAATGATTGGCACTTTAGTTTCCTCAGTCTTCTGAATCTGATCTTCTTCAGCGACTTGCACTTTGTCTTCAACACCTTCCTCGGCTTTCTTTTCAACCTTCTTCACTTCATTCACAATTTCTTCAACTATTTTCTTCTTCTTCTTCTCCAGGCTAGCAAATATCACCTTCCGAATACCTTCTTCAACCTGCTCTTTGTACCTCGGAATCTCCCTAAGGCCTTTGCACCAAACACTCACAGTAGGAATAGCCGCAACTAATGCATCAAGGTCAACTGTCTTTGGATCAACAGTTGGGTTTCCTTGAGGATCAACATAGCATTCTTTATCTTTGCTCCACCTACCTGCCCATGTTGCTTCTCTGTAAGCATTATACACATCATCCAATCTCATACGAGCATGTCTTTCTTCACGAGTGAGTGTTATTTCAGCAGTCATCGCCTTAACTTCCACTTCAGCAACCTCTTCGTCATGTTGACTCCAATCATAACCTTCATCATCATAGATTATGAAACCAAGTGATTTTGCCTCTTTCAACCGTTCTTCCCAATCAAGATTTTGAACCATAGATTCATAATCATCATCTATACTATCCACATTTTGATCACAAAATGACAAAGCAGCTCTCTTTTCTTTGGATGATGACAAAGCAGCTCTCTTTTCTTTGGATGATACTCCATCAATTTGCTTTCTGATTGGCTGATCAGTTTTCTTGTGATATATTGCCTTTTTGTAATAATCCTCACGAAACGGATTTACACTTTCATTAGCTCTGTTGTTTGGACATTCTCTTTTGAAGTGACCTTTTTCCTTACGTTTGAAGCAAGTTACTTTGTTCTTGTCAAAACCCATCTTCGTTTCAGGTCCTTCCAAACATCTTCTGCCAGTGATCTCCATGAATCGTTGTGCTCTTCGAATGACACTTGCCATGCACCAACGAATATCCATGAGTTCCATTTCTTCTGGATCCACCTGATCGTAATCCTCTTTCGTCATGTTAGGATTTCCGATCTTTCCTGCAATTAACCCTTCGTAAGATACCAGAATAGAGGCTAAGAAACTCATATGCTGTTGAGCAAATTCATTGTTTAGCAATGGAGAGTTTTTCCAATCGGAGTTGGAATTTGCAGTTGATGATCCAGATGCAGATGATGAATGAAATCCTGGATCATAACTTGAAGAGGTATTCTTTGATGTGTCACTGGTCTTTTCTGCCGTAAAACCCGTTTTGATTCTTGGAGACTCATTGATTCTTGAAGACTCATTGTTTTGTAACAACCCTCTTCGATAGTACAAACCAACATTTTGTTGATAGTTAGAACTTGACATCTTGTTTTGCTTTTGAATCAATAGATCATGCCCCTCTATTTTCTCTATCAATTGATCTAATGTCAGTTTATCAAAATTGACATCATTTTTCAACACAATCACATATGTTTTCCAATCATCTTCATGAGGTAAAGCTTCAACCAGTTTATCTACCATCTCTTCTATTTCTTTGTTAATTTCGAATCTCTCCAGCTCAATCTTTAAGTGACAAAAACGTTCAATCATTTGACGAACTGTTTCATTCTTCATGCAGCTAAACATGTCAAACTCCTTTTTCAACAACGAAATTTTGTTTTTCTTGATATATTTCCCTCCTTCAGCTTTCACTTTTAATGCTTCCCAAATTGACTTAGATGTTTCACCATGCTGAAGCAGTGAGAAAATATCCTCTCTGATAGATTGTTGAAGTAGAGTTTTCATTCTTAGTTCTGCTGAATGCTCTTTCTTATCATCTGCTGTGAAATCTTTTAGTGTGATCAACTCGCGTCTTTCATTTCTTGGTTTTACATATCCCAAATTTAAACAAATCCAGCTATCGTACGCATAAGCTTGCACCCAATTTTCAAATCTTTCAAACCACCAATGATAGTCTTCGATATTCATGAGCTTAGGTGGTCTTTGGTGATTTCCGTACACGTTATCGTAACTCAGACTTTCCGATATCACTTTCGTAGCATTCTTTGGTGTAATTGGTGTATCTTCTGAAGTGAATGCGTTATAAAATGTGTTGTAAAACTCTTCACCATAGTCCGACATCTTTACTCACCTGGAAGTCAATAACCTGGAAGCAAACAGACAAACTTAATCAGTTCAAACAATATCAAGTAATTTTGAAATACACTAATACTCGATTGTCGTGAAACAATCTTGACACTTGGACGAAATCAGATTGAACGAATGAGCGAAATCAGATTGGCCAAATAAGCGGACCAAATATTTTGACAAATGAGCGAATCAATCAACTTGACTTATAAGCGAACCAGAAGATGTCTTATCAGCGGACCAGACAATGTCTATATAAGCAGATCTCAACTGTTCGTAAAAGCAGACCAGAAAGTGGCACAAAAGCGGACCAGTTGATGTCTGTTCGAGCGGACCAGACTTGTTTGTTCGAGCGGACCAACCCTAAAAGCGAACCAAACTATGATCGTAAAAGCAAACTAAACACGAATTTAAAAGCGAATTTCGCGATGTCCGTAAAAGCGGACCTCAGTTTTTAACCAATTTTGACCATTTTTAATCTGAATTTTAACTCGAAACTTTCAAGGGTTTGTTATTGTCCACTAATACATGTCCTGTGAAAAATTCATCCGATTTTAACCGTGGAAACTTGTCCGAATAGAAAAAGAAGGTGTAGAAGACAGAAAACGGATCAAATTTGAGCTAAACTCTTCCTCCTGAGCTCTGATACCACTTGTTGGATCGTCGTTGACCCTGAATGAGTCAATCAGAAGAGTCGTTTATCTAATTCAAAGGCGGAATCGATGAATCAGACGCTCAAACTAAATATAATGCTTCTTATATTGATTCTTGACAATGTTTACAACCTGGAAGCAATTTGGCAGCACTTCGTTACAAAATCAGATCCGTGCCAAATGAAACAACCTATGCACTATTTATAGAGATTCTGGTTCGCTAATAAGGATGCCTTAAAAGCAGACCTGTGTGAATGATTAGGGTTCGCTTATATGACCATGTACATATAAGCGGACCTGGTGATTTGATCTGGTTCGCTTATATGTACATTGTTCATATAAGCGGACCTCAATGCTAATCCATCATTTCTCGTTTCTCGAACCTTGTGCACTCAATATTCTATCCTATTCTAATCTATTACATGATACAAGACGAAGTCAATAGACGTAGTGCACCAACAGATTTGTTGGAGACAATCAGTCAATCTTTGTAAGGTGTATCTCCAATGAGGTTGCGAGGATGGTTCCTTTCCATTTTGCTAGTTTGGAAGCTGTTCCCCGTCATTATAAGCGAGGCTTATATCTGGTTAATTCTGTAAGTATACACTATATCTTTTTTTAAGTATATTTTAATGTTTGTTGATATTTCTTTTGCAAAATTATTTTAATCTTGATAGATTCAAAGGAACAGGCGACGAAGAAGGAATTAAGTTAGGAATTCGGGCAGAATGTGCAAATGCATACAGGAATAGGAAAAGACAATGCAGAGCACATTTTGAGCGTGTTGGAGGTTATGAAGACACTACAAGGACAAGGACACGTCCACCAGAAGGACTTTCTCCGGAGGCGTGGGAGAGTCTAATCAATGACTTGTACTTAGATCCCAAGTACAAGGACCGGTAACTTAAAAACAAAGCTAATAGAGCAAAACAACCCTTTAAAAGTTCGCATGGGAGTCAATCTTATGTGCAAAAGAGGCACTTGAATGTAATCGTTTTAGTATTATCCATAGATTTATTAACACCTTTGTTAAATCTCAATAATATTATATTTGTTGTTTACAGGCTAAAAAACAGTTAAACCAGGTCATATTGAGGTTTGGAAAAGGGCGCATTACAAGGAAGGACATGGATGGGAAAACGCTATGGTAGAAGGACGTTGGGTAAGTAAAAAATTGTCATTTGTATGATTAAGTGTGTTGTTATGTGTAAATAAGTTTTGATCCAGAATTGCAAGTATATATGTTGGATATATTGACCCGTTAAGCATATTAAAGTAGGGTTGGGTAATTTTGACCCATTATACACATAGTATATCTAACTATAAGTTTGATATACTATGTGTATTAAAGTGGGCCTGGGTAAAATATACCTCAACTATTTTAATGTTTTTTTCTCTCAAAAAAATAAAAATAAAACAAACAACAATGAATTACATGAACAATGGCAAGAACAACAAAGGATTAATTAAGAACTTGAACAAGTAAATCAAAGAATGCAAGAACAACTAGCTCAGCTACTTGCAATAGTCAACAAACAACATGGATCGTCGACACAAGAACCTTCAACTCTTCAAGACAAGAACCTGATGGATACGGATACGGTGAAAGCGATTAGGTACTGGTATGCATGTTCATGATTTTAATTAGTATATTTGTATATGTAAATAATATAAATAGAACACCGCGTAACTTTATTTTTTCATTGTTACAGATCGAAGGAGGTCAGAATAGAGCAAGTTTTTGTGACTACATTTGATTTTTGAATCCTGCTGGTTTGTATTAGGATTTAACATACAAGATATTTTGAGACTTATGGTATTTTTTGTTAGGATTTAACTATGGTATTTTCTATTAGGATTCAACATCCTAAATATTTTGAGACTTGTGTAAATTTGTTTTAGAATTAAACATGTTTTTCTTATCAAATATTTTGTTTATAATTTTGGAAAACAAATAAAAAAATAGAAATATAAATCATTTCCTGTAGTGACAACTTGTAGTCGCTATAAGTGATTAAATACTTTTATAGATATATTTTTTTAAAAACATTATCGTGACAACTTGTCACGGCTATAGGCATACCCTATGGTGACGAAGCCTATAGCGACCACTAGTTCACCATCTAGCCACAACTTAGTGGCACGACCTTGTTTACAACGAAGTGTCGTTGCAATAGCCTAGGGCGACGACATATGGAACTTGTTGGGATTGAACCCTATCAAAGGAACAGATAATTAAAGCCAAAAATGGATCAGAACAGTGGATTATGAATAAGCAGATGCTGATACACAAATCTCTCCCCTTGAAAGTGATTACAACTACTGATGACCTCCTATCTGCTGATCTTACCAAACTACTGACTCATAACTGCTGCTTAACTAAAGATCTGATGGAAGACTAAAGTCCTGCTGATTCAATCTACTGCCTTGAGTCAAGCACTGCTGATCCGGACAAGTGCTGCTGGGTTCACATCAGTAGAAGGTTGCAGCAGCTGTTCTAAAGTCTGTTTTGTAATAGAATGTATTAGCAGTAGTTAACACAAGCAGTGTCTGTATAGATCAGAGGTTAGAGTTTGTTAGGAGGTTAGATGTCACTTTCATGGTGACGTCAGCAAAGATGCTCAGTAGTTTGCAAGTGCCTATAAATAGTTCAGTACTTTGTACTGTTCTATTAGCTCTTTACATCATCCGTCTTCTTTGCACGAACAAACTACTGAGCTCGGGCTGAGGGGGAGTTTGCATTCATACATCTATCTTTGTAATCGTTGTTGAAATTAAATTCAATCATTCGGTTCATTGTGTAAAAGATGTTTGATCAAAGTATTACTCTCATTTGATTGTATGCAAAGTTTGTTTTCATTTTAATTCCGCTGCACAACTCATCCATTTTCATCTTAACTTCAAACACAAAATATAATCAAAAAGAAACTCAGATCCAACAATTGGTATCAGAGCTTGGACAGTCAAATTTGATTTAACAATCATTCTGACGTAAATAGTTCAGCTCAATACAGTTGATACTGATCGTTTGTTCGTCGTTGAAAAACAGAGTAAGGATTAATCACCACTAAAGTTGATTTCTCAGTACCTGTAAAACAACAAGAATGACGTCACAATCTCAGGACGATAAAAACAACATTGGTTCTCTCTTTAAACCACCTATGCTAAAAAGAAATGAGTACAACATCTGGCAGAGGAGGATGGGTCACATCCTCGCTCAACAAAGCACAGGTTGTTGGAAGTCTGTTATCTTTGATCCTCATGTTCCTACAGTGCCAAGCGCTGAAGATGCTAAAAAACAAGTTCCAAAACCTGTTGAAAATTATACTGAAACGGATTATCAAAAGTTTGAACTAGATGCTAAAGCATTTAGTATCATAGCATCAGCGCTGCCCAACGAAATATATGCTGGATTGTTACATTGTGACAATGCCAAAGAGTTGTGGGACGCACTTAAGGAACAATTCGGAGGTACCGAAGAGGTCATAGAAAACAATAGGGAAATCCTGAACCAACAATATGAAACATTTTGTCATGTTAAAGGTGAATCACTGACGCAACAATTTGAGCGGTTCAGTTGTCTCATCAGTGAACTGAGGCTTGTTAAAACCACTTTTACACACTCAACTCAAAACAGCAGGTTCCTCAGGTCACTGCCAGACAAATGGGACACAATAGCGTTTGTCACCCGAAACTCACCTGAGTTCAAGGATCTGACCTTGACCCAACTCCATGGTCGACTCCTGACCTACGAAAGGGAGTTGAACCAGAAAAGGAAGTTACAAGAGTCAGGGAAAACCGTTGATGATTATTCATTCGGTAACACTGCTCTTCTGGGTCAAGAAGAATCTGGTGGTAGTGGTAAGGATCAGGGTTATGATCACTTCATTGACATAACTGCTGGTGCAAATTTTAACAACCATGATCCTCACTCTACAGGTTATGCATTCACTGCAAATGAAAACCAGATGTCAGACAATTTAAGCTTTGAACTAAATGATTTACAGCATTTTGACTCCACTGATCTTGAAGAAATGGACATCTTGCATCAACTGGCCTTGCTAAGTGTTAGAACTAGCAAGTTTTATAAAAGAACAGGACGAAAATTCCCAGAGTTGCATGGGAATCTAAGGGTTGGGTTGGATAAATCGAAAATCAAGTGCTATAAGTGTAACAGGTTAGGACATTGTGCTAGAGAGTGTAGGAGTCAAACAACTGGTCCCATAATTACTCACCCTAGTACAAATCCTAGACCTCAAAATCAAAACACTATGCACTATGCCCAATATGCCCCAGCAGCACATGTGAACACTGCTCACTATGCTGTTGCTCCTGTGCCAGTGCATTATGTCCAAACAGCTGCTCCACAGATTCAATATGTTCAAACCCCTGCTCCCCAGGCACAAGTGCAACCTGCACCACAAACCACTGCTCCAGTAGCAACACAACCAGATCAACAAAGTTTCTTTACTCAAGAGTTTGTTGACTGAAGCAGTATGCCTGAAGACCTCAGTGATGAAAACTTTGCACTCTATGCTTCTAATGTTTCTTCTCATGATGAATTTTGTTTGATGGCATTAGAGTCAATACAGGAGGGTGTTGAATCTGAAGAGAAACAGCTGGTCTCTGAAACAGTGGATGAGGTGATTGAAGCAGTGGTTACTGCTGTGGCTGATGAAGTACTGTTGGAAGAAAGTTCAGGTACCCTGATTGAACCACTGACAGATCTATGGTCTGAAGAAGATAAGAAAGAAGAAAAGGCAGGTGAAGAAGAAGAGAGAGCTGGTGATGAAGAGAATACTCAGTGTGATTGTGCAATGATGGCTGCTGCCAAGGTATCACCTCAAGTTCTAGAAAAACTATGTTCTGACAATTGCATTATTGCTTTTGCTAACATCAAAGAGGTGAATGAAAACCTTAGGAACAAAATCTTAACTGATGAAGTCAAATTTGAAAGATCTTTAAAAGAACTTAAAAACAAATTGGCTGAAAAAGAGAAAGAGATTAGCAGCATGAAAGAAGAGCAAAGCATAACCAAAACCCAACTCCAAACTATGGTAGAAAAATACCAAGTTTGCAAAAAGGAGTTAGAGTCCACCCAGATCACATGTGAGAAATGGGTGGAATCATGCAAAGGGTATGAGGTTATGCTTGAGAAACAGATAAAAAGCAATGTGAAATTTGGGGTTGGTTATAGAAAACATGATGATGAAAACACTGCTTTTGGAAAATCTGTTTCAACCACTGATGTAACGACTGAGTACATCCCCACAAACAAGAATGGCCAAGAAGTGAAAATCACTGACAAACTTGGTAACAAAATCACACTTGACAGACCAATGGGCCCCTCTGCTTTTGAGGAGATTGAAAATCATCAATTTAAACCAAGATGGTCTGATGAGTGTGATATTCTTGAAAATTTCAAGCCAATGGACTTTACATCAACTGATGGTGTTAAAGCTCCAAAAGCTAAAGTCTTTCCTCTCAAGGACATCCCAGCAGTGGTTCAAACCTCTGCTGCAAAGGAGTCTGAAAAGAGGAAGAAGAAAGAAAAAATTGATAACTTGTTTTGTGAATTCTGTGAGAAGAGGAACCATCTAACAAAAGATTATTTCCACTTAAAAGCTTTTGATTTAACCAAAACAAGTGTCACTACTTCTGCTGAAAGTTGCAGTGTTTGTGGTAAAACAAACCATAAAACTCAGGCATGTGTGTATCTCAAAAACTTCAATGAAAAGAAGAATGAAGACATGGCTAAAACATCCTTGAGTTCATCAGCATCATCACCATCTGTCAAGTTCACAAAGAAACAACCACTGTTTGTGCCAGTTCAAACAGCTGTCACAAAACAGCTGAACCAAACATCTGTTAAAAGAGATGTTCAGGTTACTGATGCACCTCCTGCTAATCAGTTCAGAAAAGGCAAGGAAAAACAGTCTTACCAAAGGATTCCACACGTTTATGAGGTCTACAAAAAACCCTCTAAACCCAGAGTGAATAGGCATCCTTTCGGTTACCAGCAGGTGATTGGGCAAGACCCTCAACAGTGGTTAGCAAGGAACAGTACTAAAACTGTCCAAACCCCTGACTTAACCACTGTCCATCACACTGCATCCATACCAGACACTGTTGAGACTCCATCCAAAGCCCTGTTGGCTTTGGAGTTCTTAATGAACTAATCCTTTTACTTCATGTGCAGGGAGCTTCTGCATGCTTTGATAGTCTTTGGTATGTAGATAGTGGAGGCTCCAGGCACATGACAGGATGTAAAGCCCTCCTCAAAGACTTTAAAATCCATGGTTGGGGTGATATATCCTTTGGAAATAATAGTAAAGGAAAGGTTTTGGGGTCTGGAACAGTGCAATCTGGCAATGTAAAATTTGAAAATGTCAATCTAATAGACAATCTAAAATTCAACCTTCTGAGTGTATCCCAAATGAGTGACAAAGGGTTTGGGTCATTCTTCACAAAAGATTGTTGTAGGATTGTTGAACCAGAAATGGTCAAAAAGATTGAAGCAATAATAAAAAATGGTCAAACTAAACTTGTTGCTCAAAGAAGTGGCAATGTTTATGTTGTTGACATGTCAAAAGAGTGTCCCAGAGCCGATGCCTGTCTGTTCTCAGCTGCCTCTAACAAAGAGACAGAACTTTGGCACAAAAGACTGGGGCACACAAATCTTAAGACAATAACAGAAATTTCAAAAAATGGTTTGGTGAGAGGCCTGCCACAAAAATTGTTTTCATGTCCTGAACATTGCATTTCCTGTTTAAAAGGAAAACAGCATAAAAGTTCCCACAAGTCCATTGAAGAGTCCAAAACAACCCAGTGTTTGCAAATGCTACACATGGATTTGTTTGGCCCAGTTCAAGTCATGAGCCTTAAAAAGAAAAGATATTGTTTGGTAATAGTTGATGACTTTTCTAGGTTTACATGGACTTTCTTTTTGCACTCTAAAGATGAAACTGCAGGCATTTTGCAAGACTTTGTGACACAGGTTGAAAAGCAATTTGACCTTCCAGTGAAAAGCTTTAGGAGTGACAATGGCACAGAATTAAAAATAGGGAGTTGAATGCCTTCTGTGTGAAGAAAGGGATTGTAAGGCAGTACAACATCCCTAGAACACCAGAGCAAAATGGGGTTGTTGAAAGAAAGAACAGAACTTTGATTGAGGCTGCCAGAACCATGCTTGCAGATTCAGGTTTGCCATTAACTTTCTGGGCAGAGGCAGTAAACACTGCTTGCTATGTCCAGAACAGAGTTTTAATAAACCCCAGGCACAAAAAGACTGCCTATGAAATTCTGTATAAAATCAAACCACCGATCTCATACTTCAAGGTGTTTGGCTGCCCATGCTTTATTTTGAACTTAAAAGATTCCATTTCAAAATTTGCAGCCAAAATAGATTGTGGTTATTTTCTGGGATACTCAACCACTGCCAAGGCTTACAAAGTGTTCAATGCACGGACCAAGGTAGTGGAGGAGACTTTGGATGTAAAGTTCAATGAACTTTCATCAATGAAAATCCCAGCAAATCCTGCTGAACTGTTTGATCTTGAAAAATTCACTTTTGAAAATACTGCTGTCAAGACTAACAGTGCAGGTCCATCAGAGGATACAACACCAGACTATGGGTATGAAGTCATCATCCCTCAAAGGTCTGCCACAAAAGGGAAAGCATCAGTTGTTCAAAACATCTGTGAAAGCTCAACCACTGCTACATCAACAGTTGTTGACCAAAGTAGCCCATTTCCCACTGCTTCCACATCCTCAAACACTGCTGACAAAAGTCCTCAAACAGTGGATAAAAGTCAGTAGTGGTCTACTCCATTACCACCCATTCCACCACCTTTTGAAGCCACTGCTGGGTCATCAAAGTCACCAGCAGTGGTTAGCTCAGATGATACACATTTGAAGCCTTCACCAACAAATGCCATCATACCATACCAAGGAGATTTAATCTTCTTGAGATCTCATCCACCTGATCAAATCATTGGCAACATCAATGAAGGGGTGCTCACAAGAAGCCAAACCCAAAACATTTGTCTTTTTGCTGGTTTTCTATCACTCCATCAGCCAGTCAAGTACCAAGAGGCACTAAAAGACAACAGCTGGGTAGAATCCATGCAAGAGGAGCTCCAACAATTTAAGAGACAACAAGTATGGGAGCTTGTACCACTGCCAAAAGAGGTTAGTCCCATTGGCACAAAGTGGGTCTTCAAGAACAAAACAGATGAAAGGGGCATTGTTGTCAAGAACAAAGCCAGGCTTGTGGTTCAAGGTTACAGACAGGAAGAGGGGATTGATTATGATGAAACATTCGCCCCTGTTGCAAGATTGGAAGCTATCAGACTGTTCCTGGCCTTTGCTGTCAACCACAACATGAAGGTGTTTCAGATGGATATCAAAAGTGCTTTCCTCTATGGTACATTGCAAGAAGAGGTATATGTATGCCAAACTCCAGGCTTTGAGGATCCATTTTATCCTGATCATGTCTACAGGCTAAACAAAGCCTTGTATGGCCTGAAACAAGCACCTAGAGCCTGGTATGAAACTCTTTCCAACTTTCTACTCTCAAATGGTTTCGAAAGAGGTACCATTGATAAAACACTGTTTCTTAAATGGAGAGGGAAAGATTTAATGATTGTCCAAATTTATGTGGATGATATTATTTTTGGAAGCACATGTACCAAAATGTGTGAAGAGTTTAGAGAACTCATGACAGCTGAGTTTGAAATGAGTGCAATGGGTGAGCTGCAATGCTTTCTTGGTCTTCAAGTACAGCAATTGCAAAATGGAGCTTTCATTCATCAAAGCAAATATGCTAAAGAACTTTTAACCAAATTTGATATGAATGATTGTAAACCATGCAGCACACCCATGGCCACAAATAAGCTGGTCATGTCTGATGAAAAGGATGAGCTGATTGACCAAACACTCTATAGAAGCATGATTGGGTCTTTATTGTACCTAACTGCATCTAGACCAGGCATCATGTTTGCAACATGTGTCTGTGCAAGAAGTTAATCAGCTCCTAGAAAATCAAATCTCATTGCTGTAAAAAGGATTCTCAGATACATAAAAGGTGCTCCCACACTTGGTATCTGGTATCCAGCTAATGGGAATATCAAGCTTTCAGGTTTTTCAGACAGTGACTTTGTTGGATGTCACACCACAAGGAAGTCCACTTCAGGAGGGTGCCAGTTTCTAGGTGATTGCTTAGTCTCTTGGCAAAGCAAAAAGCAAGCAGCAGTTTCAACATCCACTGCTGAGGCTGAATACATTGCTGCTGCAAGCTGTACAACCCAACTCCTGTGGCTTCAAAATCAGTTATTGGATTTTGGTATCACTGCCTTAAAGACACCACTCATGTTGGACAGTCAGGCAGCAGAAAATATCATCAAAAATCCAGTTTCCCATTCTACCACAAAGCACATCGACATCAGACATCACTTTGTGAGGGATTGCTATGAAAAAGGTTTGATTTCTCTGCATATGTCCCAACTAAAGACCAGCTGGCAGATGTGCTCACAAAAGCACTTGATACAGCCACTTTTGAAAGCTTGGTCTCTAGGATTGGGATGCTAAACATGGAATAACAAGCAACATCTTGTTTTTCTATGAATAAAAGCAACAAAATGTTTCCAGAAAATCAAAAATCCATCCTTAAAAATAGCTTAAAAATGAAAATTTCATTAAAATCCTTAAAAGTCTGCCATAACCACTGATTGTTCAAAAGTCTGCTCTACTTCAAAAAGTCTGCCCACTGCTGAAAGGCAACCTCTGTTTTCTCATTCCTTGATAACCACTGTTGTTCAAAAGCAGTGTCTTATCCACTGATATGCTATCCACTGATAGTGAAAATCATCCACTGCCTCCTTTCCACTGCTTTCATCAGTTGCTTTCACCAAAAGTATTGTCCTTCATTTTCACCAGTGGTTGTCACGTGGGCAGTACATAGCAGTCAGACCTTTTGTAACGGCTGCCACGTCAGCATTCATTCTCTTTCCTATAACATCCCCACTCACCATCAAAACAGGGTTTTACTGTCGAATTGAATTCTTAAAAATTCTCTTCTCAAAGCAGTTTTTCTTCTCATTTCTCACAAATTTCTTCGATCGTTTCGTTTCAAAAATGACAAAATCGAAGCTTTCTGCAAAACCCTCATCAAAATCATCGAAAACAGCCTCTCAAAAGGCAACTACCACTGAAATTCCATTCAAAAAATCTCACAATCTCCTGGGTCTTCTCACAAAACCAGGAACCACAGATGTTTTCGATTCCATTATCACCATCATGGCAAAATCAAAGTACAAAACTTTGCTCACCGCCGACGCACCCATCTACTTGGCTACCCAAAGGGAATTTTGGAAAAATGCAACCCTTGAAAAACAAGGAGACCTTGCAACTGAAATACACTCTTCCATAAAGGGTAAAGCTGTCCACATTACACCACAATCCATCTCCGAAGTCTTTCAACTCGATGACCAGGCAGGTAAAACTTCCTTCACTAAAAACGAGTTGCACACTGATTTCATTGAAAGAGGGTATGAAGCCACAATGATGAAGAAACTAACCTTAGAGAAAGGTTATTTTCCTCCTGCCCCAAGATTTCTATTTCATACCCTCCTCCTATGTGTGTCAAACAAAACCACTTCTTTTAATGAGATCCCTATAAAGATTCAAAATTTGGGATATGCAATTCTTCAAGAAGAAAATTATAATTATTCTCGGGAAATCTTTAAAGATTTGGTAAATAATGTTGAAAGCAAATCATTCTTACTATTTCCAAGGTTTTTAAGTTATTATTTTCAAAAGAAATTCAGTAAGGATGATTTAGCATTAATAAACCAAGGTGAAATGACTGCAATAAACTGCCTAACGTCTGAAACTTTTTCACGAATGTTAGCACCTTGCAAAACACAAGCAGGGGTACCTGAGTAGAATTTAGCAGCAACCACTGCTCCTCAGGTATTTGCTGCTGAGCCTACTGCTCTAGGTGATCAAAGCAGCAGACCAACTGTTTTGAAACCCACACCTACAAAACCCAAAAAGCCTTACAAAAAGAAAAATAAAAAACCCCCCAAACCAATCAAAATGGCAACTCTGGAGGATGAGATACCAGAGTTAATGCCTGTGACAACACAAGAGTCACAAGAAACCACTACTGTTTCTTCCTCACAGCAGATGGTACAAATATCTCAACCCATAACCATAACTCCTCCTGCTTCTTCACAAAAAGAACAGGTTGTACACAAAGGGCCACCACATCATGATGCTCTGGATACACTTGTTTCCATCATCCACGGCTCAATGCCCGAAGAAAATCCGCTTCCTACACCTACCATCACATCCTCAATTCCACCAAAAACACAATTACTGTTGGATGCAATTGATTTGAACCAGGCATTACTCAGTCCTTCTCAATCACCTATCAATGAGAATTTACTTCCACAAATGACTGAGCCTGCTGTATCATTCATTGCTAACCCACCAACACAACCTGAGGAGGTTACACCCATTGAGTTATAAGTAACTCTTTGTGGTAATCCAAGTGAAGCAGCCACTACAACTGTTGAACCTACAGGTTTACAGTTGGACAGTGGTTACATCAATAAGACTTCCTTGGAGGCAATTCCTTTTATAACACCTCTGTCAACCACCAGCGGATTTATTTATCCTACTGGCAACATAAAAAGGTTGTCAAGTGTTGAAGGAAGAAGACCCCAGTACCAAGAAAAAGGGGCATCAGTGGTTAATGTTTGGAGTAAACTCCCTACTTCTACCACTGATAAAACCACTGATAGTGGGAAATCAGATGATCCCATTAAATTGGGTGATGGTTTAACGTACCAGAAATTGACGGCTCGTGTTGAAAAACTTGATAACTCTGTTGCAGAACTCAAAGAAATTCTACAACAGTTGTTACAAGTACAAAAGGTACAATCCACTGATGTTCCACCTCAAGCACCTGCTCTACAATAGGCACCTGCTACAAATGAGCTCTGGAATCTATTTCAACCTTTTCTCCATCGTCAAGCACAGATAGCAGATCAGCAACATGAAAAACATGTTCAACAATTAAGAAATGCTATGGAGTCTAGGTACAGAGACACTCAGGCTGATCTAAAGGCTCTCAAAACTCAGATCCTGCACTCCACTGGCACTGCTCCTCCACCAGTATTTTTCATTGATCAACTCCCCGAAGATAATGCCAAAAAGGGGGAGAAAATTCAGGAATGGAGAAGGAAAGGAATAACAGATGGTCTTTACCTCGCACCAGAAAATTCCAATATGACCAAACAGATTCCTTTGCCAGATGGGAGTAAGAAACTTGATGTGACTACAAATGCACTTGCAGAAGCACTTGCATGTGTAAAAAGGGATAGAGAGGCCAAAAAGAAAGCCAAGGTGGATTATCCGGATCAGGGTACTTCAGGGTCAAGAGATGATGAAAATCTCTTTGATGAAAAGAAGAAGCCTACTAGAAAAGTAAGGGTACCCAAATCCATTCCGGTCAGACGTTCAAAGTCTGCTCAAAAACCACCACCTAAAACAGCTGTTGTAACTCCTGGTGTATCAGCTGCTGTTGGTACTTCAGTAGTTTCAACATCTGCTCCCACTTCAACACACACCACTTCAACACACACTACATCCACTGTTTTACCTCCATCACCACCAAAATCACAATCACCTCCTGTCAAAAGGCAGAAGACAGCAGTTGTTATAACTTCTGTTGTAAAGACAACAGTGGTTGGAACACCAGTTGTTCCAACAGCTGTTAGTCTATCACAAACCACTGCCACTACAACCACCTTTCCATCCAAAACATCATCAGTCCCTCCTCAAATAAAGAGGAGAAGGCTAATTCCCAAAGATGATGTCACTTCACCATCTCCAATATCTTCAAAACCTTTAGCTCTTGTCAATATACCAAAACCAGTTCCACTTTTTTCTGTTCCAATGCACAAATCCTTACCTCCTGCAGGTGTTCAATTCCCTCTTGAACTAGAAGCTGTCAGAGAAGAGATAAAATCCTTCTATACTGAGGATGACCCTGCCAAAAGGAGTTTCCCTTCAATCAAAGGATATCCCTGGCCCAAAAACATTGAAGAATATTTGAAGATAAAGGCCAAGCAAGCAGAGGATATCTCGAAAAGAAACACACAAGGGAAATCTGACAAAGAAGTATCAAGATACTACCAATATCTGCTCACACAAGTCAGTTCCCTAGAACGTTTTGCTAAAAATGTCAGTCAACAAATTTCAGAAAGAGCAGCTGAAATTCTGAAGAAAGACTACATTGAAAGCATTATGTTCTACAAGAAATACAAAGGAGAGAGACATATGTACAAAGAGTGGACTGTTCCAGAGCTTGAAGCTGAATCAGCCAGAATTCAAGTTATGATAAAAAGGAAAGTCACTCACACTCCTCCTGATTGGGCAAAGTTCGAAAAGAATGTACCTGAAAAGCAGTTGGAACTAAAAAGAATGAAAGAAGAATTGGTTGTTGCTGAATTTGGCACCAAAAGACAAGTTGCTAGATGGAAAGAAGATGTGGTCAGGTCAACCTACAAAAGGCTGGAGGAATTAAGGAAGAAAGATCCAAAAATCCCTCAAAAACCTGACTACCCTGAGGCAGCGGTTTCAAAAGGACCATCAAAGTTGCAAATCAAGAGATCCACTGCTCCAGCTGGTAATGCCATCTACAAAAGAAGGACACAAAGCCAGTTAGGAGCTGAAACTGTTCAAGAAATTCTTGCTGGAAAAGCTGTTTTAAAAGAAGGCTTGTTAAGAACGTTAAAAGAAGAACTTGAACAGGAAAACTCTGCTACCACTGCTCAGCCAGTGATGAACAGGCCAGCCTCACCAAATACTTCTGCAAATAAACATCTCCCAAGAAACCCATCAGGCTCAAAAATACAAAAGTGGGCAACTGACAAACAGACATGCGTATTGACTTTGCTCAGGTCTGGTGGAGTAGTGGAGAAAATATCAAGGGAACAAGCTCTTGGCCTGAGTCTTGAAGATTTGCAGGATCTCCTTGATCTTCCACTTAGCAGGGATGATGAAGATACAGATGCCCTTGACTTTGAATTACAATTTAAAGGTCAGATAAGGGAGCTGTTAATGAGGCAATAAAGTATCCACAAATAATGAAGGGTTTTGGCATTATCTGTTCAAGGGGGAGATTGTTGAGATTGAACCCTATCAGAGGAACAGATAATTAAAGCCAAAACTGGATCAGAACAGTGGATTATGAATAAGCAGATGCTGATACACAAATCTCTCCCCTTGAAAGTGATTACAACTACTGATGACCTCCTATCTGCTGATCTTACCAAACTACTGACTCATAACTGCTGCTTAACTAAAGATCTGATGGAAGACTAAAGTCTTGCTGATTCAATCTACTGCCTTGAGTCAAGCACTGCTGATCCGGATAAGTGCTGCTGGGTTCACAGCAGTAGAAGGTTGTAGCAGCTGTTCTAAAGTCTGTTTTGTAATAGAATGTATTAGCAGTAGTTAACACAAGCAGTGTCTGTATAGATCAGAGGTTAGAGTTTGTTAGGAGGTTAGATGTCACTTTCATGGTGACGTCAGCAAAGATGCTCAGTAGTTTGCAAGTGCCTATAAATAGTTCAGTACTTTGTACTGTTCTATTAGCTCTTTACATCATTCGTCTTCTTTGCACGAACAAACAAACTACTGAGCTCGGGCTGAGGGGGAGTTTGCATTCATACATCTATCTTTGTAATCGTTGTTGAAATTAAATTCAATCATTCGGTTCATTGTGTAAAAGATGTTTGATCAAAGTATTACTCTCATTTGATTGTATGCAAAGTTTGTTTTCATTTTAATTCCGCTGCACAACTCATCCATTTTTATCTTAACTTCAAACACAAAATACAATCAAAAAGAAACTCAGATCCAACAGAACTTATAGCGACGACAAATGTCGTCGTTATAGGCTTCGATTGTTGTAGTGTACGAATTATCAATAGGGATTTTGTTCCCTGAGCAAAAACGAGTAAAAATAGTATAAATGCCTTAGGGATTGCAAAGTGTTTTGGCGAAAAAAGGAGATGGTAGGCGTTGCGAGTTCCGATGATAACCCGACAGGTTGCAGAGAATGCGATTGAGGGGTTGAAAGTGGTTTGTAAGTGGTAAGGGTTTTGATTGTTAGTGTTAGGTCATTTTTTATAATTTAAATCTACCAACCTTCAACGATTTGGAAGTTTCGAAATTTCGGAATGAAGATCCAATTTCTATTGAAGTTGATACGGTTATAATTGATTGTTTAGAGGCTTTAACACATATAGCTTGGCCATATTAAGAAGGGCTTAACACGTTGGTTTCAGGATCCAAACAAATAAAAGCGTCGAATAGTTTGATTTTGATGTTAGCCGGATATTTTCGGGATTGTCGGAGTTAATTACGGATCAAATTAATCAGTTACAAGTTGTGATTACTCGTAAAGTATAATTGGAAAGGTTCTCGGAATTTATTCGTGGATTGAACCAGAAGAAACGAAGCATGGAAGTCGTACCAAAAATGGACTCGTTGGACTTCTTGTTTTGTCACCAGAAGTTAAATATCAGAACCGGAGAACGGAACCTGGAAGGCTGAATCATGATTGTATGTTTGGGTATAATAGAAATAATAATAAATCTTTTAATATGAATGGAACAAATTTAATACACAAATGGTCCTTGGTTTGAAATTAAGTTAATTACACAAATGGTCCCTGTAGTTAAAAAAGGGTATTTTAATCATTCTACTAAAATTTAACAGAAAAATTAACAGATGTCAATGCTAATACCCAAAGTCATTACAAATGGGTAATCATAAGCCTCAAACCTGTTAAAAAAGTTAGTACTTAAAGATGAAACTAGTAATAAACCATCGGGTCCATCTGTGTAATTAACTCTAGAATTTAAATGACAAAAGGTCGTTGCTAAAGATTTAATAAAATCTTTAAAAACAACACCTTAGTGACAAACTGCCTTCGGTAAATAATTGATAAGTTTTTCATAACCAACTCTTTAGCGACAACAAGTTGTCGCTAAACTTTCACAAGCTTTTTCATAATTTTTAGCGACGATAATTCGTCGAGAAAGTAATGTTTAATATTTAATTTTGAATTATTTTTAAGTTTCATTTTTATTTCCAACGACGCTTTAGCGGCGAGATATCGTCGCTAAAGCGATCTATCTCGACAAGGCTATCCCAACGACTTGTTTGAGCTATAGTGACGTAGCTGTTAGAGCATACTTTTCTTGACGATTTGTCATCTCGACAGGTTGGCACGATGATAAGTCGTCGGGAAAAGTCGACGTGATAGAGAAGATTTCTTGTAGTGTATTTTTTTTAAGTTAAAATAAACTATAGCAGTTCCAATACTCAAATTTTACTTTTTTTTGAACAACAAAGAATCTTACGTGTAAACCCACCCTGCTCTAGGCTATGTCCAAGGTCGATTCCTCAACTACCATGAGACCGTGCCCCCTGATGCGCGGGAACCGGATGGAATCCGTAAATCCTCTCCCCTCGTCAGGCGTTTGAACATGAGATTAAAGCCAAGATTCGCCCCTTCACCTAGATGTCCCTCGAAAATGACTCAAGCTAACGGGTCAAGGTTAACTACTATAAAAATTCACAAAGCCCTTTAACTGCATGATAATGGTTACAGTTACAAACACACAGTTGAGGCCGAAGTATATAGCCGACTAGTCTGATAACTACCAAATTAACTTATAAGCATGGAAAAAAGTTATTAATTTACTTGTGATTTAGAACTTATAAAATGTCCAAACCTTTTGTTTAGCTTTTCTAATCTTACTCTTTAGCCTCGGAATTTTGATATAATTAAGGAAATAAAATTATGATTTATTGATTTACATGTTCATTATCAAGTATGTCCAACCCATATTACTTCATTCAAAACTATCATATTAACAACCTAAATATATACATGAAGAAGTTAACATCAATGACGATTACCTCAAAGATTCTCTCACCTGTGAGAGATCTAAAGATGACAGAAATAATAATTATAGGGTAAAGGGGGAGATGGAAAATTTTGGGGGGAAATGGAAATTTTAGAGAAACAATAGTGAGGGAAAATTGGGGGGTCGTTTTCCAGCATTGTGTGGAGAGTTTGATTTTGTATGGGGGAAGTTTTTTTTTTTTTTTTCAACGGCAAGGAACGATGTGTCAATTACCGTGATACCGGGCGTTGTGGACAAGGTCGACTACTCGACTACCGTCTATAAAATAATACACATGGGACCACCAAAATTTATTAATTAAAAGAGTTATTAATTAATCGATAAATTAATAATTATTAATTTAAATATTAATTAATATTTTATTAATTTATAGTAGAATACTTAGTTTACAAACACCTTTCAAGCTTCCACTTAATTATTGTATACAATGCATATATATCAAATGAACGGCCCAATTTGAAAGAAACCTTCAATCTCCCACCTTATTATGCTTCTTGTGTTCAATGTATCACTTTATGGACATTAAAAATATTTTCTATATAAATACAAGATCAAAATAGGTTAACACAAACAAATCATACACACAACATGGCTTCCCATCTTAAAGGTGTGAAAAAAACAACAATGACAGACGAGATTCGAAGAGCATTATGCAAGCACAACAAGGATAATCCAAGTCTCACTCAAAAGCAATTGCAAGAATGGGTTCATAGTAACTATGGTTTGCATGTGAGTCAAGGGACAACATCGAATACAGTTAAGCGGTCTTTAGAGTATCTCTCACTTGCTCCCGAAAGAGGCGATGTTAAGCGACACAAACCGGCAAAATTTCCTGACCTAGAAAAATCTCTCTATGAATGGATTCTTCAATATCAAGAACATGTGAATATGACAGGTGAACTAATCATCGAGAAGGCGAAAAAGTTCATGAAAGATATGTATCCAGTGGATACTCCAGACTTTACTTTTTCCATTGGTTGGATTGGAAAGTTCAAAGCAAGATATGCTATATATAAGGAATTATTAATTTATATTTTATATGGGGTCTAAAGA
The DNA here is from genome assembly GCF_002127325.2 of Helianthus annuus. Lineage (NCBI taxonomy): Eukaryota > Viridiplantae > Streptophyta > Magnoliopsida > Asterales > Asteraceae > Helianthus > Helianthus annuus. The sequence continues at coordinate 151,011,164 of NC_035449.2, read as the reverse complement.
AATTATCAAAAATGTAATATGTTATAATTTTAGCGAATTATTAATTTAGCACCCTATCCCCGAGTCGGGACTGGCAAAAAATATTATCTTAGAGAGTTTATTAAATAATCGAGTATTAATTTATCGAGTTTCTACTGTATGATTTATTGATTTACATGTTCATTATCAAGTATGTCCAACCCATATTACTTCATTCAAAACTATCATATTAACAACCTAAATATATACATGAAGAAGTTAACATCAACGACGATTACCTCAAAGATTCTCTCACCTGTGAGAGATCTAAAGATGACAGAAATAATAATTATAGGGTAAAGGGGGAGATGGAAAATTTTGGGGGAAATGGAAATTTTAGAGAAACAATAGTAAGGGAAAATTGGGGGGTCGTTTTCCAGCATTGTGGGGAGAGTTTGATTTTGTATGGGGGAAGTTTTTTTTTTCTAACGGCAAGGAATGACGTGTCAATTACCGTGACACCAGGCGCTATGGCTAAGGTCGACTACTCGACTGCCGCCAACCTCTTGACGTACTCTCCCAAGTGCGTGGAAATCCGACCTCCACCCGCCCGAAGACACGACAGTGCAATAATCGGTAAAACCTCGCCTTCCATCCAAGACGCACCACCGCCACCCGTATTCGCCCTTCGCCCTTCACCTGAATGCCGCAGAAAATAATGAGGAGAGTGGGAGTCAAACCTGGGTCACCAAAAACACCAAATATTTTTCCAACCACTCCACCACTACCTCGTCGTATAAGGAAGTTGTTTTTTTACTTTTAAGGTGATTTGTATCTAACTGTTATATTAATAGTTTAAAATAAAAGAGTAATTATATTCATTCATCGTTAGATAGCATACCATTCATGTATCTATATTTGTCTAGTGGGAAACCCGCACGTTGCCACGGGGTCGACAATTTACACCATTGTTCACATTTTCCGTTGTTTTATCAATCGTTATGAATGAGTTGAAAGGATTAGTAATAGCATGAGTATTAATCTCGTAGAAATCAAATCAGAGATACGTTTCATGTTTTCACCTAATACACTCTTTTATTTAGTAATAAAAACAACATATTTATTTATGAAAATATGTAAGAACTAAGAAGTTAACGCAAATAACAAAATGAGCATTGACAGTTTACTTATGAGAAATACATAAAGCTAAAAGATGTATTTGGGTTGATGGTCTTGTTTAGGCCTGGCAAACTGGTTGGTTCGGGTCATGGGTCAAAATGGGTTAGAGTCAAAACAGGTCAATTACAAAAAAAGGCTTGTTTTGGTTCAGGTTGGAACGGGTTCGGGTTGAAACGGGTCCAGGTCAGAACGGGTTTCGAGTCGGGTTGGTTAACTCCATTATCCAAAACTATCCAAACACGTCCAAGACCATCACTCACCTGCTGGAAGTACCAATAATGATTGACCCATGTTTCTTAAATACCATCTTTAAGTTTGCAGGATCTACTAAACTTGTTACTGAGCGGATCCCATCATCAATAGAAGTTGTAAGAACTTTTTTCGAGTTGCAATGTTCCTGGGCGGATACCATCTTTTAGTTTTCTGGTCAACATCTTAGTTTTGATTGGAATGATCTCGCCTTTAAATCTTCGAGTTGCAAGTGCAACGACAACCTTCCTATGGTAGTCAAGTGTAGCTTGATTTTGTTCGTGCCTCATTTTGCAAAAATGATATGCAATATTTGATCAACCCTATTGGAAGAAGACGATCTGAAACGAAACCAAAAAAACCGATTAAAACAAAATAAAAAATCAAAACTGAACCGAAACAAAACCGAATAAACCAACCAAACATAAACAAAAACCCGAAATCGAAACCGAAAAAACCGACCAAACCGAAACAAACAAAAAAAAACGAAACCGAACCGAAACTCGTCCCGTGCGGGAACTCGTGTCGGCCTAAAACCCGTTGCGATCTGAAACTCGTCCCGTGCGAAAACCCGTGTTGGGCCGCAACCATGTTAGGTCAGATTTTGTTGGAATGAAAACACTTGTTATCCTAATTCGTTAATTTTTCGGTGAGTAGTTACTAACTAAGGTGTCAAATATGATTATAAGACTTATATTGTTTCAGTGATAGTATAAATGTCAAATAGGAGGTGTTATGATTGCAAACTTGGCCTCCTTCATTCATCTATCAATAATATATATACAAGAGATCATATCTCCTATTCTAATCAAGAGATCTACAATATTATTGACATAAATACATTCCATATTTATCTATAATCTATTACACCCCCGCAGTCGAAGCAAGAGGTGGCCGAATGTTGAGACTGGACCGAAAATCATCAAACAAAAGTCGAGGCAAGCCTTTAGTAAAGATATCTGCAATTTGAAACCTGGATGGAACATGCAATACGCGAACCTGTCCGCGTTGAACGAGCTCTCGCACAAAATGAATATCCAATTCAATATGTTTAGTACGTTGATGCTGAACTGGATTGCCCGATAGATACACAGCACTAATATTTCTAGCCATTGCCCGATAGATACACAGCACTAATATTTCTATTGAATTCAATATGTTTAGTACGTTGATGCTGAACTGGAGGGGAGAGTAGTGGGCCGATGGGAGTGGTATTAGCTGGGCCGTTGGGGGTGGACGGTTGGGGGCTAAGGAGGTTAGGCTGTTGTGGACTAGGAGGGATATTGGGGAATGGGGATGCTGAAGTGGTGGGCCACAACAGCGGATGAAGAGGTGCATCCAGGAAATCATAGGGCCGTGGGCCCGATGACGGTTTGTTTGTGAATGGAAAAGTGCTCTCGTCAAATATTACATGACGACTTATGATTATTTTATTAGTGGCTAAGTCAAGGCACTTGTAGCCATGATGATTGGGAGGATACCCGAGAAAGACACAAGGCAAAGAGCGATAATCCAATTTATGGATAGTGGTAGAGGGAATTAGCGGGAAACATAGGCACCCAAAAATTCGAAGATGATCATATGTTGGGCGAGTAAGATATAGACGTTGAGTTGGGGAGTGATTTTTAAGAAGTTTGCTAGGTAAGATATTTAAAAGGTATGTGGCAACGTCCAAGGCGTGATGCCAATATGTGTTCGGAAGAGACGCTTGGGCTAAGAGAGTGCGAATGAGATTATTAATGGTGCGTATTTTACGTTCCGCTTTACCATTTTGAGAAGAGGTATGAGGACACGAGAACCGAAATTTCATGCCATTTTGATTACAAAAATGTTGAAACGAAGAGTTTGCATATTCACGTCCGTTATCACATTGAAATTGTTTAATATTAAGATGAAATTGAGTAGCAATAAATTTTGCAAAGATGGAGAACGTAGAAAAAACTTGAGATTTGTGAGAAAGAGGGTAGGTCCAAAGAAAATTACTGTAATCATCAAGAAACAAAATATAGTAACGGTGACCCCCACTACTGAGGATAGGGGAGGTCCATAGATCACTGTGAACAATATCAAATGGCATAAACGTATTATTATAAGAATCAACAAAAGGTAGTCTAACTTGTTTCCCAAAAACACATGACTGACAAAACTTTGGTTTGACCGTACTACAATTAATAAATTGAGATTGTTTTAAAGAATGAAGCAAATTTGATCCTGGGTGCCCGAGACGTTGATGCCATATATCTTGAGAGATGGTTGCAAAAGTGGATGGTGTAGTGAACTTGGTAATATGTGCAGGATCAAGTGTGTAGAGATCCCCCGGACTATTGCATCGTAGGATAGGGGTCCGGGTCTTGAGGTCCTTCACAATAAAACCAGACGGATCAAATTCAATAGAAACACGATTGTCAGTTGTAAAACGACGAACGGAAATCAAGTTTTTAATTAAAGAAGGAGCATATAAAACTTGATTTAATTTAAATGGTGGGAAGGGTGGTTTAAGTATTTGGTTGCCATGTCCAAGAACCGGAATGGTTTTGCCATTACCCACGAGAATATTTTTAAAAATGCCATTATTAAAAAAAGAGGAGAAATTGTCAGGGAGAGGGGTCATATTAGTGGTCGCACCTGTATCCATAGTGTAGATCGGTTGATCAACTTCAGTCGGGGCGTAGCTTGCTGCATAAGATTGGGCCGGTCGTGAACCAAGTATACCAGCCGAATTTGAAGGGGCCCGCTGTGGTGCTGTAGGATAAGGACATGGGGGCATAGTGGGCTAGGGAGCCCAAGGTGAAAAGGCAGAAGGTGGATTGGGCCATGAGTTGAAATTGAAATGCCAAGCAGAATACCCAATAGGAGCCGAGGCCTGTTGTGAAGAGCTGCCTCGTCCCCGACCCGCAGAGCTACCCCGTCCACGGCCACGGCCGCGCCCACGGCCTCTTCCACGCGACGACTGATCCCGGTTGGAGTCTGACCGGTTGTCATAGCGTCCCGATGGCTGCCGGGAGTCAAACGTTTCAGATGAGGGCGACGCACGAACATCGGTAGAGGCGACTAGAGCTGTGCCGGCGGCCTGTGCCGCGTTGCGGACCTGATTGGTTCTTCGTGATTCAGCCATGCAAAGTCTAGAGCGGGTCTCGTAGAAGTCTGGTAGAGGACTGGTTTGTTGAATAATCGTAGCCGTACTCTCGTACTGTTCCGTAAGCCCCATGAGAAGTTGTAATACCAACTGTTCTTCAGTGATAGGAGAACCAACATTAGTGAGTTGGTCATATATGACTTTGAGAGCTTGACAGTAGGCAGACATCGAAGAAAATTGATCAAGCCGAGTGTTGGCGAACTTGTTATTAAGATCAATGGTACGCGTGGCTTTATTGTCTTGAAAAATATTCGCCAAAGCCGTCCACGCAGCATGTGCATTAGTGTTGGGTTTCAGAATGGTATGAAGTAGGTCAGTGGAAATCGTCCCATAAATCCATTGTAAAACAATGGAATCAAGGCGTTCCCATGACGGAGAAGACGAAGAAGACGGAGGCTTGTCTTTGGCTTGATCCTTGTCAGCAGAAGACGATGTTTCAGCAGGCTTTTTCGGCAGAAGATGATCATAAACATCATAGGAGATGCAGTGAATCTTGAATAGTTCGGACCAAGCAGTGTAATGGCCGTTTTCAATGTCAAGGGTGATAGGGATGAGGGCTTTGATGTTAGTTACAGTGACCGCAGGATGAATTGAAGCAGCCATAGTAAAAGAACGATGATGAAGGAGGGCAAAAACAGAAAAGAAAAGTTGCGCAGGGGAGGGGGGCGACGAAGGTAGGATCGAATTAGGGTTAATGGTTTGATACCATGTTATGATTGCAAACTTGGCCTCCTTCATTCATCTATCAATAATATATATACAAGAGATCATATCTCCTATTCTAATCAAGAGATCTACAATATTATTGACATAAATACATTCCATATTTATCTATAATCTATTAGGAGGTTCTACTTACTGAAAAAAAAAATACACTTTGGATGAATTTTGACCACCTTGCCCATTTCGTTTTAAGAAAATTGTTTTTATTTTCCTCTTTCGACCCGTTAGAGATTAAAAAAAAGACTTATATCGGCTCATTCATAAGTAAATGGGTGAACACTTTGACTTTTAATGTTACGCTATATAACTATATGAAAGTTACCTTGTTCGAAAGGGCAACGGGAAGGGTCTTCACCAAAATATAAGGCCAATCTATCAGCACTTTTACCCTGCAACAGAAACACTTAAATGAAATAACCCGAAAGGCAACTTTCTTACAATGAAGGGAAAGTCATACGTAAAAGGAACTTAATTTTACTCGGTTTCTATTTTAGGGAACATTATTATCAAAATCAACAGTTAAGAGCCTGTTTTATAACCTTATAATAGAATGAGGGCCCCAAAATGGAAATGAAATAGAAATTGTACAAGCATATTCCTTACATGTCGAATTTGTCCTAAAATAGTAGAAAAATTTATTGAGATTTACCACAACGGTATAGATATTTGTAGCACTTGTCACTTCCGCCTCAGCGTGGCTTTTTGGCTTCTACCCTTTACCAAGTTACAGTAATGACTAATGAAGCCACTTTATCATGACCGTATTTAATGGCTTCTAAAAAAGGCGTGTCCGCAAAATTATCTGCGACGGTGAGTAGCAATAAATTAGTCGGGTGAATCTTAAACACGAGAAAATAAATTTGGCCACTAATGAAAGATGCAGCAAGATGTTCATGTCAACAACTTGTTAGCAAATACTCACCAGTAGAGGGGACAAACGGGCCAGTTGGGTAGTGCTCTCCCACAAACACTTTCTTTCCGGTTTTTAATACCCTATTTAATAAGATTACAAAAGCTATATAGTTACAGGTAACAATAATAAACAATTTGTGTTGTTTAATGCATTGCAAAAACAATTTGGCCAACTTGACTCGATCCGTTAGAAATAACAAAGCTCAAAAACAAGGCTCTGATGAGAAGTTCGATAAGTCCTATAACAAAAGGCCCTATTCTCGTAACCGCCACTGCCTTTACTACCACCACCATAAAAACATAGTGAGCAAGTGAGCCCATTGAGCCATTTTGACCTTTGTTCATTTTTGGTAAAACCCACTATAACCCGAACCCAATCAATTTTTTTTGGAAGAACCTGTTTTGTCCCGTTACCCAAACCAGCCCGAGACTTATCCCAAACTATGTGTATTCAAACACAACACATTTTAAGGATGTAAACTTTGGGATTATGCAAGATATTTAAGTTACCTTTTCTACTTTCAAAATTGACTTACATGATGAGTTCGAATGAGCATCCCCTAAAAAGAGAAACTTTTTCAATGTATGACTTTTACAGAGTTTGAGATATCTGCTAAGAATGAAAATAGTATTTAGCGTACAGAGCATAACAATATATGCTATTCAGTATATATAACAGGATTCCAATGTACCATTAAGAAAAACATATAGACAACTATTTTATGCAATTTTGGTTTAAATCAATGACACACATCAATGATCTGATCCTGCAAATCATCGGTCTAAAATATACGATAACCAAACATACCCGACTTTTGAGCAGCAGAAAACGAAGCTTTCGACAAGCACTGTTCCAGTTCAGGAATAGAGATGCTGCTACGAGGCACTTTGCGTCTGGGATTATACGTTTGAAGCACAGCTAGAGCTACCCACTGATTAACATTACCATCTTTATTCTCCTCATCTTCACCTACTGCACAAACAGGCGTTTAAAAATTGAATGCGAACAAACACGCTAAACAACCGCATTGATCAAGAACTTAGAAGCTAAGAAGCTGACCAGTAATTTCTAAAAGATGGAGATCACCAAGATGAAGGTCCCCGAATTCAGAAGCGTGCTCATATGCTTCCGAAATTTGTGATGAAAGTCTAGCAAGTGCATCAAACATACCACCGTGGCCCCAAGTTCCAGAATCATCCACACAACTGCAACAGAACATATACAAATGAAGCAGCATGGTAACAAGACAGATATGAAAACAAAAGCAAGATATAATAGCCACTGATAATAGAGGTGAGCAGAAAACCAAAAAACTGAACCGAAAAAACCGATTTAACTGAACCGAAAAAACCCGAACTGCACAAAAATCTGAAAAAAAAACGAACTGAAGAAACCGAACCGGTGTTGCATTATGTGAAAACCGGAAAACCGAACCGAATAACCTAAATAGTCATTTTTTACGTGTTTATTATATATTGATGATATAGGGATTATTAGTTTTTTTCTTAAATTTTAAGTATTTATAATAAAACCTGTCGTCGATGTTGAGCGATGAATGAATGGAGGATTGCCGGTTTAAGGTGGCTGGCCGGAGGCAGGTCTCCTATCTCCATTGTCTCTCGCTTTGTCGTTCTCCCTCCCAATATAAATCATGGTCTATAAATCAGTAAATCACAAGATTAATATCATAATACGAAGATACATCAAACAAATTCTCAACTTCAACCTGAAATATGAGTACGAATTTGTTTACAGCTAAACATATTCTCATAAATTTAAAAGCACAGAAAACTGTCACTGCTCCTATTAAGCAAGTGTAGATTAATAATAGTGGGAGCGGGAGGAGGCGGTCGACCCCCCGAACTTTTCGCGACCTCAAACTTTGTGACCATAAAACTTGCTCTAATTTCTGGTTCCATTATGCAAAACACTAAACACAGATAAACTAAAATTCCATGACAATAGAACCCGCTTTTCATCCAAGAACACCTAATAAAACCAAACCAAACATAACAGATCGGAAACCAAAATCAAAGCATAACAAGTCGATTCAGAATTAGATGGGAACCCTAAATCGGCCTTTGACAATCGAATGGAAACAAATCGGACTTACCTTCAAACAAACAGAATAATCGGTTTCGATTGTAAGCAAATCGGACCTTGAATCGGCCTTCGAATCTTTGAATTTGTGTGGAACAATAGTGTATTTGTGTGGTGGGCTGCAAAGGAATGAAATGCGTAAAATGCGAATTGTACCGTCCATTATAATCAACACTATGGCAGTTATAGCCATAAACAAAGAAACTGAAGAGGTGGTATAACAGACAATGAATGCGGCATTCAATCCTGTTGCAAAATCTCAGTTTTAGCCCCAAGGCGTCTTAAAAATAAATCCAGATCTCTATTGTACTGGCTTGCACACTCTTGTATATCATGCTTCAAAAGTTGTACTTGTAGTAAAATTACCATCTTGTCCATCACTTCTCCTTTTTAATATAGTATAGTATAGATAATAAATAAAAATGTGTTTGGACATTTGGTATATCATAGTGGAACCTCAAGATGATTTTGAAAGGAATGCATAAACTCACTAGAATATTTAGAGTAAAATGCTCGGATAGTACTGATGGTTTTGTAAAATAACACTTATAGTCCCAAACTTTTGGAAATTACACTGATGCCCCTTGTGGTTTGACGATTGTTACTCGGATAATCCCTGGAGTGGAGGTCCGTTAGTTTTCTCCGTTAAGTCCATCTGAAATTACTTATTTACCCCTCCCTTTAAAAAAACAAATATGGATTATTAAAAGTGTGGGCCCACCTTATTTACCCCTCGCTTATAAACAACCGGCCACCCACATCCGCTGCCACCCACACCCACACCCATTGTAACACCTCGTAAAATCATGTCCAGTACAATGGTGACACGTGTCATAATCCCTGATTGTGATTAAAAATATCTTGAGGGACTAAAACTGTCAAGCAGTGCAAAGATGTAATTAGAAGGACTAAAAGCATCAACATGCCAAACTTGTGCCTCTGAATGACTTAATATAATGTTCGTATTCGTTATTGAATAAATTGTCGGACACCAAAAGTCGTTGTGCTTAAAAATCAAAAGTTACAAAACACAGGGGTTAAAAGTGTCAACATGTTAATTTTTACCTCTGAGTGACCTTTTAACGTTCCCGAAGCTTTTTAGTATATTATTAAACCTTCTTGTAAATCAGATGAAGATTTATTAAAGATCCGATTCAAAATTATGATGTAAATTGAAGTTTCCAAGAATAGGGGTTAAAAGTGTAAATATCACAATTCTTCATTCGGGAGCCATTTACAATGTGTCCATGACTTACAAATGCATGGCTACATTCCCTAGGACAACCCAGACCTGATTACATTGACCATGCATGCTGAAAAGTCAGTTATTTGCGTTCAGAAAGTGCAGGGGCTAATCATGCAAACAAACAAAGGAACTTTAAAACATGGCATCTCGCGTGGCGCGCCAGGGTTGCCCTGGTCTGGCGCGTGGCGCGACAGGTAGGGTTTTCCAGCCAGACTGCCAGCTGCCCAGCTCTGCAACCTGCAATCTTTGGAAGATCTTTGCAACCTGTTTTTGAATCCAACAGCAAGTTTAAATGTTTTGGGAAACCACTATACACTTGTTAGCATCATAAACCACCTGAGGACACATGGAATTATCTCAATTCACCCCCATTCACTATAAATAGGCGCCTTAGTTGCTCATTGTTCTTGCACATTCAAAACAAATTTACAAGCAAACACTCAACTGAGTTCTCTGGAGCAACCTGGTCTTTAAGGAGGCTCTATTAGTTCAAATTTTCGTGCTAAGAACTCTTGTAAGTGCTCTTAGCTTCTGTAATTAAGGTTTTATTAGTTTAACAACTGAAAGTCAAAGTTAGCGTAATTCTGCTTTGACTTTGTGATTAATCACAAACGGTCCAACCATTATTCGAATTGAAAGTGTCTATGAGTTGGTAATTATGTAGGTAATAAACCCTTAAAAGGGCACCTACTGATTTTCACTCTAACTTGGTCAATTGTCGGGTCAAACTTATTAATAAAAAGTCAACAGAATCTCTTTTTGCAAATAAATTCTTAACTAGCAATGCAGATGTTATGAAACATGTTTAAACACTAAAATAACTTGGTAAATAATATAAGAACATGTTTAGGCATGTTCAACCCAACAATTCTGAGTTTAGGCTCGGTTCGCAACCGAAGGTCGCAAAAGTAGACTTTTGCTTAGACTTTCAGTTCTGACCCGATTTAGCTTAGTTTAGATATGCCTTAGGGTTCCATTAGAACCATATTACATGTTAGTATAACCCTCTGAGATTATACAATATGGTTCCTTTGTAATCCGAATCATTTGCATGTTTCCGTTAATTGCTTAAAAGTTGACCATTATGCCCTTTTGATATAAAAACGAGATTTTTGAAATTGTGAGAGGACAAAAACCTTTATTACTGATTAATAAGCATGTCCTAAAAATTTTACATTAGTTTGTGGTCTAAATTAGGAGTTATGCTCGATATCGCAAATTGAAGGATTTTTATTATTTAAATGGCATTTTTAGTATATATCACATCCAATCCAATTTTTGTCACCAAACTTTATACCCACTGATGTAATATAATATTTAGGGATTTTTGGAAATTTTTGTTAAATTTTAAACTAATCATGACATAGAGTTCTCGCATAGACTCGGTAATTGGCGATTATGCCCTTTTTGCTAATAAAATAAGTTTTGCACATCCTTTGCATATCAAACCTTTTTCTACTAATTTTATATATTAAATAAGTTATTTTAAACAGTAAAGGCTGATCAAAATCTCTGATTTCCTTAATCAACCCAAATATCGTCAAATACCGACTTTTATGCGATTTAGGCGCATAGTATGGTTTAAAACCATATTTGGCACCTAAGGCTTGTTACCTACTGATGTTATGAATAAATTTTTATACTTTAATAGTAAGTAAAAGTTTGAACTCAGATTTCCAAATTAGACCCTTGAAGCTTATGTGAAATGACCAAAATGCCCCTGCGGTGCATGGTTTGGCCGTAAATGATAAATTTCACATATGTATGATATCTTACTGATATAACTAAAATAAATATTTTTACTGATCATTTTAGACCAGAACCTCATATTACTATTTAACCTCTTTTATAATCTTTAAAATGACCAAAATATCCCTACGGGGCTTAAATTGATTTTAAATTCGTTTTGGGCATAATGGAAGGTATCCTACTGATATCATAACACAATTTTAAGCATACTAACTTAGGGAACCTGTTCATGACTCATTTGGTTACCCGTTATGCATTTTTCGCGTTCGGTACGGTTTATGTAACTAGTTTGCATGAATTAACCGAAACGGGTCAAACCTTATCATTTTACTTCAAAATCCAGAATGTATTTAGTTTAACCATTATATACAAGTCTTCATACTTGTCGGGTCTAAATCAAATTCTAATCCGGTCTTCGCTTAATCTTGCGTTTTGAACCATAAACCTTTCATTAAAACTGACCGGTCTAAGTTTAAACTTAAGTAAGACCCGTTAGGAATCTAATAGGTTATTAAAACCTTCGTTCCAGATTTAGGAGACCAGTAAAAGCTACCGTACTTGCTGCTTTGTTATACGGCTGGGATTAAAATTTATATTTTAGCTCAGGTAAATACTTTAAACTTATTTTCCCTTATACGGGCTTGGGGTACGGTATTTAATAATACCGCTTGGTCGGGTATTGAATCTTTAATCAAATAATGGTTAGATCATTGAGATAACCCGTTTAATCTGTTTTGTTTGTTTTAAGCCTTTGGGGGGTTAATGACCATGTCCTGGATATCCTCGGCTCATTCATTGAAATGGCCACGACTTAAGCACGGGGTGTAGGCATACACCTGCCGGTGCGTATGTAAAAAGATATACCCGCTTGTTGAGAATAACTCGCTGTGGGTTTATATTATGTGGTGTGTCTATTAATCTTTAACACGGTACTTCTAACCCGGGCTACTGAATGTACGACAAACATATAAATCTTTTACAAGATTATTCTAATAATTATCCCAAGTTATAAAAGAATATTTATGCCTTGTGCATTTAAATCAATTTTCTTAAATATTTTCAAAAGTGTCGGTTAATTTTACTTACTAGCGTAAACTGACGTATTTTCCAAAAAGGTTAAGTGCAGGTACTAAGCGAAATGGGCTGGCTACTCCTAGTATCAAATAAAGAGTCTTACAAGCTTTTGATGCTTAAATATGTTGAACAATATTTCTTTTTATTTTAGATCCGCCTGTGGATCCTTTTTACAATCCGTTGTGCAATACTTTATGTTACTTTCGAATCGGTTTTTAATATTATTACCTTTAGACTTCCGCTGTGCATTGAACTGTGATAAATCGACTATGATGATATCAACTACGTCACGATACTCCCCACCGGGCCCACCGGTAATACATGAAAATATCGGGGTGTGACAGGTTGATATCAGAGCCAACATTGAGTGAATTAAACACTAGCCTTTTGTGTTTAATCTCAATGAGACAGTTGCACATTCCTTGACTTCCGAGTCTAGGCAAATAACTTAGGACTAATCCTAATCTTTTATTTTGTCCTTTATTGTTTTCCTTTGTTGTTTCTTTTGTTTGATTTGACAGGAACAAGAAAATGCCACCACGTATCCGAGGAAGAGGCGGAGGCGGAAAAGCCCCAGTTTTCACAAGTCATGACCACAAGGTCGGGCCATCACACCGGCGAACTCCTTCAGCAACCATGAGCTCTAGTCCTCAAGGAGACTGGAGAACGTATTTGGAACCCGCGAGGCGTTCTGTCTCGCTTAGCTCTTCGCCATCGTATCACCACTCCTTTGGGCCATAATCAGAGAACGAGCCCAATGATTCTCACCATTCCTTCCTTCCATTGCAGGGGTCGAGTTCACACCGGGCTTTTCAGGACCCGACCCCATACTTTCAGAGCCGGTTCTACCCGGCGAACGTGAGTGAAGAACCAATGGGCCATAACCCATTGGGACCAGAAGACCACTTTCCTAGAGCCTAGGATATGTGTGACAATACGCAATTCGAACCTATTTTGTGTAACGATATATGCTTATGTGATTTATTATGATTATTAATTGTTATGATTTTTGTGTTGTGTGTAATGAAATGTTATGTTGTACGTGTTATGTGTAATATGTTATGATTATGTGATTATGTTACTTGACCCGAAACCGCACAACATGAGCCAACCACACAACACACACTCGAACGCACAAGGCCATTGGGCCGTATTGCTAGCACTCGGATCAATGGGGCAGCCCAAGTATGGGTTCGGCCCAACCCTTCATGAAGGATTAACACCTAGAGTGTTAGTAACCTTCTCATTTGTCACCAACACATTACACTCACAAAACCCTACTTGCTATCATCTCTCTCTCTCTCACGCTCAAACCGACGGCCACCACCTCGAAGATCTCTTGTTCGTGGTACGGATCATATACTTCCAATCGGTTAGTGTTGAATGATTAATGATGTTATTTTATGTGTGATGTAATAATCTTGTATGATAATCTAGGGTCCTAGTTAGCATGATTTATTATGATGATTAATTGATAATCGGCCGCTATGATATATGTTCCGGATTGTTGATCATGTGAAAAGGTGCTAGCCAAACGAATATGTTATTGATTGTTGATTTTCGGTTACCATGATTTGTTGTTAGGATTGAGCATATAACTGGCCGAATTCTTATGAAATCGGATCATGTTGATATACTTGAGTGTTAGGAATGTTGTTTATGTTCTTGGTACATGTCATGACGGATTAGGGTTCATGAGAATTAGAATGTAAAAACCCTCATTTGATCGAGTAGGGGCATGATTTGAAATAGATTAGTTGTTGATTGATAGATGATAAACTTGGAAACTATTGATTGGCATGATTAATGTTGTAACCGAATTGCTTGATTTGTGGAATGATTGAACCGGTCGCACAAGACCTCTTGATCGTACAAGAGGTCCACTCGCACAAGGCATCTCGGTAGCACAAGATGCCTACTCGCACAACTAGATCAGTCGCACAAGCTGAGCTGATCGCACTAGAGGCCCCGATCGCACAAGGGGTCTCCAGTCGCACAAGGATGTTTGTTTGAATATTGTTGGGCCGAATGATAATGGTTGGGCCAGGTACGACCGCACAACCCAATAGGATCGCACAAGGCCTAAGGTTATTTACTGGGCCGTAGACTTGGGCTGGGTAATAAAACTGATCGCACAAGTTGTTATTCTGTTTAACTGTTGGGCCTTAAAAGCCCAAATCACTAGCACACCACTCACCCCAATCGCACAACATGATGCTCCGTCGCACAAGGTGTATGAACCGCACAAGTTGACTTACCTGTTTAGTGATTGGGCCGTGTATATCTGTTGGACTATCTTAGCTATTTGGGCCGAGCATCATTGGGCCTCAACGAGTGACTCGCACAAGGCTGCTAAGACTTGTGCGAGCCCATCCTTATGAACCGCATAAGTCAGTGATGATATATTTGACAATTGTGTATGTGCCATGAACTATGTATGCTTGTAACTTGTTAACTCTATGTAACCATACGTGCTTTACGTGAACCAAACCTGACTTGTATGGTAACCCTGTTAGGACGTGATTGACCACTCTTAAAATTCAAGTAACTTTGGTATAATCTGCCGAGCAAACCAAGGTGAGTTCATTGCATTTCTCAAGCATGCGTCCTAGTGGTTTGGGACAACTGGTAAACATTTGGAAGGGAAAACTTTGGGTAAACAACTTAATCGGCTTTGGGTATCGAACATGGAATCTATCATCGGATTGCCTGGAGGGCAATGGGGGTAATTAGTTGATAGCGCTATTAGGTGGGAAACCTCACACCGGGCCGTAAGGACGGGGTGAACTAATTATCTGGGTTTCACTATGGTTGTTAAGAGGCACACTCCTCGGTTACGTAAGGGCGTTTTCCCTAGGGTAACTAGCGTGAACAACATAGTGGGTTGCTAAGAGGCACACTCCTCGGTTACGTAAGGGCGTACTCCCTAGGGTAACTAGCATGAGCAACATCATAACACAACATTGAATTGCATTAACATACATCTGGTAACACAACACGTTAACAAAACCTTGAACTCACCAGCTAGTCTGACACACTTGTTTGCATGCTTGTAGGTCGTTAACATAAGGATCATGGACTTGCTATCTGGGAGTGCTGGAGTGGTCATGGATCGAGACTTTTGGATTAACTTACATTTGATACATTGGTTTTAAGTAGTATTACGAAACATTTGCTAAGTAATTTATTACATGCTTCCGCTACACAACATTTTGGGAATTGATATCATGTTGACATTTTATTTCAGTAATTAATGACATGTTTTATTTAAGTATGTACCGTTGGTTCAATGTGATTGGTGGCTCGAACTCTGATGCGTAACACGCCTCGCGGGGTTTCCGCAGGTGGAATTTTAGGGGTGTTACAGTTTGGTATCAGAGCCACTGGTTATAGTGAACTAGGTTTTAAAACGTTTGTAAAACCAGACTATAACCGAACACCTTCGAAAATCGATCATGACACTCAGCTCCAGATTGCAAGGTTCGCCTCTCTCACTTTATACATTATTTGCTTAGCAGTCACACACTCACAACATATATGAAATGAAACCTTAAACATCATAGTGACTTGATAGTGTGACACTACTCTTCGACTCATGTGAATCATAGACCTGTGATACCATCTGTTGTGTTGTTTGAACGGGGGAAACTTCGAGCGCAAGCTAAGAGGCACTGAGATAAGCATGCAAATTGCCTTATTATTATGGGTGCACACTTAATAATAACGTGGGGTGCATGCAAGTCCCAGTGAGGCTTATCAAGCGTGAGAAGGATTCTGCCTTGTTGTGTGTGAACTTGGTAGTACGTAGATATGAACATGATACTTGACTCCCATCTCGTTTCGATTTCTAAATCGGTTTATTCCCAACTATAGAAATATGAGTGGACGAGGACACGGACGTGGCAACATCAACATGACTCAGGCTGAGTTGACTGACCTAATCAATACCCGTGTGGCTGAGGCTTTAGCAGCCTATCAAGCTGGTCAGCAAGCGCAACACCAACCTAATCAACCTACGTGTACGTTCAAAATGTTTATGGACTGTAAGCCATAGACCTTCACCGGGACTGAAGGGGCTGTGGGACTTCTAAGATGGTTCGAGAAAGCAGAGTCTGTGTTTGCTCTCTGTAATTGTCCCGTTGGGGACAGGGTAAAATATGCTGCGGGTACCTTAGCGGATGGTGCCCTAACGTGGTGGAATGCCCAAGTCCAACTGTTGGGCATCGAGGCAGCGAATGCTGCAACTTGGGATGACTTTAAAGAGCTGATTCGGGAAGAGTATTGTCCTCGGGACGAGGTCCAGAAGTTGGAAAACGAGTACTACGACTTGAAGATGGTTGGATCTGAAGTCGAAGCGTATGTGAAGCGATCGTATGAACTGGCCGACATGTGCCCGAACTTGTCCCGGCCTATGTCCCGGAGGATTGAGTTATTCATAAAGGGTTGCCTCCGCGTGTGAAGAGTTTGGTCACTGCAGCCCATCTCAATGATTTAACACAGATTGTTCGTCTGACTCATAAGATTGTGGACCAAGAGGTCGAGAGCAACTCGTTACCCCCGCACATTTCAGCCACTGCTGCTGCGGCACCCACTGCTACTACATCTGCTAATGATAACAAACGGAAGTGGAGCGACTACGACAAAGCACCCAGTGCTGGTCAGACTCAGAAAAGGCCAGACAACAGCAACCGCAACATCAGCCAGTCGTCTTCTGTCAATCAAGGCCAGGGAAGTGGCCACAGCCAGGGTTCGTATGCAGGGAGAAAGCCACGGTGTAACAGGTGTGGCTATCATCATTTTGGGCCGTGTGGTCGGACGTGTAACAAGTGTGGTAAGCCGGGCCATGAGGCCAGGGATTGTAGGGCCTCACAACCCAAACACCAGCAGCAACAGAACCAGCAAAACCAGAGACAACAGGGGCAACCACCCCAGCAGAACCAGGGTTTCAGGAAGGGGTGCTATCAGTGTGGTGATGAGGGTCACTTTAAGCGGGATTGCCCTCAGTTAAACTAGAACGCCAACGACAACAACCGCCCGAATAATAACAATGCTGGGAACAACAACAACGGCAATAATGGGGGAAATGGTGCTCGCGGCAGAGTGCTCCAGCTTGGAGCAGGGGATGCCAGGAATGACGGCAACGTTGTAACTGGTACGTTTCCTGTTAACAATCGTATTGCTTCTGTATTATTTGATTCAGGTGCCGATTGGAGTTATGTATCCCTAGAGTTTAGTCAACGATTAGGGATAACCCCAACACCTTTAGACGTTAAACAAGTAGTAGAACTAGCAAATGGTAAAACGATAGAAGCCTCGAATGTCCTTTTTGGATGCAAACTAGATCTCGTGGGCCAAGTGTTTGATATTGATCTCCTTCCCGTTACGCTCGGTAGTTTTGACATAGTAGTAGGGATGGATTGGTTGTCTAAGCACCAAGCAGAAATTTTGTGTAAGGAGAAAGTTGTGCGTATTCCTCTCCCTGATGGGGAGTCACTGTTAGTTCAAGGGCATCGTAGTGGGACGATGGTTGGGATTATCACGGCCATGTGTGCACAGCAGTATCTACAAAAGGGGTATCCTGCACTGTTAGCGTTAGTTACCAACGCTCAGCCTGAAGAGAGTAAGATCGAGGATCTACCAGTGGTGCGAGAATTCGCTGATGTGTTCCCAGAGGAGCTACCAGGGTTACCTCCCCACCGTCAAGTAGAATTTCAGATTGATCTTGCGCCGGGAGCGGCTCTAATTGCTCGAGCTCCTTACCGGCTAGCACCTGGAGAGTTACAGGAGTTGTCCAATGAACTACAGGAGTTGTTGGATAGGGGTTTCATTCGACCCAGTTCATCGCCTTGGGGAGCCCCAGTTCTGTTCGTAAAGAAGAAAGACGGGTCATTCCGTATGTGTATCGACTATCGAGAGCTCAACAAGGTGACCATTAAGAACCGCTATCCGTTACCACGCATCGACGACTTGTTTGACCAGCTGCAAGGGTCAAGTTTCTATTCCAAGATCGACTTAAGATCGGGGTATCACCAGGTAAGGGTTAGGGAAGAGGATGTACCCAAGACGGCTTTTCGAACGCGCTATGGACACTACGAGTTTTTGGTTATGCCGTTTGGATTGACTAATGCACCAGCGGTTTTTATGGATCTCATGAACCGCGTATGTAAGCCATATCTCGACGAGTTTGTTATAGTGTTTATTGACGACATCTTAGTCTATTCCAAGAACAAGGAAGATCACGAGCGTCACCTACGTCTCATCTTGGAACTTTTGAGAAGGGAACAACTGTATGCGAAGTTTTCTAAGTGCGACTTTTGGATTCGAGAAGTGCATTTCCTTGGGCACGTTGTTAACGAGAAAGAGATACATGTGGATCCTGCGAAGGTGGATGCAGTTAAGAATTGGGCGGCACCAAAGACTCCGTCTGAGGTGCGACAATTTCTTGGTCTCGCAGGGTATTATCGAAGATTCATTAAAGACTTCTCGAAAATCGCGCAACCTCTCACCTCGCTAACACAGAAGAACACGGCGTACTCTTGGGGAATGAAGCAGGAAGAGGCCTTCCAGTTGTTAAAGCAGAAACTTTGCAGTGCACCGATCCTGTCTTTACCAGAGGGCACCGAAGATTTTGTAGTATATTGTGACGCGTCAATTCAGGGTCTCGGTTGCGTGTTGATGCAACGCGAGAAGGTAATAGCTTATGCTTCTCGTCAGCTGAAGGTGCACGAGAAGAACTACACGACACACGACTTGGAGTTAGGAGCGGTGGTATTTGCGTTGAAGATTTGGAGGCACTATCTGTACGGTACCAAATGCACCATCTACACTGACCATAGGAGTCTTCAGCACATCTTCGACCAGAAAGAATTGAACATGCGACAACGACGATGGGTCGAGCTGTTGAACGATTATGAATGTGCCATCAAGTATCATCCGGGCAAGGCGAACGTTGTAGCTGACGCCCTCAGCAGAAAGGATAGTGCACCTAGGCGTGTACGAGCATTGCAACTCACGATCCAGTCCAATCTTCCTTCCCAGATACGAGACGCTCAGGTAGAAGCGTTGAAACCAGAGAACGTCCAAGCTGAGGCTTTACGCGGCTCGAGACAACGACTAGAACAAAAGGGAGACGGTGCTTACTACTTAACCGGACGCATCTGGGTTCCACTCTATGGTGACTTACGAGAACTTGTAATGGATGAGGCACATAAGTCACGTTACTCTGTACATCCTGGATCAGATAAGATGTATCACGACTTGAAAACTACATACTGGTGGCCTAGCATGAAAGCTCACATAGCAACCTACGTCAGCAAATGTTTGACTTGTGCTAAAGTCAAAGCAGAACATCAAAAGCCCTCAGGTCTACTGCAGCAACCAGAGATACCCACATGGAAGTGGGAACAGATCGCTATGGATTTTGTGACAAGATTACCCAGAACTCAGGCTGGGAACGATACCATTTGGGTGATTGTTGATCGCCTCACGAAGTCAGCACACTTCTTAGCAATCAAGGAAACAGATAAGTTTTCTCAATTGGCAGCAATCTACCTTAAGGAAGTGGTTTCTAGGCATGGGGTGCCAACTTCTATCATTTCAGACCGAGATCCGCGTTTCACTTCAGAGTTATGGCAGTCAATGCACAAATCGTTCGGTTCCCAACTCGACATGAGTACCGCTTATCACCCGCAGACGGATGGTCAAAGCGAGCGCACCATCCAAACACTCGAAGATATGCTTCGGGCATGCGTACTCGACTTTGGAAAAGGATGGGAGAAGCACCTACCGTTGATAGAATTCTCCTACAACAACAACTACCATTCAAGTATTAAGGCAGCTCCGTTCGAAGCACTGTACGGACGGAAATGTCGTTCACCTCTCTGTTGGCATGAGGTGGGTGATAGTCAGATCACAGGCACTGAATTTGTTCTTGAGGCATCAGAAAGCATTGTGCAGATCCGAAACCGTATGGCCGCAGCTCGCGACCGTCAGAAAAGCTACGCTGACAAGCGTAGTAAACCGCTGGAATTTGAAGTTAATGACCGCGTTATGTTAAAGGGTTCACCCTGGAAGGGTGTGGTGCGTTTTGGGAAACGCGGCAAACTAAACCCTCGTTATGTGGGACCATTCAAAATTCTGGAATGAATTGGAAAGTGGCCTACAGGTTGGAATTACCTGCTGAGTTGGGTAATATCCATGATGTATTTTATGTATCGCAGCTAAAGAAGTGTTTGGCTGATGAAACACTAATTGTGCCATTTCAAGAACTGAAGATAGATGACAAATTGCAGTTTATCGAAGAACCAATTGAGATTATGGATCGGGAAGTTAAAGTTCGTAAACACAGCCGTATACCGATTGTGAGAGTTCGTTGGAACTCAAGACGTGGTCCAGAGTTCACGTGGGAACGCGAGGACCAGATGAAACTTAAGTATCCACATTTGTTCCCCAATGACCAGTCAAAACCTAGCAAACACAGTGTTGATGCAACTAGTGAATTTCGGGACGAAATTCCCATTCAAGTTGGGGATGATGTGATACCCCAGGAAAACTAGTGAACAATATAGCTTACGTTAGTGAGTGCATACCAAATTTCGGGACGAAATTTCTTTTTAGTTGGGGATACTATGACAACACGCAATTCGAACCTATTTTGTGTAACGATATATGCTTATGTGATTTATTATAATTATTAATTGTTATGATTTTTGTGTTGTGTGTAATGAAATGTTATGTTGTACGTGTTATGTGTACTATGTTATGATTATGTGATTATGTTACTTGACCCGAAACCGCACAACATGAGCCAACCGCACAACACACACTCGAACGCACAAGGCCATTGGGCCGTATTGCTAGCACTCGGATCAATGGGGCAGCCCAAGTATGGGTTCGGCCCAACCCTTCATGAAGGATTAACACCTAGAGTGTTAGTAACCTTCTCATTTGTCACCAACACATTACACTCACAAAACCCTACTTGCTATCATCTCTCTCTCTCTCTCACGCTCAAACCGACGGCCACCACCTCGAAGATCTCTTGTTCGTGGTACGGATCATATACTTCCAGTCGGTTAGTGTTGAATGATTAATGATGTTATTTTATGTGTGATGTAATAATCTTGTATGATAATCTAGGGTCCTAGTTAGCATGATTTATTATGATGATTAATTGATAATCGGCCGCTATGATATATGTTCCGGATTGTTGATCATGTGAAAAGGTGCTAGCCAAACGAATATGTTATTGATTGTTGATTTTCGGTTACCATGATTTGTTGTTAGGATTGAGCATATAACTGGCCGAATGCTTATGAAATCGGATCATGTTGATATACTTGAGTGTTAGGAATGTTGTTTATGTTCTTGGTACATGTCATGACGGATTAGGGTTCATGAGAATTAGAATGTAAAAACCCTCATTTGATCGAGTAGGGGCATGATTTGAAATAGATTAGTTGTTGATTGATAGATGATAAACTTGGAAACTAATGATTGGCATGATTAATGTTGTAACCGAATTGCTTGATTTGTGGAATGATTGAACCGGTCGCACAAGACCTCTTGATCGTACAAGAGGTCCACTCGCACAAGGCATCTCGGTAGCACAAGATGCCTACTCGCACAACTAGATCAGTCGCACAAGCTGAGCTGATCGCACAAGAGGCCCCGATCGCACAAGGGGTCTCCAGTCGCACAAGGATGTTTGTTTGAATATTGTTGGGCCGAATAATAATGGTTGGGCCAGGTACGACCGCACAACCCAATAGGATCGCACAAGGCCTAAGGTTATTTACTGGGCCGTAGACTTGGGCTGGGTAATAAAACTGATCGCACAAGTTGTTGTTCTGTTTAACTGTTGGGCCTTAAAAGCCCAAATCACTAGCACACCACTCAGCCCAATCGCACAACATGATGCTCCGTCGCACAAGGTGTATGAACCGCACAAGTTGACTTACCTGTTTAGTGATTGGGCCGTGTATATCTGTTGGACTATCTTAGCTATTTGGGCCGAGCATCATTGGGCCTCAACGAGTGACTCGCACAAGGCTGCTAAGACTTGTGCGAGCCCATCCTTATGAACCGCATAAGTCAGTGATGATATATTTGACAATTGTGTATGTGCCATGAACTATGTATGCTTGTAACTTGTTAACTCTATGTAACCATACGTGCTTTACGTGAACCAAACCTGACTTGTATGGTAACCCTGTTAGGACGTGATTGACCACTCTTAAAATTCAAGTAACTTTGGTATAATCTGCCGAGCAAACCAAGGTGAGTTCATTGCATTTCTCAAGCATGCGTCCCGGTGGTTTGGGACAACTGGTAAACATTTGGAAGGGAAAACTTTGGGTAAACAACTTAATCGGCTTTGGGTATCGAACATGGAATCTATCATCGGATTGCCTGGAGGGCAATGGGGGTAATTAGTTGATAGCGCTATTAGGTGGGAAACCTCACACCGGGCCGTAAGGACGGGGTGAACTAATTATCTGGGTTTCACTATGGTTGTTAAGAGGCACACTCCTCGGTTACGTAAGGGCGTTTTCCCTAGGGTAACTAGTGTGAACAACATAGTGGGTTGCTAAGAGGCACACTCCTCGGTTACATAAGGGCGTACTCCCTAGGGTATTACGTAAGGGCGTACTCCCTAGGGTAACTAGCATGAGCAACATCGTAACACAACATTGAATTGCATTAACATACATCTGGTAACACAACACGTTAACAAAACCTTGAACTCACCAGCGTAGTCTGACACACTTGTTTGCATGCTTGTAGGTCGTTAACATAAGGATCATGGACTTGCTATCTGGGAGTGCTGGAGTGGTCATGGATCGAGACTTTTGGATTAACTTACATTTGAAACATTGGTTTTAAGTATTATTACGAAACATTTGCTAAGTAATTTATTACATGCTTCCGCTACACAACATTTTGGGAATTGATATCATGTTGACATTTTATTTCAGTAATTAATGACATGTTTTATTTAAGTATGTACCGTTGGTTCAATGTGATTGGTGGCTCGAACTCTGATGCGTAACATGCCTCGCGGGGTTTCCGCAGGTGGAATTTTGGGGGTGTTACAATATGGATATGGACGAGGATCCAGATCCAGAGCCTGTCGAGCCACCAACTGGGACGCCCACGCATCCCATAGAGATTTCAGACGAATCATCTTTCCATGGTTCGCCTTATAGAGGTCCCGACCCTTTTGCCCAATGGTGGAGTAATTACAATTGGGAGTACACACCTTCCCACCACTCATCACCACACCAACAGGTACCCTCAGAGGACCCACATTTTGAGGCGGTCACACCACCACCACCGCCGCCGCCAGAACAGCAACCACCTCCTGAACCACCGAGGCGAAGAAGATCAGGTGAACGGATGTCCGTGCGAGGGGGATTCCACTTCAGCACCCCCCCAACACAGCTGCAACAGCCACTACCCGCTGCTGTGTGAAGACCCACAGATGGGTGGGCCTTCGAACCCAGTTTCAGAGGTCGACTCTCCGCCAGTCGCACCACCACCACACATGGGTTTTGATAACCTAATACCTTCTTACGCCGGTGCAGCGGCGTATAACCCTATTGAGCAGCCAGCCTATTCTGGCTACAACTACCACAATGCCCCTGATGTTGACCCATATCTCGTGGCGGCAAACTACAACGCTCTTCACCCTGAAGGGCCCTTTCAAGCTACGTATCAAACTGGGTACCCAGCTTATGGGAATCAATACCCACCACCTCCTCAACCTCTGCAGCAGCAACAACCGCAGCCACCACAGATCCAGCCACCACAGCAGCAGGAGATCCTTCAGAGGTTGAACCAGGTGGAGCGGGATGTTCAAGAGGAGCGTAGAAGCTGCCGGGGTCTACTTAAAGGTTTGGCTGACCTAATCAAGGGGAAGAAAAAAAGGGATTATTGAAATTCCCTATTTGTTTGTTTTGTAATTTTAATTTCTAATTAAATCCCTGTGTGGACATTTATTTATGTACCTCGTCCCTGCGAGGACTTGTATTTTCATTTAGCCCCTGCGTGTAGGGATGGCAATGGGTCGGGTTCGGGTCGGGTATTGGCAATCCCATAGCCATACCCGGTTGTAAAATCGTGTCCCATACCCGACCCAATACACGTCGGGTACCGGGTATACCCGCGGGTATCGGGTATACCCATTAGTTTGTTAAAAAATATACATTGGGATTTCCAAATACATTTTTTACTATTATAATTATTATATAATTTTATTTATGCAACAACTATTATAAATTAAAATATACATTACATATATATAAGTTTTAGCATAAATTAATAATAACTTTATAATATTTATATACTTATAGGTATATACTTCACAACATATAAAAAATAAATACTATCATCAAATACATATGCTAAAAGAAAATTTATTTTTTCACATTATGTACTAAAATAAATCACTAATAGATAAGGGTTAATGGAAAATAAAAATATAATTTAAAAACTTCGGGTATATGATCGGGTATATAGTTCGAGTAAACGGGTATGTGGTTTCGGGTAATCGGGTCGGGTATCACCTAATCCCATACCCCACCCATACCCGCGAAAATTTTTAAAACTAAACCCATACCCAACCCAATACCCGTCGGGTATCGGGTATACCCGTCCCATTTGTGTCGGGTTTCGGGTATACCCGTCGGTCTCGGGTATTTTTGCCATGCCTACCTGCGTGGGCAAAGTTATTTATGTAAAAGTCCCGTTTAGGGCAATTATGTACTCCTTTTAAATTTAATGGAATGCTTTAATTTTAAATTTCATTGTCTTTATATGCATGAATATAATATATGAAATAAATCAAAATATCATTCCTTTTTGTAATTGATCTGCCATTAAATATTAAGCAAAATCTTAAAGGTAAAACCTAGCCCATGTGTCATTCTAAGACAGGGCCATGATGGTAGTCCCTTTTTAAGTTTCAAATCCTTGTTAACATCTGAATACATGTTAACACTCCTGGCAAATGTGATTCGATAAAATCACACAAGTCATCCTTATATTTGATTATCCCAATTCTTTCCTAATAACTTAAACATCCATTAGTGATGCAATGCATGCGGGCCATATTCATTGTCATATAAGACAAAAGACAGTTGTCGTCTACGACTCCCTGTCAAGAAAAGGTGATGAACTACGTTTAAATCTAAATGCCTTGATTCTATAAAATCATGGCTTATGAATGAAAATTGTCCTTGTGACTAGGCCTTTTGTATGCCACCCTATTATCCTTAATAGTTTATAACTGGGATAAAATATAATAAAAATTTAAATAAATTAAATTAACCAATATGGCTTAAAATGACCATGGTAATGAATTGCCATAAATGACAATTCCATAATAGACTTCTGAATAAATCATTGTCAATATTTTATGTAGCAATCAAGCTACATGGCTGGGTCAGATGAGGTTAACAGCCACCCGAGGGAGAATAATGATACTACCAGAGTAAATGTAGCTGGTGCGGAACTACAGGCATTAATAGATAATGCCGTTACTCAAGCTCTCGGCAGACAGTTTAATGAATCAAGTGGTACTCGCGCCAGAACTCAGTCTGTACCACATACAAAACCACCCTCCAAGACTCATACAACTCGCAAGAGCGATTCTCATCATTCATCAATTCAGAGGAGTGTTCCATCTATACAGGTTGTGCTCAATCAGGAGCCTAGTGTCCTGTTCTTACAAATATTTTGTCTTTTGTAAGCCGAGGGATTTCACATGGGAGAAAGGAGCCATTGATTGTATGACTTGGCTCAACGAGATGGATACAGTGGTTGATATCAGTGGTTGTGCTGATAAGGATATTGTGAAGTTTGTGTCACAATCGTTCAAAGGTGAAGCTCTAGCTTGGTGGAGGTCGCTAATCCAAGCTACTTGGAAGATCCCGTTATATAATTTGACTTGGTATCAGTTTGTTGCTGATTTCTTAACATGAAGTTTTTGTCCTCAACATGAAGTTGAGAAGATTGAGACTGATTTCTTAACATTGGTTATGAAGGACTTAGACTGTCAGTGTTGGACCCAGTATGGCCTTAACAACTTCTTTTTACGTAATATGGCAAGTGATTTCAGTATATGTGAAAAAGATGTGCGGAAATGGAAATCAGACTTTCAAGAAACAAGACCTACAGAATTATCAAGTTTATATCACTTTGGAATAAATTAGTTTAACAAGGTGATTGTAAGATTATTATCTAATACAAATGAATCATGATTTATGTGGGTGAGAAGAGCAGTGGAGTTTGAGTGTTTGTATGTGAATGCTAAGCTTCAAACTCAATTATCTTCTGCCTCTCGAGCCTTCTATTTATAGACGACTGTGGACATGAATAAACAATTGTTTATTCATGCAATAAGTCCTGCATAAAGTAGCAATTTGACATATTCATTGAATCCATCGTTCAAGTTGCATTTGTAATCATGAAAACCAATAATGTCATGCTTCGGTCATGGGTGGCAGGATAGAGTTGTGATTTTAGACAAGTGGGTTTGTCATTAGAATTTCTGATAAGCCACTTCATTAGAAATTCTGGTGAACAAATCATCAGAAAGTTTGATGATCAGAATTTGTCAGAAACTGATGATATTTCATCAGAAATATCATCAGATCCATCAGAAACGACCTTCTCTGATAGTCCAAATCAACTCTTTATCAACTTGAGATTCTTTGTAGTAGATACTTTGCTTTTCAGTTGTCCCAACTGATTTTCTTCATCTTGCTGTGTTCTTCAGGACTGTTATCTTCTTCAGAGATCCAGTTGATTGAGATTTTCTTCAATACTTTACAAATAAAGTTTCCTAACAGTCAGGCATACCTTACAAGTTTAATACCATGTCTCGATTGGTTCCATACTTGGTTACACCGGAACCAAAACGCATAGCTCGTTTTATTGGAGGTCTAGCTCCAGAAATCAAGGCAAGTGTGAAAGCATCAAGACCTACCACCTTTAGGTCAGTGGTTGATCTGTCATTATCTCTTACTCTCTATGCAGTTAGGCAGAGATCGCTTAAGAGTTACGATGAAGGAAAAAGGAAACGTGAGGATGAGAACTCACGCCGTTCTGATAAGAAACATAAACGGAACTTGGATCACAAGAAGAGTTCAGGGTTCAAAAAGGATAAAAGGTTTTCGTATATATAACGAAAATAAACATGTAATTTGGATTAAGGATCCGTAGAAAATACGAGTAATTTTAATCTTTTGCAACTTAAAAGTTTACAACATAAAATAAATAAGTTCGTCGTTTAAAATGACAACGAAACGCCGTGTGGAAGCTTGTATCTTGACTGTGTTCGGTCCTTCAACGAGCTTGATCTTCATCCGGGGACTCTTGATATTCACCTATGATCAAAACCAACTCAAAAGTTAGTTTTGATAGTTTAGAAACAAGTATAAACAAGTTTCAACATCAAATAAACGGAACAAAATAAAATTTCAGATTTGTGCCCCTCGCGCCACGCGACGGGCTCCGCTTTTCTTTTCGCGTGCCGTGACGGCACCCGCGTGTTGCGCCAGTGTCGTAGTTCCCCTACGCGTGCCGCGGGGGAGAACATTTTCCAGCAGGACTGTGTCTGCTCCTGCATTTCCTGCCCAACTCAATTATTCAACAAAAATCAAACTTTAAACGGCCATAACTTTTTATCTACTAGTCCGTTTTGGGCGATTCTTTTTCCTATGCGTTCAAAATTTAATTCTCCATCTTATGGAGTTAAAACCTGATATTCAACTAGTTCGAAAATTCAGATTTCAGGCTCTCGGCTTGAAATCCCTTTTTAACACTTTTGACTCGTTTCATGATTCCTTAAACCACTTTCGTCTAAATCATTGTAAATTCTTGAAATATTTATTATCTTAAAACCATCAACTCGTAAGTCTAAAACTTTCATACATTATACCGCTAAAGGTTGAGTTATGCGTAAAACTTCATTTTGACCCGTTAGAGGGATTTACCATTTTACTTTAAATTTCACACTCCTTTCACCCCTCAATTTACTACATTAAGGTATCTACCTTTATTTTGTAATCTTAATACCAATTCCTAAACAACCCATATGGGTCGTTTGCCCAATCTACCCATCAAGGGCTTTTTGGTCAATTTTAGTCCTTCATTTTACGACGAAGGACTTTCGCTAATATTTGACCAAAATATCACTTCAACTATAATTCTAAAAATGCGTACCTGGCTCGGGTCATAGGATTGACTTGTTTAAATACCTTTCGCTATTAATTTCTAGTTAATAGCAACGCGTACCATGTGCTAATTCCTGTGATCACTAAACTCAACAAGCGATCATCAAACATTATTATCAAATGGTGTTAACAACACCATTTGACCCGTTTAGTCGAAATGACAAATTATCATTATGAGATGGTATTTAATTACCGTTTCATCCTTTAACCTATTCCGGTTTTTCCCATGATTATGTCTCATTTGAAAAATCATTTTTTTTTATTTTATTTGACCCGTTATGACTTTCGCCATGTGGGGTCCCTTCGAAACCCTTTATTTATTCGTTAATCCATACCCGGATTATTACTTTACTATTTTACCTACCACGGTTTACACCAAAACATAGTGTTTCAGTAATTTATATTTGTTCATCATTTCACATCTAGTTTTCCTTATTTACCCTTTTTACCATAACCTATGGTTTTTGTCATTCTCACTTGTTCCGATCCGCATTATATCGTGCCGGAACATCTTATTTCATTTACATACTACTATTCATATATTCCATACTAACTATAAACATTTGTAAATAATAGGAGGGGCGTAAACTTTACTTACCTTGAATTCCGATTATGATTTTCCACGCGTATTAGTTCCGTTTGACCCGCTTCTACCCAAACTTCCACCTAGCTTTTCGAGCGTCAATCTACCTTTTATCATTCGCAAGGTGATTAGATTAGTCATTATTATCAAGACTATCTCACTTTACGGACTTTATATCAAAATCACCAATTGATTTTATTATTGGTCAGTTTGACTTTTAAAAGTCAAACGACCTATAACACGAGCAATTACACAATTAAGTTCAACAATTCATTTAAGCAATTTGTCAAATATCCGATAGGCATTATTCTTACTCTACTGTTTTAACTAGTTTTCTCATCGAATTCATTATACTTCTAATTTCTTTAACTAGTTCAAACGATTATCGTGACTTGTTTCTTTATTCATTTTCGCAAGAACCAAGGGTTCCCTTTTATAAGCGAGACCCGTTTTTTCATACTATTTAGCATTCATCCGAATACCTATTATAATCAAGTTTCATAACTAGTT
Organism: Helianthus annuus; assembly: GCF_002127325.2. Taxonomy (NCBI): domain Eukaryota; kingdom Viridiplantae; phylum Streptophyta; class Magnoliopsida; order Asterales; family Asteraceae; genus Helianthus; species Helianthus annuus. Next base: position 150,981,506 of record NC_035449.2, on the reverse strand, counting down.
GTTTAGCCAAGCTTTAACATTAATTAGACAAGTGCATATCACTGAAAATAGGCTATTTTTGGTCACCTGTTTAACCTGTTTACAAGTCTTCAAAATTATGATTTTTTTATATGACGTACCACTCGGAGGGTTAGGCCTTGTGTTAAAATTTCAAGATCTAACTCTTTACCAAAAATTCGTAAAAATTCATTTACTAAGCTGCAATCAGATTCGTCACTTCTGACTGTAGCTTACGAAAAAATTCATTTAAAATTCCTCGTTTATCCGATTGACGAATTCCAATTGGAGGTTTTTGGAATTACTTGAAGCTACCTACAGTAAAAATTTGAGATCATAATTCAACTCTTAAATTGAGTTATGACATTCGTAATGGGCTGCAAATTCTGCCAGAAAACGCAGCCTGAACCTTCGATACCGAAAAATTCATAAAACATTCAATTTTCGTCGAAAAAATGCAATTCCAGTGGGGTTTTAAAGATATTTCCTGGAATTACATTTTAGACTCAAGAAACACATGTTTTTGTCAAGTTTTGTCCACGTTACAGCCAATACAATTCGGCTGTAAATTCTGATTAGAAGCTGTTTGAATTCAGCTTTCAATTAAAGCATGTTTATGACAATATCACACTATTTTTAGCAATCAAAACCCTAAAAACATCACATACACGAATTTAGCATCTACAAATCTTAATTTACTTCATGGAACTCAAATTACACTAGAATAACTATCAAAATCATAGTGTTCAACATGTTTCTACAAAACCCACTTAACACCTTCAATGGTGATTGTGGAATTCTCAAGCATTGAGCATAATTTCAACAATCTAATGACTAGGGTTTATTCCTAGACACTATTTCATTCTAATTTCATCCAAACAACATTCATGCAATACTAATTTCGGATTATAATTGTTCATCCAGAATTTTGAATGGAATCAAACAACGAATTTTGACATACCTTGTGATCTCCTAGCTTAGGTGATCATGAATTTAGTTAAAGCCCCAATTATTAGCTTGATTTCCCCTTTGATTTTGAGCAATTTCTTGTGATTTAGGGTTTTGAAGAAGAACCCCCTTTTCACCTCATGTAGATGTCGACCAAACATACACATGTGTGTGTTTTGGTTTCAATTTTTCTGTTAATTATAACACTTTCATAATTGCTCCTTTTAGTCCCTCTAATTCACAAGTTATATAAAAAGTGTATTTAACCATGTTTCTTTATTATTTTTAAACATATAACTAACTAGGTTAATTATTCCTAGTTTCTTCGTGGGTTCGGGGAGTTATAACCCATTTTATTTTTAAGTCCCGTTAACTCGGGCTCCTTATAAACTTTGTCTTCTCAAAGCGTCTTCTCTCTTTTTTATTATTAGGCTTATTTATTTAAATTCCTAATATTTACCGGGTTAATTTTTACCACTTAGGCATTTTACCCGTCATTACTATTAACGTGGTTTGATTACCAAACCCGTTTTTGGGGTGTTACAATAACCAACATTCGGGTGAGAAACCCAAATGCAAGACCTGCCAAAAGCGCCATCTAGGGAAATGCAGGTTCGAATCAAAATCCCAATCGCAACCCAGAGCTTGTGGGATCTACAAATCAAGTGAGCGTAAAACGTTGGATTGCAAGAAGATAAAGGATGCGATTTGTTACAACTGTAATGAGAAGGGGCATATCAAGTCCAACTGCCCAAAGTATGCAAAGAAACCTGAAGAGAGTAAGAAGACCAATGCGCGGGTCTTTCAAATGAATGCTCAAGAAGCGATTCAGAACGAAAATGTGATAACATGTACCTTTCTTATGAATGATGTTTATGCAAGGGTATTGTTTGATTCGGGTGCAGATAAGTCGTTTGTGGACAATAAATTTTGTAAATTGTCAAATCTGCGTGATAAAACCCCAAGCATAAAATATGAAGTAGAATTGGCCGATGGTACTATAGAGACTGCTTCAACCGTATTAGATGGATGTTTTATATCCATTAGGAACCACTCTTTTCCACTGTCTTTGCTTCCTTTGAAACTAGCTGGATTTGACATAGTGAGAGGCATGGATTGGTTATCTCATAACCAAGCCCAAATCGTATGTGATAAGAAGCAAGTGGTTATCAAGACTTCTTATGGTGAGCCATTAACAATACAAGGAGATACTCAGTATGGGTTACCGAAGCAAGTGTCCTTGCTTAAGGCGTCGAGGTGTTTGAAGAAAGGTTGTGTCATTTATATGGCACAGGTAACCATTGATGAACCAAAGCCCAAGGTTGAAGACATCCCTGTTATTACAGAATATCCAGATGTTTTCCCTGAAGAACTACCTGGTTTACCTCCAGATAAACAAGTGGAGTTTAGGATTGATATCATACCTGGAGCAGCTCCAGTTGCAAGAGCACCTTACCGGCTAGCACCTACTAAGATGAAGGAGTTGAGATCACAGTTGGATGATTTGTTGGCGAAAGGTTTTATTCGACCTAGCTCATCCCCTTGGAGGGCACCGATTCTGTTTGTGAAGAAAAAGGATGGTTCAATGCTTTTATGCATTGATTATCGCGAGCTGAACAAGGTTACAATCAAGAATAGATATCCATTACCCAGGATCGACTATCTGTTCGACCAACTCCAAGGAGCAAGCTACTTTTCAAAGATCGATCTAAGGTCAGGTTATCACCAATTGAAGGTCAGAGATGAAGATGTGCACAAAACCGCATTCAGAACTCGCTATGGTCACTATGAGTTCTTAGTGATGCCTTTTGGGCTCACTAATGAACCTGCATCGTTCATGGACCTCATGAATCACGTTTGCAAGCCATATTTGGACAAGTTTGTCATTGTTTTTATTGATGACATACTTATTTACTCGAAGAATCAGACCGATCATGAGAAGCATCTCCGATGTATTCTCAAACTCCTACAGTAAGAAAATCTCTACGCCAAGTTTTCTAAATGCAAGTTTTGGCTTCGTGAAGTCCAATTTCTTGGACATGTGGTGAGCGAGCATGGTATCCAGGTGGATCCTGCTAAGATTGAAGCCATCATAAATTGGCAAGAGCCGAAGACGCCCATAGAGATTTGCAGCTTCTTGGGTCTGGCAGGATATTACAGGCGTTTCATTGAAAATTTTTCAAGGATTGCAGCACCTCTAACTTCGTTGACTCGCAAGAATATAAAGTTTGACTGGGGTCCCAAGCAGCAAGAATCCTTTGATATCCTTAAGCAAAAGTTAAGCAATGCACCTATGTTGACATTGCCAGAAGGAATTGAAGAATTTGTGGTTTATTGCGATGCATCGCACACAGGTATGTGATGTGTGCTTATGCAGAAGGGCAAAGTTATTGCATATGCTTCCTGACAACTAAAGGTGCACGAGAAGAATTACACCACCCACGATTTGGAGTTGGGTGCCGCTGTATTTGCACTTAAGCTTTGGAGGCATTACCTGTATGGGACTAAGTGTGTGATCTATTCTGATCACAAGAGCCTTCAGCATCTGTTTAACCAGAAGGATCTTAACATGAGATAGCGTCGATGGATGGAGACACTGAATGATTATGATTGTGAAATCCGGTATCATCCAGGCAAAGCAAATGTAGTTGTTGATGCCTTGAGCAGGAAAGAAAGGGTTAAACCTATTAGAATCAACGCCAAAAGCATTGAATTGAAGAACAGTTTGAATGAAAGATTATTAGTCGCTCAAAAGGAAGCTGTATTAGAAGATAACTACCCGAATGAGAAGTTAGGAGTAACTGCTGAACAGTTAATGTATGGCAAGGATGGAATTCTAAGATTGAATGGACGAATATAGATTCCAATCTATGGAGGACTTAGGGATGTGATCCTTCAAGAAGCCCATAGTTCCAAGTATTCTGTTCATCCTGGCAGTGATAAGATGTACCAGGATTTAAAGACAAGTTATTGGGGGATAGGTTTGAAGAAATCTATTGCCACTTATGTGGAAAAATGTCTGACGTGCGCACAGGTTAAAGCTGAACACCAGAAGCCGTCAGGTTTGCTTCAACAGCCTGAACTGCCCACTTGGAAGTGGGAAATGGTAACTATGGATTTTATTACCAAGTTACCAAAGACGAAATGTGGGAATGATACTATTTGGGTTATAGTTGACAGGTTGACCAAGTCAGCCCACTTCTTGCCGATTAAAGAAACTCACAGCTCTGACAAGTTAGCTCAGCTGTACGTGGATGAGATTGTATCTCTCCATGGGGTGCCAGTGTCTATTATCGCTGATAGGGATACAAGATACACATCACATTTTTGGAAAAGCTTTCAGCAATCTTTAGGCACTCGATTAAACTTCAGCACTACATATCATCCTCAGACAGATGGGCAAAGCGAGCGCACAATTCAAACACTCGAGGATATGCTACGAGCTTGTATTATTGATTTAGGAGGGAGTTGGGATGACCATCTTTCGTTGATTGAATTATCGTACAATAATAGCTATCATTCAAGTATTCAAGCAGCGCCTTTTGAGGCCTTGTACGGAAGAAAGTGCAGAACGCCAGTCTGTTGGGCGGAAGTTGGAGATGTCCAACTGTCAGGACCTGATATAGTCCTAGAGACGACGGATAAGATAGTTCAGATCCGTGATCGTCTCAGAGCTGCCAGGCATAGGCAGAAAAGCTACACAGATAAAAGGCGTAAACCTCTGAAATTCGAGGTAGGTGACAAAGTGCTACTTAAGGTATCACCCTGGAAAGGAGTGATGTGTTTTGGCAAGAAGGGCAAGTTGAGCCCAAGATACATAGGACCATTCGAGATCATCGAATGTGTCGGGACTGTAGCTTACAAGTTAAATCTACCAGAAGAGCTTAGTGGAATACATAATGTATTTCACATCTGCAACTTAAAGAAATGTCTAGCCGATGAGTAGCTAGCAATGTCGCATAAGGATGTGCAGATAGATGAGAGCTTAAAGTTTGTTGAAAAACCTTTATCGATTGAGGATCGACAGGTTAAGAAGCTTCGAAGGAAGCACGTGCTGATTGTGAAGGTAAAATGGGATGCCCTTAGAGGCCCAGAATACACGTGGGAGGTAGAATCCACAATGAAACAGAAGTACCCTCATTTATTTCAGTAAATCTCGAGGTCAAGATTTCTTTTAAGGGGGTGAGGATGTAACACCTCGTAAAATCATGTCCAGTACAATGGTGACACGTGTCATAAACCCTGATTGTGATTAAAAAATATCTTGAGGGACTAAAACTGTCAAACAGTGCAAAGATGTAATTAGAAGGACTAAAAGCATCAACATGCCAAACTTGTGCCTCTGAATGACTTAATATAATGTTCGTATTCGTTATTGAATAAATTGTCGGACACCAGAAGTCGTTGTACTTAAAAATCAAAAGTTACAAAACACAGGGGTTAAAAGTGTCAACATGTTAATTTTTACCTCTGAGTGACCTTTTAACGTTCCCAAAGCTTTGTAATATATTATTAAACCATCTTGTATATCAAATGATGATTTATTAAAGACCCGATTCAAAATTGTGATGTAAATTGAAGTTTCCAAGAATAGGGGTTAAAAGTGTAAATATCACAATTCTTCATTCGGGAGCCATTTACAATGTGTCCATGACTTACAAATGCATGGCTACATTCCCTAGGACAACCCAGACCTGATTACATTGACCATGCATGCTGAAAAAGTCAGTTATTTGCGTTCAGAAAGTGCAGGGGCTGATCATGTAAACAAACAAAAGAACTTTAAAACATGGCGTCTCGCGTGGCGCGCCAGGGTTGCCCTGGTCTAGCGCGTGGTGCGACATGTAGGGTTTTCCAGCCAGATTGCCAGCTGCCTAGCTCTGCAACCTGTAATCTTTGGAAGATCTTTGCAACCTGTTTTCGAATCCAGCAGCAAGTTTAACTGTTTTGGGAAACCACTATACACTTGTTAGCATTATAAACCACCTAAGGACACATGGAATCATCTCAATTCACCCCCATTCACTATAAATAAGGGCCTTAGTTGCTCATTGTTCTTGCACATTCAAAACAAATTTACAAGCAAACACTCAACTGAGTTCTCTGGAGCAACCTGGTCTTTAAGGAGGCTCTATTAGTTCAAATTTTCGTGCTAAGGACTCTTGTAAGTGCTCTTAGCTTCTGTAATTAAGGTTTTATTAGTTTAATGACCGAAAGTCAAAGTTAGCGTAATTCTGCCTTGACTTTGTGATTAATCACAAACGGTCCAACCATTATTCGAATTGAAAGTGGCTATGAGTTGGTAATTATGTAGATAATAAACCCCTAAAAGGGCTTCTACTGATTTTCACTCTAACTTGGTCAATTGTCGGGTCAAACTTATTAATAAATAGTCAACATAATCTATTTTTGCAAATAAATTCATAACTAGCAATGCAGATGTTATGAAACATGTTTAAACACTAAAATAAGTTTTGCACATCCTTTACATATCAAACCTTTTTCTACTAATTTTATATATTAAATAAGTTATTTAAAACAGTAAAGGCTGATCAAAATCTCAGATTTCCTTAATCAACCCAAATAACGTCGAATACCGATTTTTATACGATTTAGGCGCATAGTATGGTTTAAAACCATATTTGGCTCCTAAGGCTTGTTACCTACTGATGTTATGAATGAATTTTTATACTTTAATAGTAAGTAAAAGTTTTGAACTCAGATTTCCAAATTTGACCCTTGAAGCTTATGTGAAATGACCAAAATGCCCCTACGGTGCATGGTTTGGCCATAAATGATAAATTTCACATATGTATGATATCTTACTGATATAACTTACTAAAATAAATACCTTTACTGATCATTTTAGACCAGAACCTCAGATTACTATTTAACCTCTTTTATAATCTTTAAAATGACCAAAATACCCCTACGGGGCTTAAATTGATTTTAAATTCGTTTTGGGCATAATGGAAGGTATCCTACTGATATCATAACACATTTTAAGCATATTAACTTAGGGAACCTGTTCATGACTCATTTGGTTACACGTTATGCATTTTTCGCGTTCGGTACGGTTTATGTAACTAGTTTGCATGAATTAACCGAAACGGGTCAAACCTTATCATTTTACTTCATCCAGAATGTATTTAGTTTAACCATTATATACAAGTCTTCATACTTGTCGGGTCTAAATCACGTTCTAATCTGGTCTTCGCTTAATCTTGCGTTTTGAACCGTAAACCTTTCATTAAAACTTACCGGTCTAAGTTTAAACCTAAGTAAGACCCGTTAGGAATCTAATAGGTTATTAAAACCTTCGTTCTAGATTTAGGAGACCAGTAAAAGCTACCGTACTTGCTGCTTTGTTATACGGCTGGGATTAAAATTTATATTTTAGCTCAGGTAAATACTTTTAACTTATTTTCCCTTATACGGGCTTGGGGTACGATATTTAATAATACCGCTTGGTCGGGTATTGAATCTTTAATCGAATAATGGTTAAATCATTGAGATAACCCGTTTAATATGTGTTATTTGTTTTAAGCCTTTGGGGGGTTAATGACCATGTCCTGGATATCCTCGGCTCATTCATTGAAATGGCCACGACTTAAGCACGGGGTGTAGGCATACACATGCCGGTGCGTATGTAAAAAGATATACCCGCTTTTGAGAATAACTTGCCGTGGGTTTATATTATGTGGTGTGTCTATTAATCTTTAGCCCGGTACTTCTAACCCGGGCTACTGAATGTACGACAAACATATAATTCTTTTACAAGATTATTTTAATAATTATCCCAAGTTATAAAAGAATATTTGTGCCTTGTGCATTTAAATCAATTTTCTTAAATAGTTTCAAAAGTGTTGGTTAATTGTATTTACCAGCGTAAACTAACGTATTTTCCAAAAAGATTAAGTGCAGGTACTAAGCGAAATGGGCTGGCTACTCCTAGTATCAAATAAAGAGTCTTACAAGCTTTTGATGCTTAAATCTGTTGAACAATATTTCTTTTTATTTTAGATCCGCCTGTGGATCCTTTTTACAATCCATTGTGTAATACCTTATGTTACTTTCGAATCGGTTTGTAATATTATTACTTTTAGACTTCCGCTGTGGATTGAATTGTGATAAATCGACTATGATGATATCAACAACATCACGATACTCCCTATCGGGCCCACCGGTAATACGTGGAAATATCAGGGTGTGACACCCACCATCACCGTAGCCACCCTACCCCTTGACCGCCGGACAAACACCCACCCCACCCCTTCATCGCCGACCAAACCCTCACCCCCAGCCACCTTCTTCCTCCTCACTCCACAAAAGTCATATCATATAACACAAACATATCCTACTAACTTCTCAGTAATTTCACTAATTCTTATCAAATCTCAATCAACAAACACGCCGATTAGAACATACAAATAGGAAACAATGATTATGAGTGAGGAGTACCTTCCTCTAGTGCCAATTCTGATCAGAGCGACCTTCTTCTGCGACTCTTGCTCAACGGCAGAAACTGAGGCTTTGATGAAGCCAATTCTGATCAGAGCGACCTTCTGCGACTGTTGTTCAACGGCAGAAACTGAGGCTTTGATGAAGAATGTGTGGTTACGCGGGTGTTGATGGAGCACCAGAGGAGGAGATTTAAGGCATGATGGATTTAATCGGTTAGTGGATACAATAGATGGTGATTTGAAGGTGGTGAGATTAGGAGACCTTAGGGTTTGATTCAGTGTCTCCATGAAAGATTTGGTGGAGAAACAGATCGATCGGAAGCAAGTTTCATTAATTAGTTTTCTTATATTTTAATAAAAGCAATGGGTAATTTTGTCATTTTACATAGATTTAATGGAGAAAACTAACGGACATCCACTCCAGGGACTATCCGAGTAACAACTCGTCAAACCACCATTTTCCAAAAGTTGGGGACTATAGGTGTTATTTTACAAAACCACAAGGACTATTCGGTCATTTAACTCGAATATTTATTTTTGGACTTATTTTTAGAAAATATTAATGTATTCATTCTCTTTCTCAACAAGAATTGGCAACCCTAATTTATTTTTCATAGGTTGTTTCTCTCTGTAGCTTTCATAAATCAATTTTTTTCTTCAAACCCTAAAATCATTTGCTCTTTGTTAAGGATTGAAGATTGATGCTTTGTGTTCAATCGATTTAAACAGGTATGTTTCTTTCCATTCTCTTTTGTTCAAATCCGTTTCTATCCACCCTAAACTCGATTTTTTTTCTTTGTTTAGTTTTATACACTAGATGTGAAGTTAGGCTATTAAGTTGAAGGTTAGATGTTTGATCTTTTCATGGGTTACGATTTACTAGTTTCTTCAGGTGGGTTTTTGTTCTTTGTTCTCTTGATTATGTTGATTTTTGTTATGATTTGGGATAATACTTCTGTAAAATATTTTTGTGCTTTTTAATGTTGAGGGGAAGAGGACACTCAGATTACTATTGAGGGCCAAGTAGTTCCCCAGACAACTAAGTTCAAGTATTTAGGATCGTTTCTCCAAAGTGATGAGGGGATAGATAGCGACGTAGCCCACCATGTTCAGGTTGGATGGTGTAGGTGCAGAGCAGCCACGGGGTATTGTGCAACAAAAGGTTTCCAACTAAACTAAAGGGGAAGTTTTATAGGGTGGCAGTTAGACCTGCTATGTTATACGGAACAAATTGTTGGGCCATCAAGAAGACACATGCGCGTAAGCTGGAGGTAGCTGAGATGAGGATGTTAAGATGGATGTGTGGGCACGCCAGGCTAGAAAAGAAATGAGGTTTTTCGGGAAAGATTAGGGGTAGCTAGTATTTCGAATAAGATAAGGGAGGGGAGGTTGAGATGGTTTGGACATGTTAGGAGAAGGCAGGTGATAAACACAGTCAAAACCATGGAAACTCTCAATTTTAAGGGGAAGAGGAGTAGAGGCAGACCGGAATTAACTTGGGAGGAGTAAATTAGGCAAGATTTGTTAGACTTGCACCTTTCTGAGGATATGAGTTCATGGAAAAGTAGGATTAAGGTTAACAACTTTTAGGAGGAGGTTATGATTTTGTATTAATTATGGATTTAGGACTGTAGCTTTTTTTCCCATGTGATCTGTAAATACTATAACTTGCATGTGCGTCTATTTCATGTGTTATCTGATCCTATTATATGTCTTGATTATTTCTCATGTTTGGTAGCTTAGTTAGAATATCTTCATTATTTATATATGGTTATATGCGTATACATGTTTTATTTGACTCTTTGGTATGGATATGATTTTGGAGCTGGGGTCTCACTAGAAGCAGTCTCTCTATCCTTTGGGATAGAGGTAAGACTTACCTACATCCACCCTCCACAGACCCTACCAATAGCTGGGCTATGGGTGGGATTATACTGGGTACGGTTGATTGATTAATTAAACATAAAAAAATGCTTAATTTTATAGTATAATTTTTAATAAGACATAAGTATATAAAAGTCATTCTAATTTTAAAATATAAGGTGGAAAATTCCTAAAACATGGAAGTAGATAATGGAATTTGAGAAAATGATTAAAATACCCTTGAATCTCGTTAAATAGTATAGTTATTGTTAACAAAGATGTGTAATTGATCTTAGCCCTTAATTCAACTAATCAACGTTCAAGATTTGTTCTCACTATTTCTAAATAAGATAAGGTTTGTATGAGATCTTACCTTACATGTTAAATGAATGGTTCACCGGTTCCCACTTTTTTGAGGTTCCCCACTGAACCTCATACTATCATCCTCTATGATAATTAATTAAAGGGAAGAGTAAAGTACACGTATGGTCCCTGTGTTTAGTCAAAATTTTGGATTTAGTCCATAGCTTGTCAAAAGAACACGAATGGTCCCTATTGTTTGCACTTTATAACACTGATATGTGCAAAATGCAACATATAAATTATCTCAAATAAGGTATAAAGTCAACCTTTTTTTGTACTAATGTTGGAAAAAGTGTGTTTCTTTGTATACTTTTGATTTTAAGGATTAAAATAGCTTAAATGTACAAAAGGAACAAATTAATGACAAAAACCAACATAAATACAAAGGAAGAGAAGTTGACATGTCATGTCGACCCTCCAAAGCTTCTCTCCAAGACAAAAACAACAAATTAGAAGACAGGCACAGGGTCGTGCCACCAAGGCATGAGGTCCTGCCCCACTCAGAGTCCATGAAGAAAAGACAAACATATGCAGATAAGACACATGGGGCCGTGTCCCATGGAGACGGGACGTGGTCAACTCCGAGATATGCAAAATCTCCTAATGTACAACAAGTACAAAACACAGGGTAATGCCCTTTGACACACAAGTCGTGTGAGCGTATAGACCGACACAACTCATTAAATGAAGACAGAGAAGAAGAGGACACGGGGTTGTGCCCCTTGGGCACGGGGTCGTGTGAAAGGTCTGTTTCCAGCTATAAATAGGGGTGTTTGGTTCATTTGCAAATCACTTCTCTCACGCATGCCACCACTCCACCACCACTACAATACCATCATCCACCACATTCCTCCGTTATCCATCTTTAGAGTGTGTGTAGTAGTCTCGGGATCCATGATTGATCGTAAGAGTTTTTGTCAAACAAAGGCCATGCTTGGCTAATCTCTTACATCACATGGTGAAGACAAATATTTTATGTATTCCTTTTGATTTCCAAGGTTTGGTTAACTTTTTATTTTGGTATGTATTAATGACTTTAATAACTAGTTTTTTTTTATACTAAAAGTGAACTTTATTCTATCATCTCTTATGTTTTGTTGATTCACTCATTCTTATCTTTGCGGTCTATATAGAGCACGTTAATTGCCTGGACAGGGGTTAGAAGGGTAGTTTGGGTAAAGTTCTTGCCACGTTCAGTGTATAGATCCTGCGAGGACTTGATTCAAGCTTTTTAGGACTTCTTTTGAGGCAGATAGCATTAAATCGGGGGAAGTAAGAACAGCATGAATCCCTTATAAATAAACTATTATTAAACCTTTAAACCGGCCTTGCGGGATTGTGTCCCTACTGACTCAGACCAATATGGTCGATGGTAGTGTTGCCTGCATGTAACACCCCAAAAACGCGTTTGTTAATTATATTAAATTAACCAAAAATAAACGGGTAAAATACCATTAGTGGTAAAGTTAACCCGGTAAATATTTGGGGTTCAATAAATAAACCTAATACTAAATAAAAAGATAATAAAAGCTTTGACAAGACAAAGTTTATAAGTGGCCCGAGTTAACGGGACTTAAAATAAAACCGACTTATAAATTCCCCCAAACTCACTAAGGTTCTGTTTGTTTTTGCTTATATTGTCTGTAAAGAGCTTATGTCTGCGGGTGGGCAGACATAAGCCCTTGAAGACTGTTTGTTTAAAAAAAAAAAAGAAGATCTTAAAATGGCTTTTAATAGCTTAAAAAAAGCTATGGATAATAGCTTCACAAACAGATCAGATCTTCATACACACCCTTCTTCTTCTTCCTCTTCTCCCCTGCCACCACCACCTCCGCCACCACCACCGCACCACCTCCGCCACCACCTCCACCACCACCATCGTCAAAACCCACCACCACCGCACCACCTCCCCCTACCCTTCTCTTTCTTTTCTCCGTGAATCAAAACAACACCCTAAAAATCAAACACTTCAGCAGCCTAAAACTCGATCTCTCTCACTCTACCACATACAAATACGCAGGCCAGACAATGGTGGTGACAGGGTGGTGTTCGGTGGCTATTGGCGGCGGCCACAAACGGAAGAAGATGGATCGGAGGATGAGGATTCGTAGGGGGAGTTGAATCTGAGAAAGAGACGGTTGAGTGAATGGTGTTGCTGTGGTGACGATCTGGTGGTGCGAATGGCAGTGGTTACGGGCTGGAGGTGGTGCGGTGGTGGTGGCGGAGGTGGTGCGGTGGTGGTGGTGGTTGTAGAGAGAGAGAGAGAGTTTCTAGAGAGAGAGAGCATAGAGAGAGAGAGAGAGAGAGCTTGTGTGTGTGTTGTGTGGTTGAAGTTGTTTTTGAAGAAAAAAACAAACCCTCTTCTCCTTGTAGACTGCAGACATTTGGGCCACATCTTCTCTTACAGATGCCTGCAGATGTGGTTCGCAGACTACAGACATTTTACATCTGAAAAGACAAACAGCACCTAAGTTAACTAGGAATGTTTAACCTAGTTAACAAGACAAGGCACTGTTGAAAATAAGTAGGTTATATCCTACTTATTAATTAACAAAAGTTGAGGGGCCAAAGTGGGATAAGCTTGGAAGTTCAATTATTAAAAGAAAAATTGAAACAAAACACACACACAGTGTGTATTCTGGATCGATCATCAGGGGGCAAGAAAAGCGTGAAACCCTAACTCAACCAAATCTTCAAATTTGAGGATCAATCAAAGGCCAAATTCGGATTTGAATATATACAAACGATCACCACGACAAGGGGATTGTAAGGTATGTCGAAATTTATGATTTGGTGATATTTTGGAATTTTGATAATCATGCATGAATGAAATTCTTGTATGAAAAATTAAGGTTTTAATGAAATTGATGTGAGTTTAAGTCTAGAAACAAAACCCTAGGTGCAAACTTGTTGAATTTGTGCCATAAACTAGTGATTAGTCAACTAATCAAGTATGAGCTAAGTGGGCTTTTGTAATATGATGATGTTAGTGCCTAACTAGTGACTAGAATCATCGTATTTGATAGTAAAGGCAAGGTATTTAAACAAATTTCAAGTTTGAGAACTTAACCATACATGATTCGAAATGGGTCTTGAAAGTTGTGATGAAATTAGCAATTTTGTTCATGTAAATAGATGACTGAAATCGTGTTATATACTAGATCATATGAAGAACTTGATTTTATTAAGGGTTCGGATGAATGCTAAATAGTATGATGAAACGGGTCTCACTTATAAAGGAAAACCCTTAGTTCTTGCAAAAATGAATGAATAAACTAGTAATGATAATCGTTTGAACTAGTTAAAGTGTTGGAAATACAATAAATTTGGTTAGAACTTTGGTTAAAATGGTGGCCAAGAGATAACCCCTACCGGATAATTGAGAGATGCCTAAACTAGTTGATAAACTCGAATGTGCATTTTATATACTAATGGACATTTGACTTTTTAAAAGTCAAACTGACCTACAATACGATAAATGATAATTTTTATATGAAATACGTAAGGTGGGAATAGTCATAATTGATGATGACTAATCTAACCGCCTTACGAATCATAGTGATAGTTGGACGCTTGACAAGCTAGATGGAGGCTTGGATAAGAAGTGGGTCAAACGAATCAAGTGTGAAGGAGAAACATGTTTCGGATGCAAGGTAAGCGAATCTTACACTTCTTTTGTAGAATACCTGTACATTCTAGAAGTTATAAATACGATATTGATATTATTCGAAATATGGTTTCCGACGCGTAATGATACGGGTCGGAACAAACATAAATGATAAAGACCATGGTTTAAGGTAAAAAGGGGGAAATGGTAAATTAGTCATGTAATGACTAAGAATTTATGAGTTTTCGTTAAGATTACCTTATAGTGTAATCTAATAATGAGAAAAAGGGTAAAAATGGAAATTTGGTCAAGTGTCGACTAATGTAAATTGAAGTTAAAAATATACCCATGGCGTAAGCCGAAATGGGTTGAGCGTGTATGAAAACAACTTGTGAAAAACATCCGAAATAGGTCGGATGTATAAATTGGGAATCAAAAACCATGTTTTAAAAAATTATGCAACGATTGGATCATATAGTCCAAACGGGTCAAATGGTGGTGATAACACCATTTGACAATATCGACTAATGTGGTTGTCAAGTCTTATGTTAACAGGAGCGATTAGCAATTTGGATAATTGCGTCGCCATAGAATATGGGATAATTAAAGTGAGGTATAAATACGGTTTATTTGTTGACCCGGGCCAGGTACGCATATATAGACCTATAGTTAGAAATGCAATGTTGGTTAAATAATTAGTGGAAGTCCTTCATCGTAAAAATGAAGGATTAAAATTGACCAAAAAGGCCCTTGATGGGTAGTGGAAGTCCTTCATACATATCTACATTTCCTAAAACAAGGAATAAATTAGTCATTCTTAGCTTATACGCGTTTAAAAACGGTCCAGACGTGTTCGCAATGCATCAACGGTTAAAATAAACGATTTTAGCGAAACTGACACCCGCTCGCGTAGCGCTACGGCCTGGGGCCTTCCCCGTCGCGCTACGCCACGGCCTGATTTCATCAGACAGTTGCAGCTGGTGCTGTATGATTCCCAGCACGACTCGATTTCATGGAAACGAGCATAACTTTCTCGTTTTTGGTCCGTTTTACCCGTTTTTGGACTACCGAAATTTAAGACTTTTAAGCCTTCGGCTTATTACCCTTTTACCGTATTTTGACCCGTTCATGCATTTATCAACAAAACATGTTTGTTTGACCTTAATTTTATGCAAACCTTATAATTTCAAAGTCGCTTAACACATAAGGTTCAATTTCCTGATTTCTTACATCTTCTTAACCCATTTTTGCTCAAAACCTTATTTTGACCCGTTAAAGGTATTTGTGCATTTTAAGGTCCTTGGCTTACGAAAATCATACTTCTCACTTTCCTACTTTTCCAAAACATTCACTTAATCAAGTTGCTTGTTTCTAATCTACTTTTAAGACCGTTTGCCCGATTTACCCATCAAGGGCATTTTTGTCAACTTAGTTCCATTCTTTACTACAAAGGACTTCCTTAAACATTTGACTAATCCCATGACTTAACTACAAAGCTAATCGCACATACCTGGCTCGGATCAAGGCTATGACCCGTTTTAATACTTCGTCCACTAAGTTGCTAGTTAATAACAACGCAAATCCTTTCGCTATTCACCCTGTGAATTCATAGTACTTGACAATAAAATCATTAGTCGACATTGTCAAATGGTAATGTCTTCTCCATTCGATCCGTTAAGTCGAAATGTCCATTTTATCCTTGTGGGACTTTAGTTAGTCCTTATCCCATCAATAAAACTTATTCCTTCGTTTACCCGTAACCAAAATCAACACAATACCCTTTTTACCCTTTTTGACCTTCAAACTTAGTTTCTTAACATAACCACATGTTTCGACCCATATCAAAACTTGTCGGAACATCATAATTCACATATTTACTTACCATGTCCGTAATCTATACATTGAATAGATATTCTACAAAAAGGGGAGTAAGCTTTACTTACCTTGCGTCCGAATATGCTTCCCGTGCGCATTAGTCTCGTTTGACCCGCTTCTTTTCTAAGCTTCCATATCGCTTATCAAGCATCAACTATCATATATCATTCTCAAGATAGTTAGCTTATTCATCATTCATCACAACCTTTTCATTACACGGATCTTACATGGAATTAATCATTCAACCTTATAACATGCTAATCTATTGTTTCTTATCCGATTTCTTTAAACATTCACACACATGTATGATTCCAAACATTATTAACATAAGTAAATCATCAATTTACATTACATCATCTAAAACCCACTTCATAACTACATTGTTAATCACTTACTAGTGATCTAAACTCAATTATCTCTAATTTCATCATACTTTTGATGTGTATACTACCTTCTAAGCATAGTGTACAACTAGTTCATGCATATCCTTCTAATCTCATTCATAATTCATCAAATTCCTACTTCTAATCAACATGAATCATTCATGCATAAACATCAAACATACTAGTATCACATTTCTTTCAATTCCTCTAACAAGAGTCTATCATATACATCAAAATACATCAACATTAAGCAAGAACTAGACATGGGTGATCATTCAAGTCGTCATCATCACCATAAGTAATGGGTTTCACCCTTAAACATCAAATTAACCTAAATTATGCGTAACTCATGTTCAATATGATGATTCTAACACACACCCATTCTCAATTTCATGCAAATTCGCAATTTACATCATAACCCACTTCATGAAAGATCACCAATCTAACTTTTAAGGCATACCTTACGATCCCCTTGTGAAGGTGATCATTAATCCGTCTTTATTCATGAATTTAGACCTCAATTCACCCTTCAATTTGATGATCTTCATGATTAGGGTTCTTGAGCTCTCATGAAGCTCCTGGCTTCTTCCAGAACACACCATCGTGTGTGTGTATGCGTATATATTTTTTTTTTATAAATTCAACTTTCATTTACCCCACTTTAGTCCCTCAAGTTTGCCACTAATTATAATTGGCACAACTCTCATCCTTTAATTGTTTCTACGATATTCTTAACTAGGTTAATTAGCCTAGTCATATATTTCTTGATGTACCATATCATAACATTTAACGAATATAAACATTCGGGTTTTGGGGTGTTACACGACAGACTGAAGAGCTGGATTTTATTTTTATTTTGTTTTTTTTTTTTTGAAATTCGGACTTGTTTAAACCTTTTATAAGCCATCAAAACTAACTTATAAGTTGGTTTTGATCACAGGTAATTGTCAAGGGTTCCCGGATGAAGATCAAGCGCCATTCAAGAACCGAACACACACGAAAATAAGCTTCCGCGTGTTGTGCCGTCATTATTCTAAAAGACCAACTCATTTACTTTATGTTGTATTTGCTTTAAATTTGTAAAATTTTTAATTTACCCGTATTTTCAAAGTGTATGTATTCGTAATTACTCGTTTATTTTCATAAAATTAAACGAAAACCGCTTATTAATAGCAAGGGTCTTACAAGTTGGTAATCAGAGCTCAAGGTTAAAAGAATAATGTGTTCGGTTCGAGGCTTGATCGTGAATCCGGTAACTACATTTATATAGTAATGGTTTAGTATGATTAAAGTGTTGTGAATAACACATAGGATTATCGTGTAATGCACGTTACCCCAATTAAGTCGATCAAGGATCGATATAGTTAACAAAATTATGTGCGTTGACACGTATAGTAGAAAAACCTTGTATTATGATACGGGCGTTTATTGAAGTCGACATTACTAATCCTTGTAAATGTTTTAATTGAAGGATACTCGCATCTGAAGATGGCGAGAGTGTAACAAGTGACAGATATGATAGAGGAACGGTCCGAAGTATGACAAGTAGAGCATGCTCATCAAGGACCAAATCGCGTAACAATCGCGAATAAGACAAATGGCAAGAAAGCCCGTCGGGGCAAGTATTACCAGGAGCACGTTTTACATTTAATCGCACAAATAGTAATATGCAGCAAACACGTAGAGAATGACGGTTGCATATGTAGGATAAAACTTGGAAAACCTGAATAGGATATCTATTCAGGATGATGTTTCTAAGTGAAAACAAATAGAAACATGCGTTATTCAATATTGTGAATAACAAGACAATAATAGAAATAGTTTATGTGAAAACTTGGACGGGAATAAATATCCAAGTGAATAATTCTCAATATAATACTATTGAGAAAAAGTAGCGATCACATTAACGAATGTGATGATATAATAGCTAGGTAAAAAAAAGAAAACATTTTATACGTTCAAAGAATTAAACGGGTAAAACTAATAATTGTTAAATAACAATTAAATAAAGTTTTACCAACTGAAACCAAAGATATGAAAATAAACAGAGACGTTACTTACATAGGGTGTAATGTGAAAATTATAAAAAGGTCATGTGTGTCATGTGTTAATCGCTTACTCTGGCCAAGTAAGTAGTGGCGTATGATACCATCAACTTCTTGTAGTGGACGCATTTATGTCCAATGTATTAAGGACGGGGTGAATGGGACGAATTAAAAAGGTACCCAAATGAATCAAACAAGTAAGATGTTTGATAGTAAATGTAAACGCAAGTCGGATGACGGGAGCGTATTACGTTAGAATAACGAGCCCGAGAGAAGGGACAAAGATTAAAGTAAATGAAAATACAAACCAACTAATGAGAATGCTAAGGCATAGAGATGAAAGTTTGACTGTCGCAAGCGATGAAATTCACACGGACAAGTCAAACAAATTAAATAAAGAATAAAGAACTTGATTAAATAAAAGCGATGGATTTCGCTAAGACGACCAAATAAATTAAAACGAAATCTTA
Organism: Helianthus annuus; assembly: GCF_002127325.2. Classification (NCBI taxonomy): domain Eukaryota; kingdom Viridiplantae; phylum Streptophyta; class Magnoliopsida; order Asterales; family Asteraceae; genus Helianthus; species Helianthus annuus. Next base: position 150,962,492 of record NC_035449.2, on the reverse strand, counting down.
ATACATACCGGGACAGTTACTTTAATAGTGACTTCGGTAAGATACCCGATATATGGGTAGGATTTTGAAAGTATGCGTAAACCAAGAGACGGGAACGCGAAATAGAAAGTCAAAAGACTCGGATTAAGAGTCATGACTAAAAGACGATGAGAATTTGCAAACATAAATTTTGATAACTACATTCAACTATTTTAAAGTTGAACGGGTCGAATAAAGAATGAAGTTTAACGTTCATAAGTGATGAAATCTCACACGAATAAGTCAAACGTGATAAATAAAGTATAAAAGCTTGGTAGTGCAAGTAAGCGCAAACCAAATAATGGAAGCGCAAAATATTAATGAACCTATGTGATGGGTCGTAAGGGAATGTAGATAGGAAAAACGCAAACTAGCGAAACATGAATGTTAAAAACACTAAGATAAAGAATCCGGGTAACGGGTCGTAAAGAAGTATAGGTAAGAACCGGGTAACGGTAAGTGTAGGACAAACCGACGTGTAAATGACATTAGAAGTCATAAAGTCGGAAAGATAATTCGAAAGAAAACAAATGTAGCCTTAGACTACGGTCAAGGTAAAATGAAATCCAAAAAGTAAAAGTAAATAATTCTAAACATAAAAAGGGGTGCCTTGACGCCATATATATATATATATATATATGTATACACAGTTGAATAAAGACTCGAATAAAAGATGATCTACGGGGTCATCATAACCTACGGGATTATTATTAACGTTAAATCTACGGGACCAAAAGACCCTCGGGTCACGAATAGAAAGAAATGAACTAATGGGGTTTTACCTTGGAAGCTGTAAATAAAGAACCTACAGGTCAATAATGTAAAACGAGGAAACTGGTTGTAACTCCCCGCGTAAAATAATAATGGGAGGTAAAGTTAGTATAAAAGCGATGGGTTTCGCTAAGTTAATTGAAAGGGTTAAAGTGAAGAGATTGTGAAAAGTCTGGTTGACAAAAGTGAAAAATTTCACTAATACATTTAAACGGGCAAAATTGACAAAAGAATCCACAATTATTTAAATTGTGTTATGTCATAAAAAGGGCGAAGCCATTACCAAAATGACAACGGAAGGGGATAATCCTTGGACGTAATTTCCTAATGTGAGAAATTCACATGAGTTGGATAGAAAACGTTAAACTAAAATTCAGTTTTGGTGAGAAATAACGTTTTAACAAATATAAATATTATGAGAGGAATTGGAAAACGGAAAACACTAAAAGAATTGGTGCGAAACGATATATTCGAAAAGAAGATTTTCGATAAAGAAAAGTTTATATAAACTTAAAATGACGTGATGTAATCACGGTCAAGAAAACTAATATTGAATATAACCACGTTATGGCGTGAACTATGAAATGGGAAAATAAAAGTTTGTAAGCCCTAAGAAGGCAAAGTGGATATATACCCGAGCAAAGGGGTGTAAGGTAACCAGTGACTAATGAGTCTAACGTCGAGATAAGTAATCAATAAAGATAAGGGACATAAGATGAAAGTAATGGCCCACGAGGCCTTACACATGAAAGACATACGTGTCAATATAAATAAAAACTTTTGACCGAAAGAAATGGGTGCGTTGAAAACAAAACCTGGTTCGTTTGATTAACCAATGAAATACATAAATAAGGTTTCGGGGACGAAACCTCTTTAAGTGGGGTGATAACACCATTTGACAATATCGACTAATGTGGTTGTCAAGTCTTATGTTAACATGAGCGATTAGCAATTTGGATAATTGTGTCGCCATAGAATATGGGATAATTAAAGAGAGGTATAAATAGGGTTTATTTGTTGACCCAGGCCAGTTACGCATATATAGACTTATAGTTAGAAATGCAATGTTGGTTAAATAATTAGTAGAAGTCCTTCATCGTAAAAATGAAGGATTAAAATTGACCAAAAAAGGCCCTTGATGGGTAAACCGGGCAAACGACCCTTAGAGGTTGTTTAGAAACTTATATTGTGACTTTGTAACTCTTAGATGCGTGTAAAAGTTGTAGGTATAAACTTTCAAGGGTTAAATCCTTTAAATTCGTCTTGCCGTAAAATGACATGTCCGAAGGATAGAACTCGGAATAAATAGTCTATTACATTAAATCCACCACAATTGTAGTTGTGGTGGAAGACTAATCAATATGCATGGGTGGAGTTATGAGGCATACAAGGAAAGAGCGTAATTTAAGCTTAAAAGTGCACAAATACCCTTAACGGGTCAAAATAAGGTTATAAGCAAAAATGGGTCAATGATTCTTAAAAACCCACGATTTGGACCTTGTGCAATAGGAAATAATTAAAATAATATGTTCATGAAAAACCGGAGGCGACAAACAAGTTTGTTGATTAAATCATGAACGGGTCAAAAAGTGTTATAATTGAATTTCAAGCCGAGAGCTTGAAATATAAAATTTCGTGAATTCAGATGTTGGATTTTAACTCCATGTGATGGAGAATTAAATTACGGACGCGTAGGAAAAAGAATCATGCAAAACGGACTTACGAAACAAAAGTTATGGCGATTTTAAGATAAGTTTTGATTGAAATTTGGAGCTAGGCGTTTTCAGCAAAAAAAAAGTTGTGAGCTGTCTGTGAAAATGGTTCTCTGATGCCGTGCGACTAAGACACTTAAGTCTGTCGCGCCCCGCTAGGGCTTCTGGTGGCCCGCGAGCGAATACACTAAGTCTGTCGCGCCCCGCGACAGACTGAAGAGCTGGATTTTATTTTTATTTTGTTCGTTTTTGAAATTCGGACTTGTTTAAACCGTTTATAAGCCATCAAAACTAACTTATAAGTTGGTTTTAATCACAGGTAATTGTCAAGGGTTCCCGGAAGAAGATCAAGTGTCATTCAAGAACCGAACACACACGAAAAAAAAGCTTCCGCGTGTTGCGTTGTCATTATTCTAAAAGACGAACTCATTCACTTTATGTTGTATTTGCTTTAAATTTGTAAAAGTTTTAATTTACCTGATTTTCAAAGTGTATGTATTCGTAATTACTCGTTTATTTTCGTAAAATTAAATGAAAACCGCTTATTAATAGCAAGGTTCTTACACTACAAAAGCGGGATATGCCACATTTTGCATTAATAACTTACTTATTTATCTTACAATATTCCAGCCTTGCGGAACTTTATCCCTGCTGACTTAGACTAATATGGCCGAGGGTAGCGTTGTTTCCTGTAACACCCCAAAAATTATAAATAAAACGCTAAAAATATGTATAAGTATGTCACACCCTGACTTTTGCGGAAGCGTGATTATGGTGTGACTTTCTTAATACCATTGCATTCAATCATAACAACACTATATGATAAAACCATTATATGTTCATCCATAAATTAAGTTTGAAAATACCACAACATAATTGTCTGAAACGTAGACTCCAAATTTAAATTACAAACCACAACATGTTTTAAAGAGTTCACGAAGACTCGACAAAAGACCTTAAATAAAACCGAGTTTAGAACCATGTATCTCGTCCAGGATTAAGATACATCCCCTAAACCCTAATGACTTCGGATGACATCTTTTTATTCATGACACAGCTTGGAACATGCCAAACCCGCCAGATCCACTTAATTCCCTGAAATACATGTAATTTGAAAACATCAACAAAAGTTGAGCGAGTTCATGTGTTTGTGTATGCATAAGAATAACCTTTAAAGTATGTCTGTGTATATGTAAATCCTAGTATGAGAGCAATAAGGAAAAACAGATCACCAATTGTTTGCAAGGCCAATGGTATGTGTGAAGTGATGCAGGAAAACTCAAACCTAGCGGATTTTGCAACGGCTTCAGTATGTGGACATAGGCACCTCATGGGCCACCCTGGTCCTCATGGGTGTGGGCTCGCTACACCCAAATAGATCTATCACTAATGTCCCTCGGTCCTACGATGAGGATTAATGGCCTTAAGTGTTCTACCCACCACTCACATGATCAAGTAGTAACCTTCCTTAGCTAACCATACCAGGTATAAAGCGTTTGTAACCAATTGTAACATGTATTTCACCCCCGAAGTTATAAAACGGAAAACAGTTAAAAGAAAAAGGGGGACATGAACTCACTGTCTTGCGTTTTCAATAATCGTAACTCGAATTCCTTCAGCAAACACGACTACCAACAATGTACTAATATCTATTAGACGGACGGGTCGTACCTTGTCTTAGTATTAATGTTTTTGTTTTACGTTTCTTTTATGTTTTTGATATTATTCCAAGTTATAATTTTAACTTAAATTATATTTATTACCTTTTTTGGAATAATCGTTAAACGGTATTTTGTAACAATGCTTCTCAAGTATTTATACTTGCACTTCCTTCCCAAGGATTGGTATATTTGTATTTGCATTTGTATATTTTTGCCATGTATCGATGTCATAGTCCGGTGTGGATTTATACGTACGAGAATACGTATTTTCTTGTAATTGCTAAGTACTCTTACACTTAATTTTGAGTTAAACTTTCGGAATATTATTTCTAATAAAAGTCCACTAATATATATATATATATATATTTCCCAATATATATATATATTTTTTAGAATTATTACTTAGAAAAATTATTTATAATTTTTCCTTTTGGCAAAATATTTGTAGTTCCAAAATAATCTATTTTCCAGTCTAACTTTAGAAAATATATATAAACTTATTTTATCCAAAAATAATGGGTTTCAAGTTTATTCAAGAAAATATATATTTCCCAAAAATATTATATTTTCTAGTAATTCCAGGAAAACATATATATTTTTAATCGCCAAAATATATATATTTCCCTCTTGTCAAAAATATAATATAACTTTGTGATAATCATAAAAATCATATTTTCATTTCCTTTGTATCCAAAATACTTTTTATCAAAAATATATTTATAAATGTATTTTCCAGAATATTTTGTAAATTACATTCTTTCGTTCGGTTTTACAATATTATGTATGTAACTTGCGTATTTATTCATTGAGATTTTTGGTAATATTTTAGATTGTAATTTCTTGATATTTTGTTAAGTTATATTATTTTAACCCTAAAATAATATAACTAATACGCAAAGTATATAAATAATCATACACATGTGTCTTCTAAATATATATCTTTCAAATACATATTTAATCCTTTTTATTTACAAAAACCAACCTCCAATATTTATACTTTTTGTAATAAAAATCATGGCAAACTTTGTATGAAAATCAAGGTTAAAAATATACTTGTAAATACTTTGTTTAAATATTCTTCTAAGTATTTAATTTTTAGAAAATTTTGCCATAGTTTCCCCTAAAAATGGAGGTTCCCATGCTTTCAAAGCAAATCATTTTCTTTTAAAATCATCACAAACAATCAACAACTCAATCAACACTTACCAAGTGCCAAAATCATGCAATTTACACAACAACATGAACTTGAACCTTTATGAAAACTTGTAGTAACTTACTAGTGTCTTTAGTAAGCTTAGTTACCCTTTAAAGTGTGGTTATTTATTTGTAAATCCCTTTCTTACAAGATTTAGTCTTTTACAACTTACAAGAGGATTTTTCTAAAAATCATTCTTTTGAATTTTTCTTGTTAACAATGTATTTTTATACTTGTTTCACCACTAAAAACATGGTTAGTTTCTTTAAAATCCATGATTATGTAAATCTTGTGATTTAACTTAGTTTCTTGAGAAAACTAGTTTTGAAATTATCCAAGTTTATGACTAGTAACATGTTACATACTTCATCATGCACAAAATCATTTTTATTTTCAAGTTCATGAGAAACGTAAAGTATGATCATCTTGGTCTTTTACAAGATCATCACCTCAACTTGCTAGATCATGTGTTTAATCACAACCTAGTAAGTTTAATATGATGTCTAACATCATAAACACAAGAAAATAACAATCAAGCATCATACATACACTAAATCAACAATCAAGAAGCATATAAACACTTAAACAACATAGTTCATGATGATTTAGAGCTTTATGTCAAAGATTATGTTCTTGATCTTTATTGTTCTTCATGATTAGTTACTTGTAACATCTTTTAACCAACATAACAAGAAGTAACACGGGATTATAAGAGCCTTACCACTAGCACAAGGCTAGGGATGAAACTCAAGAAGATGGAGATGATGAATGTGATGGATAAAAGCAAATGAAAGAGGTCCTTCAATCTCCAAGAGCTCCAAGTTTACTTGTATACCTTCTTTCACCTTTGTAACACTTGAGATTGGATGATGGAAGCTTAACAATGGTGGTGGTGCTTGTGGGTGATATCGGCCAAGAATGGGAGAGGAGAGGGAGGAGAGTAAGTATGTGTTTGAGTGGGTGAAAGATAATGAGCATAAGGTTTAGCATAGCTTACTTATAACCATGTTTCCCCATAATCCCTTGTGTAAAGTGCTCCATAATCCACAAACAAGATCTAATAAAATATACAAGGAAAATCAAGGGTGGGCCACACCCTTGTGACCATCACCCAAGGGGGGGGGGTATAGGGTTGGGATGTAATGGATGGTTGAGAGAACTAGTTGAAATCCAAGTGTATGATTAGGTGTTTTAGTTAATATGATGTTATATAGTGTGTTAGGGTGTTCGGGGCCCATAACTAGCTTGGAAACATTAAAACAATGCTTCTAGTATAATTTTGATGTTTCGGGCAGTGTCCGGTTGTTCGGTTAGATACTGGTTCGTTAAAGTGCTAAACTATACCGTTTAGTGTTCTTTGTGTACCCTTTTGTGACACTTTTAATTCTCGACACTTAGGAAAGCTTTCAGGACCATTTAGTCATATTTTTGCATGATACTAGCTTGTTAAAATGCTGATTTTTGCTGGATTATGCTGAATTCTGCACTTCATGTGGGTTTTAGGCACTTTCCGGCACTTAAACTATCACTTAGGAATGCAGTTTTGTGGTCCTTACTTCCCTACACTCTATACTAGTGTAGTACTTGGTTTCTGTCTTATACTGGGTCTCAAAACACTGTCTGTCTATGTGCTGAGTTCTGTCTGCATTTTTCTGAGTTATCCGCTAACTGTGCAAATTGTGCTTTGTGCATCATTTATGTCAATATGGTTTGCATGTAATAATGATGTAACATTATGCAATATGTGATGCACATGTAAGTATGATGCAGTAATCAGAAAGCAATTAATTGTAATTCAGCACAGTCATTAAGCAATAATCATGGTTAATTAATTGTACGGATACCTGGATTTTTGACGGTTGTCACATTCTCCCCCTGTTAAGAAAATTTCGTCCCGAAATTTAAGCTCTGCTACTAGCTGTAGGGGAGTTGGGGAACAAATGCGAGTATTTTGCTTTCATGCGGTCCTCACGCTCCCAAGTGAACTTTGGGCCGTGTCGCGCGTTCCACTGAACCTTGACGAGTTTAACACTACTCCTACGCGTCTTGTTAATCTTCCATTCAGTAACCTCAACAGGTTCTTCAGTAAAGTGGAGTGTGTCATCAATGTGAACTTCATCGGCAGGAATGACAACTGTTTCTTGAGTTGGACTCTTTTACAAATTAGATACATGAAACGTATCACGAACTCCATTCAGTTCTGCGGGTAGATCCAACTTGTAAGCTACAAGACCAATCCTCTCCAGGATTTTGAACGGTCCAATATATCGTGGGTTCAACTTTCGACGCTTCTCAAAGCATGCTACACCTTTCCAAGGTGAGACTTTTAGTAAAACCATATCTCCCACTTCAAACTCCAAAGGTTTCCTTCTTTGGTCCGCATAGCTCTTTTGTCGATCACGAGCCGCCTTGATGTGCTCTCGGATCTGTATAATCTTATATGTCGTCTCTTGAACCAATTCGGGACCAACAAGCTATCTATCACCCGCATCTGCCCAGCGTAATGGTGATCGACACTTGCGTTCGTAAAGGGCTTCAAACAGTGCAGCTTGAATGCTTGCATGGTAGCTATTGTTATACGAGAACTCTACCAAAGGTTAGTGAGTGTCCCAACTGCCACCCAAGTCCATTACGCAAGCTCGCAACATATCTTCTAGCGTTTGAATCGTCTGTTCGCTCTGGCCATCTGTCTGTGGGTGAAATGCAGTACTCAGATTCAACTGAGAACCAAAGGCTTCTTGGAAGGATTGCCAAATCCTTGACACGAATCTTCCGTCTTTATCGAAAATAATCGAGAGAGGCACTCCATGCCATGCAACAATCTCTCTGAGGTACAGCTCGGCTAGCTTACCTGTGTTATCTTTTTCTTTGATTGGAAAAAAGTGCACGGATTTTGTCAGACGGTCTACGATTACCCATATCGTATCATGACCTCTGGGTGTCTTTGGCAACTTGGTTATAAAATCCATTGAAATCTGCTCACATTTCCACATGGGTATCTCAGGTTGTTGTAGGAGACCTGAACGCTTCTGGTATTCGGTATTCACCTTGGCACAGGTTAAACACTTTCCAACATAAGTTGCAACATCGCCTTTCAATCTTGGCCACCAGTAAAAATCCTTTAAATCTTGGTACATCTTATCCGATCCTGGATGGATCGAGTACCTTGACTTGTGAGCTTCATCAAAAATCACGTCTCTAAGACCACCAAAGAGGGGAATCCAAATTAGTTTCATGAAGCACAACGTCCCTTCCTCATTGGGTACTAACTGTTTCTCCATCCCGTGGAGATATTCATTCACAAGATTCTCCTTCTTAAAAGCTTCTCTCTGCGCAACACGAATGCGCAATGAGAGGTCTGTCTGTATAATCATTTCCAAAGCCCTAACCTTATGGGCTTAATCCTCTCCTTTCGACTTAAGGCGTCTGCTACGGCATTCGCCTTCCCTGGGTGATACTTGATTTCACAATCATAATCATTTAACAACTCAACCCATCGTCGCTGTCTCATGTTAAGCTCCTTCTGATCAAATATGTGCTGTAAACTCTTGTGATCTGTAAAGATCGTACATCGGGTGCCATACAAATAATGTTGCCCATCTTCAATGCAAACACCACTGCGCCTAATTCCAAATCATGTGTGGTGTAGTTTTTCTCGTGAACCTTTAACTGGCGCGAAGCATAAGCTATAACTTTCTGTCGTTGCATCAGTACACAACCTAATCCCTGACGCGAGGCATCACAATATACCACGAAGTCGTCGGTACCTTCGGGTAGGGATAATATGGGTGCATCGCAAAGCTTGTTCTTCAGTAATTGAAAAGCTTACTCTTGTTTATCTCCCCATTCGTACTTTCTATCCTTCTGAGTGAGAGAGGTGAGTGATTTTCGAAAAATCCTCAATGAATCTGCGATAATACCCTACCAAACCTAGGAACTGTTGAATCTCGGTTGGCGTCTTCGGAGTTTCCCAATTCTTGATCGCCTCGATCTTGGTGGGATCCACATGAATTCCATCTTCATTTACCACGTGACCGAGGAATTGCACCTCAAGGAACCAGAACTCGTACTTCGAGAACTTTGCGTACAATTTTTCCTTCTTAAGCAATTCTAAAACGGTTCTGAGGAGTTGTTCATGCTCATCCTTTGTTCTTGAATAAATCAAAATATTGTCGATAAACATAATCACAAATTTATCGAGGTAGGGTTTGGAAACTCGGTTCATCAAATCCAAAAACACTACTGGCGTATTTGTCAAACCGAACGGCATTACTAGGAACTCGTAGTGTCCATATCGAGTCCTAAAGGCAGTCTTCAGAATGCTCTCTTCTTGAATTGTCAACTGGTGATAACCTGATCGAAGATCGATCTTGGAGTAAACACTCGAACCGTGTAGCTGATAGAAAAGATCATCAATCCTTGGTAAAGGATATCGATTCTTGATGGTCAACTTGTTTAGCTCTCGGTAGTCGATGCACATGCGAAAACTACCGTCTTTCTTCTTAACAAACAGCAGCACTGGAGCTCCCTAAGGCGAGAAGCTTGGTCTAATAAATCCCTTGTCCAAAAGTTCTTGAAGTTGTGTCGACAATTCTTGCATCTCGGAAGGCGCAAGTCGATAAGGTGCCTTGGCCACCGGCACGGCGCCTGGGACCAAGTCAATATGGAATTTAACTTGTTGCTGCGGCAGCAATCCTTGCAAGTCTTCGAGGAAGACTTCAGGATATTCCCTCACAACTGGGATATCTTCCAGCTTCGGCTCAGCGGCTTCCTTGTCCACAACGTGTGCCAAGAAGGCAACACATCCTTTCTGCAAAAATCTTCGGGCTTTCAAACAACTGATGATCCTTAGAGGCGTATCATGTTTCTCTACATGCACTACAATCGTTTCTCCATTCGCCATCGGAACGCGAACGATCTTCTCGTGACATACAATCTCTGCTCGGTTGCTCGACAACCAATCCATTCCAACTACCACGTCAAAGCTTCCCAACTCAACTGGCAGAAGATCAAGCATAAACTCATGCTCCCCGAGTTCTATTACACAGCCACTAATCACTTCATTCGCCTCTATTAGCTTTCCATTAGCTAGTTCTATCGAGTATGGAATATCTAGCTTACTAGCTACTAACCCAAGCATATTCTTAAATTCTAGGGATACAAAGCTATAATCGGCACCAGTATTAAACAATACAGATGCAAAGCGTTGGTTGATAGGGATCGTACCCGTGACTACGTTCGGATCTTGACGAGCTTCCCTAGCTCCGATATTAAAAACTCTTCCCTGAGCTTGGTTGATTCTCGGGCAATCACGCTTGAAATGCCCAACATCTCCACAGTTAAAGCAACCTAGTCCCCGACCATTTCCATTTCCGCCCTGGTTGTTGTTCGCTCCACGGTTTCCATTACCAGCTGGGTTTCCATTGCCACCGCGGTTTCCGTTACTGCCACTTCCTCCTTGGTTGCGGTTTCCATACCCATTTCCACCACGGTTATTGTTTCCATTCCTGCTGCCATAACCTCTCTGGCCACCATTACCCCGACCAGTACCAGCCCAGCACGTCTCCTTCGAATGACCATTCTTTCCACAAGACTCACATTTCCTAACCCTGCACTGGCCGGCATGATGGTACTAGCACAAATCACATTTGGGCAGAGTGCCCATATATCATTTTCCTTTGTTTTCAACACCAGTGTTGACTTCGGCTGCTGGGTTCACATCCTTCTTCTTGTTAGCACTGCTGGTACCTTTCTTGAAATTTGAGAACTTCCTTTTGTTCTCACTTGATGACTCAACGTGAGTCTCCTTCTTCTTCTGGTCAGAGATCGAAAATTTGTTCAACTTGATCGCTTCTTCAGTCAAGGCCACACTTAGATCAATGGCCTCGGTGATCGTTGCAGGCTTTGATGTCGTCACCATGCTCATGATTTGGGGTGCCAATCCCCAAATAAAATGCTTGATTCGCTTGAATTCCGGATTAACCATGTAAGGAACGACGCGAGATAAGTCATGGAATCTCGGTACGTACTCAGCAATCTTTGGACCATCCATCTTGAGGTTCCAAGACTCAATTTCCAATTTCTGTATCTCAGCCCTTGAATAGTACTTTTTGCGCATGAGTTCCTTCATCTCATTCCATGTCATAGCATATGCAGCCTCTTCTCCCAAGGTCTGAACTTGGAGATTCCACCACGATAAAGCTCCGTCTAAAAACAGTCCAGAGATGTAGGTGAACTGGTGCTCCAGTGCACATTTGCTCATTTTTAGCACAGAATCGGTTTTCTCCGCCCATCTAACGAAAGCTACAGCACCCCCGGTGCCGTCGAAATTCAGAGGCTTGCAGTCAAGGAACTGCTTATAGATACAACCTGTACAAGGAACATCATTCACAGAAAGCATTAGCGAACGCACATGGAATATCCAAATGTAACGTAATGTGTCTTTAGTGACTCAAACATTACCATGAGGTGGATTGTTTCCTGAGGTACCCCCGTTGTGTTCAGAGCTCAAGGCCTCGTGCTGTGCTATCGCTTGTGAAATTCGTTCTTGTAGTTCGGACTCTGTCGTAGGCAACCGAGTATCTCTTCGAGGAGGCATTTTCTAAAAGAAGATTGTATCGGTCAGGTCATAATAAGTATAGTAGGTACATGACATGTATACGTAATAGCATCTATTAAGCAGGTAAGCACATAACATCTCAATCATAATATAAACAAGTAATTCAATAATGTATATAATGAGAATATTGCGATTGAGCTTTCATATATCATCGACCACAAATACAGTTACATGTTCTACAATTGTTTCATATCACATCAAAAAGGACTACAGGGTCATACTACCCTTGTCCAAAATGTCTATCAATCTACAACAGTCATAAAATCAAAATGCGGTCTTCAAAAGGCTTCGTAAGCTGGGCTCAATAGCGACACTCTCATCAAAAGCAAGCTATCTGCATACAACCAAAAACCGGCTATGTTGATGGTGGTGGAGAAGGAGGTGGAGGAACGAAAAGCAAGCTGCGCACATGCACTAACTCCTCCTCAAGATCATAAACATGACGCAACAGGTAACTAATCTGCTGCTCCATGGTAAGAAATCGAACGTCGAAATCTGGATAAGGCAAAAGAGTAGCAGGTGGAGTCGCAAAAGGTGACTGACATGTACAAGGTGGAGGACGTGGAATCCTCTCAAGCTCCATGACTCTACGACACAAAATCTCCTGCTGAAGCTGCAAAGACAGGAGTAACTCATCCCTCGTGTAGCCAAGAAAGTGGGAGGGATGGTAGGGATCAGAAACTGGCATAGTGTTCGGCGGAAACCATATGAGGGCTCGCCTGGTGGTGCAGAAGTAAAATGGGCAGCAGGTGTATACTGAGGCATGAAAGGAAATGCGTTTGACACGTGTGGAACATGACCAGACTGCTGGCTAGAAGGACCTTCCCCTGGACGGGGTGGAGGGATATCCTGCAAGAATGTGATAGGCAGGTCAGTTCGGTGTATATCAGACATAAACTTGTGAAACGGGGCAACATCAACAGGTGCATGTGTAGGTGCAGGTGGGGGAGTAACAGGCTCAACAAAAGGGGGCATATCATCATCATCATCCTCTATCCACCCATTGCTGGTGAATGCGTAACGGGGATCTATATGATCAGTAAAAGCAGCAGGGTCAGCGGGTGCAGGGATCGGGTCTGGTATAAATGGTGCAACAACAGGTATGCTAATAGGTACAGGATCATGATCAGGCAGAGGATCAGGAGCAAGTATAGGCTCGGGTGCTGGCATCGGCTCAGGAGCAAGTGCCTGCTCAGCATCCGCAGGTATCGGCTCAAGATCAGTGGGTGCATCATGTCACACCCCAACCAATGGCGGAAACATCGGGATGAGACGAAGTGTGAAGATTGCTCGAGACATCATAACGCTAATAATTGCGACAAGTATTTAAATAATCCGATTTCATTTCATAAGATAAATTGTCAACATTACAAGAAATTCAAGTACAACAAGTTTAACAAAATAACATGACAACATAACAAAATTGATACAACATATTAAACCCTAACGTCTATATGTGTATCTAGGCATCAACGCTACTTCTTTTCTTAGCATCATACTCATCAACCTGTAACATGTTTAAAATAATTCAATGCAAAAGCAAAGGCGAGTATACAAGTTTGATACATACATAGCAAAAGATAAGTTTTAAACAATTCCTCATAGCAAGCATGTGATTCAAGATAAACATTTAAACATGGCATGTGTCTAACATATCAAACCAAGGAAACGCAATATGCTCATGACATTACCGATGATAAAGGGCGGGTCGTTAATCCTATAGCGCTACATATGTCACGGTTTGGCTCGTACGAAGTTAATGATAAATTCGACACATAAGATTAATCCAAGTTTAAAGCATCAAGCCATCACGTATACAAGCATGTTATAGGAATGTTCATGTGTTTAAGCAAAATGTTCATGTGTAAGTTTGTTGATAGATAAACATGTTACACCCCAAAAGTGGTAAAAGTAAAAAGGGGAATACGAGTATACTCACATAATTGCTAAGTCTTCCGATTATCCAAGTGTTGACGAATGTACGAGGTTAGGAGGATTGGAACACCGAGGTCACCCTATATGGGCAAACGATGGTGCATGAATAAATAGAATTACGACGGAAGATTTGAAGTGGAATATAAAGTATGATCAATTCATATAAATATATATATATATATATATATATATATATATATATATATATATTTATACATAGTTTATGTAAAAATTCCGAATTTAAATCCACCTAGAGTATTGTAAAGGTGTTGTCAAAGATAGGTACACCTTTATACTTATAGTTATAAAAATTATTCGAATTCAATGCGATTTCATTTATAGTTTGGCTAAAAAAATAGTTATATGTTTACTGTTTTAACGAAAATTGGGCAGAGTTTCCTCTGTTTTTGGACGATCCCCGACAACTAACGTGTCGATATATTTTCCAAAACGCAATTACAAATTTTATCTATAATATATGTATATCTTTTGGTGAAGTTATCAAACAAAATAAATAGATTAGGAATCGACGATTTGAGTTCAGTTTTACGCTAAATAATACGACTTGTACACTAATATAAGCAATATTCTCGTCATTAATAATTTTTACCGAAGCTCGTGTTGAAGCGTTGACCATGTCCGACTGAGTTTGACTAGCTGTTGACCGAGTTGACGCGGTTTGACCGAGTCGAAACTGAACCGAAACGAACCAAAGCGGCTGTTGTCTGATGTTGGCTCGAACCCATGACTGTTTGACCACAGTTGACCAGGTTTGACCTGGTTTGACCGAAAGCCAAACTGAACCAAGGTGGACCCGAACCAAATCTGAATCGAAGCAAACCCGACATAACCGAACTCTGAGCCGAAATCAGAAACTGAACCTGAGCTAAAACCCAAAACTGAACATTTCGAGCCACTGACCTGAATCATAAACCCGGTTCCCGAACATAGCTCGAAACTAAGCCAATCGCATCCCAAATCTTCACCAAATCTGAGCCAGACGCAACCTGAACCCGAGTGGAAGTTGTCGGAGAACGAATGTACCACCGCCGCCGCCGAGCACTGTCGACGTCGGCAGCCGATGTTTGGCCGGCTTGACTGTTGCAGAGCAGCGGCTCTGCCGCACACCACCTCCGCCATCCTCAATCTGTCGCGCCACCGTGGATAGTGGCCGACTTTCCTCCTCCCCGATCCTCTCTCTCTCTCTCTCTCTCTCTCTCTCTCTCTCGGTTCCACAGGGGGTGTGTACGAGGATGCAATGGGGGTGAGGTAAATGATGTGAGATTAGGGCTTTCAAATAATGGAATGAGGGAGATGAAGTCTGGGTGTTGGCAGTAGAGATCGAGAGGGAAGGGTAGGTGTGAGAGATGGGTAAGTTTGAACTTCTATGTGTGTGTGTTTAGTTCTTGAGTTGTAGACAAATGATGAGAGGGAAAAACAAGAGGCTACGGCTGCTTTATGTAAATTAGGGTTTCAATAAGAATTGATTTCTTGTCTAACACTACAAATAAATAGTTAGGGTCATTCTCTTAATGGGCTTGGGCCCATGGCCCACAAGCCCATTCTCGCGTTTAAGTGGCCCGTAATTACTACGTATAAATAAAATAAAATAAATAAAAAAGCGGGAATACGAAGCGTTACAGTCTCCCCTCCTTTAGGAAATTTCGTCCCGAAATTTATTCAGAAGGAAGACTCAAAAGAGGTTTTTTTTTTTTTTTTTTTTTTTTTTTTTTTTTTTTTTTTGCAAACCGGAGAAGACCGATTAAAATTGAGGCTTGAGACAATGGAGAATAATTGAGGTATAAAAGTGAACGATTGATCTAACAACGATTACAAGTATGAGAATAACATAAGTATCGGATAGACAAAAGTAGCGTGTTAAGAATGAAGTCGCGTCGTGTAACACCTGAGGAAAATCCGCAACGATCTTGAATTGTCACTTCACTCTCTCGTACCTATTTGCTAAATTTCGGGACGAAATTTCTTTCAAGTTGGGGATGATGTGACAACCCGACTTCTTGAGGTTAGTATTATTCTATTTCCCGACTCCTTTGTTGTATTTACATATCCTAGACTTGTGTGTTAGTGGGTATATGTTACAAACTTGTACTTGTTAATGAGTAACGTATTCGAATAATGGATTTTCACTAGGACATCTTTCAAGTTGGGATCCTTCGACCGAAAGGTCTAACCTTCGAAGGATCATTCAACCTTCAAAGGATCACGAAACATATCCTTCGACCTAGGAAGGATCCTTCGAGACAATAATCGATCCTTCGATCGATCCTTCGATGGGGGGGGCCTTAACTTTCGGCCCAACTAGTCACCGGCCCAAAACCTTACCTATATTAACAGCAGTTACGTAGTATGACTGCACAGAATCATTCGAACATCCCAAACCCTAGAAACCTTTTTGGGCGACGGCAGAACTCAGGAAACTCCCTGTCGTGATCATCAACATCGTATCATCATCCATCATTCGGTTAGTATGATTCTTTGCATATTGTTTCTATGTGATACTCTCGATTACATGATCTTATTCGATGGAGAATTCATGCATAAAACTAGGGTTCAACTGATAGGTGATTGATTGACGATTCTGTGTTATGATGTTGATTGGTGTTATTGTTTGATAGATAATTCATGCATAAAACTAGGGTTCAACTGATAGGTGATTGATTGACGATTCTGTGTTATGATGTTGATTGGTGTTATTGTTTGATAGATAATTCATGCATAGAACTAGGGTTCAACCGATTAGAGTTAATGGATGAATGGTTTCGGGTTGGGGAATCGGACTAGGGTTAATCGGTTACATTCTAGTCAATCGGATAGGCTATTAATCATTGTTGTTCGGTTATCATGATCTGTTTGAACGTTACAGCACCTATATGCATTCACTCACACACTTTCACAGACTGATTCCTGGTGAAAACACAAAACGTGATTGCTGATCGTATGATTAGGGTTTCTGTTTCTGTTGACCGAAAGATAGTGTGTTGACCGAAAGATAGTTGTGTTGACCGAAAGATAGTGTGTTGACCGAAAGATAGTTGTGTTGACCGAAACATAATCTGTGTGTCGAAAGATAACTATGTCGAAACATAGCTGATGTGTCGAAAGATAACCATGAATCGAAAGATGATAACTGTGTATCGAAAGATGTGTCGAAACATAATTGTGATAATTGTGATAATTGTTAGACCGAAAGATGAGCAATGTATCGAAGGATGTGTAATGTGAATCGAAAGATAGTTGATGATTAAATGTGAAAGAATATGTGGTGTGCTTGTATGCAAACTGACTGTTAAATGTGAATATCATAGGGCTTGGTAAATCACTGTGGTTAAACGAATAATTAATTCTACCGAGCAATCCCAGGTGAGTTCACTACTTTCGAGCATGCGTCCCAGTGGTTGGGGACAGTCAGTGGGTATCCCATGGGGGATGAGTCTTTGGGTAAAAACGAGTATATTGGTTAATATTCTCACCTATCATCTTTTGTAAGTCCCTCATCGGGTATTAGTTAGTAGCGCTACTTAGGTTTGGCACCCTCACCCCGTGCCTGTAGAGGACGGAGGTGAACTAATGACCCAGTCTGGCCCAGTACTAGATAGGAGTACGTGGGAAGGGCAGTCCGTGAGCCGTCCGTGTTTGGAAATGAGATATTAACAATATTACTGGCATTGGGTATTAAACTGTTTTACATACACCGGGTAACAAACGTTTTCTAAAACTGTGAACTCGCCAGCTTTGTCTGATACGTGTGTTACATGCTCGCAGGTCCTTAGGTGCGTTGAAAGCAGGAACTTGCTGGCTGGAGGGCGCGAGTGGTCATGGTTGCTTGATGGATTTATTATTAGACATTTATTTACTATGATTGATTGGATAACATTTATATTACGATACATTAACGCTTCTGCTAAACTTATGGTTTTTGAATAACTTATGTTGGGATTTCAGTATCTTTAAATAATGAAGTTTTATTTCAAACTTGTGTTTCAATGTAATTGGTGGCTCATTGCTAGTCGTCACACGCCTAGCAGGGACACTCCCTAGGTGGTAATTTTGGGGGTGTGACACGTCGTGAGTAATCGGATGTCGCGCGCTTAGCAATGCGTTTGTGAGTTGTTAAAGTTTACTTATTAGGTCTAAGTAGGTCTGCAAAACACCAAATTTCTCACAGCACGTTTTACAGAAGTTTGATAGCATGATGAAAACACTTATGTATAGGAAGTACCAGCGGCGTATCCACCATGTTTTGACCATGTTACGTCTGCTTCGTTATTCGTGTCATGTTACGTTCCGTGTCTTACCATACGCAAGAGTACACTCTATGGTTCTCATACGCCTATCACTATAATCCCGTGTGCACCCGCGATTATATTGATCGTCGCATGATCCACATAGCTTGTACTAGTTGTGTACGAATCAGGGTATACATAATTTGAAAAGTGAGAACGTGTATGTATAAGAATGTAGTATGTAAGCAAGTCCATGCTTAAGTATGTATGGGACCCATGTTAGCAAATCACTCGGATTACGCTTGCGTACTGGTATGAATGTATGTATCATGACTTTAAGCATGAATATGCATGTATGTATGAGCATAAACATAAACCGTGTAAGTAGTATGTGGATATGTATAATTATAAAACGTATGAAAAAAATGAGTATAAATGCGAGTACAACATGAGTATAAGCGTAAACACAAGGCGTATGAGTATAAATACAAGTATCAGTGTGAACATAAGATGTATGAGCATAGATATGAATATGAATATAGGTGTAAAACATGAAGGTTAAGTATGAATAAAATATGCGTGTATGAATATAAGTGTAACAAAGTTGTGTAAGTGCAAATGGAAACATAAAGCGTATGAATATGAATATGAATACGAATGTAGTATAGACATGAATGTAAGGACAACGTAAGTGCATAATTGTGAGTGTATTTATTAACGTAAAACGTACGAATTTTGAATCGTGAGTATAACATAAATGTGTAAGTGTGAACATAAGTGAAGGCGTAAAATGTATAAGCATGGATGTAGTAAATAATGATTTTGGTTTATAGTATAAATTGAAATACACGAGTTTATGTGCGTAAAAGATCGAAAGTTTTGAGTATGAAAGAAAAAGTGAACGAGTGACACGCGTGAGATTGTTGTGAGATATTGACTAAAACGTATAAAATGGTATGCATATGTAGTTGTTTGCGTAAAACGTGAAGTTAAATAGATTGAGTTGCCATGAAATGCAGAATCTAGTTTGTGAATGTAAGGGAATATAAAACAGCTATTGGCTACGTGAAACGTGCTTTGTAAAAAGAATGGAAATGCTACTACGGTTTTAAAAGAGACTACATAACTTGAAAGTTTGTCGGTCCTTATGAAGTTTCCTTGCCCACGTGTTTTGAAGTTAATTGACGTATCGAGTGAGGTTTTGAAAAGTTCTAGAGATTAATAAGTTTGCGCCGTTTTAAGTAACTTTGTATTAGAAAGTTTCGAAGTTTACGGATTTTCGTGAAAAGTTGATCCTTTAGAAAAAGGAATTTGGTATATGGACTTAGTGTTTGCTGAAAAAGCGTCTTTTAATAAAATGTTTTATTGCTTTTGAAAGAAGTTTTAGTAAATGTTGAATAATATTTGTAATATTTTATAAGTGTTTCAATAGTTATGTTGAATACAAAATTTTGTGAGCAATGGTTTTGTTGGACCGATTAAGTTGATGAGTAGCATTTCGTGAAATTTTGAATGTCGGGGAATAAGTGTTTATGGTAAAAGCTAAGAATTTTGTGTGTGCGAGTGATGTGAGAATAAATTATAGAATAAGAGGTACGTTTAAATAAATGAAGCATTTTGAAATACATGATAAATGATTTAGGTATAAACATGATTGTGTTTACATAATATAGCCTATTAGAAGAAAGCATTGGTAACGATCACCTAGGTAAGGGAATCACCCCTAACTCGTTGGTGAGGTCGTTGTAAGGTGAGAAATAAAGCGAAGTTAATCGTCAAGGTAAGGAAATCACTCCTATCTCGATGATATGTCTCCACTCGTTACAAAAGTGTAAATAAAATTACGTGAAAATATGCATACAGATAATGTATAATCGTATGAAAAGTAATAGCATGATGCATGCGCAAAAGTGAAATCTCAAAATGGTTCAAAATTGACAAAAGATCGAAAATAATAAAGCGTGAGTTTGATAAAAGGAATCTCGGATGGTTCCAAAACGGAACGTTGACTAACCAAAGTGGTCGAAAAATCTTTCGAGTTTGGGGAGCATGCTTTGGCCTAATAGGTGGAATACTCTCGCCGACAAGTCGGTTAACGGTATTTACCCTTCCGGTTACTACATGTCCCAAATCAATCGAAATTTCGAGACTTGGCGGGATTTATGAAAAAAAAAAATACCAAGGAGTGGAACTAGTCGGCAAGGTGCGGGTTTCACCCCTAACTTGATGATTTCGTATCCTAAGTGTGGTTGGTACTCGTCGGGTCAAAATTTAATTTCGACGTGTTGACGAGGGTCCACTAGAATTTGAAATTTGAGATTTACCATTAAGATGTGGATTTCACTCCTAGCTTAATGGCGATATCTCGTGTAAAAAAAATAGGTAGATTGAGAGTCGTTCACCAAATTGTGGGTTTCACGCCTATTTTGGTGAATTCGTCTCATTTGTACAATATGAGTGTTGTCGGATTTAGAATAATCGAGTAAAATGCATGAGGGAAGTGTATGTCGAAGGAAGTACACAAACAAGTATAAACACATAAGAAAGCATATCAAGAATGGTACTTAAATAATGAAATGATAAAACAAGTATTAACACATAGAGAAATATGTCAAGAATAACACATAAAGAATTGAACAACGAAACAAGTGTTAACACATAATAAAACAAGCATTAATGTGTAAGAATAACATGTCAAATATTACACATGAGTGACATACATGCTTAAAAGAGCATAAATAAGAAACAAATAAAGTATCATGTAGTTGTTCAAGCAAAACATACGAATAAGGCTCTAAAACTATAGACTAGGTAAAAGCATTCCTACTTTTCCTAATTCCCTATAGTTATGGCTCTGATACCAATCTGTCACACCCCAACCAATGGCGGAAACATCGGGATGAGACGAAGTGTGAAGATTGCTCGAGACATCATAACGCTAATAATTGCGACAAGTATTTAAATAATCCGATTTCATTTCATAAGATAAATTGTCAACATTACAAGAAATTCAAGTACAACAAGTTTAACAAAATAACATGACAACATAACAAAATTGATACAACATATTAAACCCTAACGTCTATATGTGTATCTAGGCATCAACGCTACTTCTTTTCTTAGCATCATCCTCATCAACCTGTAACATATTTAAAATAATTCAATGCAAAAGCAAAGGCGAGTATACAAGTTTGATACATACATAGCAAAAGATAAGTTTTAAACAATTCCTCATAGCAAGCATGTGATTCAAGATAAACATTTAAACATGGCATGTGTCTAACATATCAAACCAAGGAAATGCAATATGCTCATGACATTACCGATGATAAAGGGCGGGTCGTTAATCCTATAGCGCTACATATGTCACGGTTTGGCTCGTACGAAGTTAATGATAAATTCGACACATAAGATTAATCCAAGTTTAAAGCATCAAGCCATCACGTATACAAGCATGTTATAGGAATGTTCATGTGTTTAAGCAAAATGTTCATGTGTAAGTTTGTTGATAGATAAACATGTTACACCCCAAAAGTGGTAAAAGTAAAAAGGGGAATACGAGTATACTCACATAATTGCTAAGTCTTCCGATTATCTAAGTGTTGACGAATGTACGAGGTTAGGAGGATTGGAACACCGAGGTCACCCTATATGGGCAAACGATGGTGCATGAGTAAATAGAATTACGACGGAAGATTTGAAGTGGAATATAAAGTATGATCAATTCATATATATATATATACATATATATATATATATATATATATATATATATATATATATATATATATATATATATTTGTACATAGTTTATGTAAAAATTCCGAATTTAAATCCACCTAGAGTATTGTAAAGGTGTTGTCAAACATAGGTACACCTTTATACTTATAGTTATAAAAAATATTCGAATTCAATGCGATTTCATTTATAGTTTGGCTAAAAAATAGTTATATGTTTACTGTTTTAACGAAAATTGGGCAGAGTTTCCTCTGTTTTTGGACGATCCCCGACAACTAACGTGTCGATATATTTTCCAAAACGCAATTACAAATTTTATCTATAATATATGTATATCTTTTGGTGAAGTTATCAAACAAAATAAATAGATTAGGAATCGACGATTTGAGTTAGTTTTACGCTAAATAATACGACTTGTACACTAATATAAGCAATATTCTCGTCATTAATAATTTTTACCGAAGCTCGTGTCGAAGCGTTGACCATGTCCGACTGAGTTTGACTAGCAGTTGACCGAGTTGACGCGGTTTGACCGAGTCGAAACTGAACCGAAACGAACCAAAGCGGCTGTTGTCTGATGTTGGCTCGAACCCGCGACTGTTTGACCACAGTTGACCAGGTTTGACCTGGTTTGACCGAAAGCCAAACTGAACCAAGGTGGACCCGAACCAAATCTGAATCGAAGCAAACCCGACAGAACCGAACTCTGAGCCGAAATCAGAAACTGAACCTGAGCTAAAACCCAAAACTGAACATTTCGAGCCACTGACCTGAATCATAAACCCGGTTCCCGAACATAGCTCGAAACTGAGCCAATCGCATCCCAAATCTTCACCAAATCTGAGCAAGACGCAGCCTGAACCCGAGTGGAAATTGTCGGAGAACGAATGTACCACCGCCGCCGCCGAGCACTGTCGACGTCGGCAGCCGATGTTTGGCCGGCTTGACTGTTGCGGAGCAGCGGCTCTGCCGCACACCACCTCCGCCGTCCTCAATCTGTCGCGCCACCGTGGATAGTGGCCGACTTTCCTCCTCCCCGATCCGCTCTCTCTCTCTCTCTCGGTTCCACAGGGGGTGTGTAAGAGGATGCAATGGGGGTGAGGTAAATGATGTGATATTAGGGATTTCAAATAATGGAATGAGGGAGATGAAGTCTGGGTGTTGGCAGTAGAGATCGAGAGGGAAGGGTAGGTGTGAGAGATGGGTAAGTTTGAACTTCTATGTGTGTGTGTTTAGTTCTTGAGTTGTAGACAAATGATGAGAGGGAAAAACAAGAGGCTACGGCTGCTTTATGTAAATTAGGGTTTCAATAAGAATTGATTTCTTGTCTAACACTACAAATAAATTGTTAGGGTTATTCTCTTAATGGGCTTGGGCCCATGGCCCACAAGCCCATTCTCGCGTTTAAGTGGCCCGTAATTACTATGTATGAATAAAATAAAATAAATAAAAAAACGGGAATACGAAGCGTTACAGTCTCCCCTCCTTTAGGAAATTTCGTCCCGAAATTTATTCAGAAGGAAGACTCAAAAGAGTTTTTTTTTTTTTTTTTTTTTTTTTTTTGCAAACCAGAGAAGACTGATTAAAATTGAGGCTTGAGACAATGGAGAATAATTGAGGTATAAAGGTGAACGATTGATCTAACAATGATTACAAGTATGAGAATAACATAAGTATCGGATAGACAAAAGTAGCGTGTTAAGAATGAAGTCGCGTCGTGAGTAATCGGATGTCGCGCGCTTAGCAATGCGTTTGTGAGTTGTTAAAGTTTACTTATTAGGTCTAAGTAGGTCTACAACTTGATCGCTTCTTCAGTCAAGGCCACACTTAGATCAATGGCCTCGGTGATCGTTGCAGGCTTTGATGTCGTCACCATGCTCATGATTTGGGGTGCCAATCCCCAAATAAAATGCTCGATTCGTTGAATTCCGGATTCACCATGTAAGGAACGACGCGAGATAAGTCATGGAATCTCTGTACGTACGCAGCAATCTTTGGACCATCCATCTTGAGGTTCCAAAACTCAATTTCCAATTTCTGTATCTCAGCCCTTGAATAGTACTTTTTGCGCATGAGTTCCTTCATCTCATTCCATGTCATAGCATATGCAGCCTCTTCTCCCAAGGTCTGAACTTGGAGATTCCACCACGATAAAGCTCCGTCTAAAAACAGTCCAGAGATGTAGGTGAACTGGTGCTCCGGTGCACATTTGCTCATTTTTAGCACAGAATCGGTTTTCTCCGCCCATCTAACGAAAGCTACAGCACCCCCGGTGCCGTCGAAATTCAGAGGCTTGCAGTCAAGGAACTGCTTATAGATACAACCTGTACAAGGAACATCATTCACAGAAAGCATTAGCGAACACACATGGAATATCCAAATGTAACGTAATGTGTCTTTAGTGACTCAAACATTACCATGAGGTGGATTGTTTCCTGAGGTACCCCCGCTGTGTTCAGAGCTCAAGGCCTCGTGCTCTGCTATCGCTTGTGAAATTCGTTCTTGTAGTTCGGACTCTGTCGTAGGCAACCGAGTATCTCTTCGAGGAGGCATCTTCTAAAAGAAGATTGTATCGGTCAGGTCATAATAAGTATAGTAGGTACATGACATGTATACGTAATAACATCCATTAAGAAGGTAAGCACATAACATCTCAATCATAATATAAACAAGTAATTCAATAATGTATATAATGAGAATATTGCGATTGAGCTTTCATATATCATCGACCACAAATACAGTTACATGTTCTACAATTGTTTCATATCACATCAAAAGGGACTACAGGGTCATACTACCCTTGTCCAAAATGTCTATCAATCTACAACAGTCATCAAATCAAAATGCGGTCTTCAAAAGGCTTCGTAAGCTGGGCTCAATAGCGACACTCTCATCAAAAGCAAGCTATCTGCATAAAACCAAAAACCGGCTATGCTGATGGTAGTGGAGGAACGAAAAGACAGCTGTGCACATGCACTAACTCCTCCTCAAGAGCATAAACGTGACGCAACAGGTAACTAATCTGCTGCTCCATGGTAAGAAATCGAACGTCGAAATCTGGATAAGGCAAAAGAGTAGCAGGTGGAGTCGCAAAAGGTGACTGACATGTACAAGGTGGAGGACGTGGAATCCTCTCAAGCTCCATGACTCTACGACACAAAATCTCCTGATGAAGCTGCAAGGACAGGAGTAACTCATCCCTCGTGTAGCCAAGAAAGTGGGAGGGATGGTAGGGATCAGAAACTGGCATAGTGTTCGGCGGAAACCATATGAGGGCTCGCCTGGTGGTGCAGAAGTAAAATGGGCAGCAGGTGTATACTGAGGCATGAAAGGAAATGCGGTTGACACGTGTGGAACATGACCAGACTGCTGGCTAGAAGGACCTTCCCCTAGACGGGGTGGAGGGATATCCTGCAAGAATGTGATAGGCAGGTCAGTGCGGTGTATATCAGACACAAACGGGTGAAACGGGGCAACATCAACAGGTGCATGTGTAGGTGCAGGTGGGGGAGTAACAGGCTCAACAAAAGGGGGCATATCATCATCATCATCCTCTATCCACCCATTGCTGGTGAATGCGTAACGGGGATCTATATGATCAGTAAATGCAGCAGGGTCAGCGGGTGCAGGGATCGGGTCTGGTATAAGTGGTGCAACAACGGGTATGCTAATAGGTACAGGATCATGATCAGGCAGAGGATCAGGAGCAGGTATAGGCTCGGGTGCTGGCATCGGCTCAGGAGCAAGTGCCTGCTCAGCATCCGCAGGTATCGGCTCAAGATTAGTGGGTGCATCAAAAGGCTGATCGTCGGGAACAAAGTCAATCTCATGTCCAGGCTCAACGTCATGATCAAAGTCGTGTGGAATAATAGGTGCAACAGACAGGGCCGTGTCAGTATCAGAATCAGTGGGGTAACGCTGCAATCCCAGTGCATGCAAAGTAGTGGATGACACTGACTCAAAAAAATCTGGAGCAGAATGATCAGATGAAACCTCAATGATAGGAATCTCAACGAGTGGAACAACAATGACATCATCAGCTAAAACTCCATCTCCCTGGGTAGCATCAGGGGACCATCAATGAAAAGATCGACATCATCATCAGACAAGTCATCAAAAGGCAAATCCTCGAGAGGAAAAGTCGCAAGAGGCAAAGGGGTGAGGATCGGAACCACGGCATGCTCATCATCGGGATGTCCGAGGATGAGATGGTCCTAGTCAGGAATAGGAATAAGAAAGGGATCCTCGTCGGGTAAACCATCAGCATGCGGTACATCGTCGCCAAAATCGGGTAATGCAAAAGGTTGGAAATCATCTTCATCATCCGACATCATCTCCGGGTCACTCTCAGTGTCGGAGGTGAAAATCTCAGGCTCTGGGACAATCACATCGTCCGAAACAATGGCCATAGGGTCGACAGTATCAGATTATCCACTCTCAGAAGATGACATAGTGTCTGTAACAAAACAATCACAACATATGCACATACATTAACAATCATCAAATAAGCATGTAATTAATAACAATGTATGCATGTATCCATCCTAGTCTTCCCAGACTACCCACTTAGTCTCTCAGACTAAACTACCTAGTCTCTCAGACTAAAACCTCCCAGTTTCTCAAACTGAACTACCCAGTCACTCAGACTAAACTTCCCAGATTCTCAAACTGAACCATGAACATAAATTTTGAAATGTGTTTCGTGCCTTTTCTTTGTAAAAATGTTTGTCTCCTGGATCTGGGCGTTTTGTGTATGCAATGAAAACATGTTTGTGAAAACATTTTCGTGAGAGCCCTAATGATCGTAGTCTAGACTCGAGAAAGAATCCTAGTTCACTACGATCGAAGCTCTGATACCAAGCTGTCACACCCTGACTTTTGCGGAAGCGTGATTATGGTGTGACTTTCTTAATACCATTGCATTCAATCATAACAACACTATAAGATAAAACCATTAGATGTTCATCCATAAATTAAGTTTGAAAATACCACAACATAATTGTCTGAAACGTAGACTCCAAATTTAAATTACAAACCACAACATGTTTTAAAGAGTTCACGAAGACTCGACAAAAGACCTTAAATAAAACCGAGTTTAGAACCATGTTTCTCGTCCAGGATTAAGATACATCCCCTAAACCCTAATGACTTCGGATGACATCTTTTTATTCATGACACAGGTTGGAACATGCAAACACCCGCCAGATCCACTTAATTCCCTAAAATACATGTAATTTGAAAACATCAACAAAAGTTGAGCGAGTTCATGTGTTTGTGTATGTATAAGAATAAACTTTAAAGTATGTCTGTATGTATGTAAATCCTGGTATGAGAGCAATAAGGAAAAACAGATCACCAAGGTTTGCAAGGCCAATGGTATTTGTGAAGTGATGCAGGAAAACTCAAACCTAGCGGATTTTGCCACGACTTCAGTATGTGGACATAGTCACCTCATGGGCCACCCTGGTCCTCATGTGTGTGGGCTCGCTACACCCAAATAAATCTATCACTCATGTCCCTCGGTCCTACGACTAGGATTAATGGCCTTAAGTGTTGTACCCGCCACTCACATGATCAAGCAGTAACCTTCAGCTAACCATACCATGTATAAAGCGTTTGTAAACAATTGTAACATGTATTTCACCCCCGAAGTTATAAAGCTGAAAACAACTAAAAGAAAAGGGGGATATGAACTCACTGTCTTGCGTCTTCAATAATCGTAACTCGAATTCCTTCAACAAACACGACTACCTATAATGTACTAATATCTATTAGACGGACGGGTCGTGTGACAACTCAAATTTCCAAGATTCTATTTCGCATCTATTGCACGTTCTTGTCTTGTTTAGTTGATTAATTGCACAATTAGTTGCTATGGAATTTTATACGTTTTGTTACAATGAAGTGTATTGTGTGATTGTGCATGGTTATGTGTTAATTGTGATAAACTTGTCAAATATGTAAACTTGGTGGTGAAACTATGAAATTGTTATGAGATGGTGTACATGTGTAAAATATGATACTTAGGGAGGTAGAGGGTAATTAGTGAAATCCTAAGTCATACTTAACCCTAATCCCTTGTTCACTAATCATTCTCACACAAGAAACCAAAGCACGTACTTCACATTCTCTAGCAATCATCACCATCATCATTGGCAAGACATTCATCACTTTCGATTCCACATTCTCTAACTAGAATCAATCCAAGGTAAGTTGTTAAAGATTGATTGTTATCTTTTATTCTTGATTGTGTGTTTCAAGAAAACCCTAGTTCATCATATACTATTCTTTGTTAATTGATTTTGACTTACTGTGAAAGAATGTTGATGATTGTATAATCGTTGCTAGATGATTTAGATGATTGTTCTGTCAAACTATTGATGATTGATTGATTATGCATATTGAAAATCATGAAATTAGGTTTCCAGATCGTAGAAAGTAAGAACGTAACTGATTGAATGTATGTGTGTAACTGTTACAATCGTTATTTTATTGTATGAGTTTTGATACGATATGTTAGTCCGACCTTTGAATGTAAAGGTCAGAGTTTTAATGAAAACACATGTCTGAGTTTTATAATAACATGTTGTCCGACGTTTAATCAAGCACATGGAGTCCGAGTATATACATGACTTCTAGTCCGAGCTTTATGCATAAATCATATAATCCGAGTTCTTGAATAACTTATATGTCCGAGTTCTTTGCTTGTTTTTGTTGTCCGACTTTTGGAAATAATATCAAGGTCTGACCTTATTGTATTACAAGATGTTCGAGCTTTTAGACATGTATATGGTCCGAGTTTCACAACCATTTATGTTGTCCGAGTTTCTTGATAAGCTACCATGTCCGACTTTTAAAACATGAGGGGGTCCGAGTTTTGTGACCATTTTCCTTGGTCCGACTTTTAATTCCTTGCCCCTCTTGTCCGAATTTTAACCCCCCACACCTTATATCCGACCTTTAATGGCACATAAGGGTCCGAGTTTCCTGCTAGGGACTCTTGTCCGTTTTTTTTAAACAGGGGAAACCCCCCCCCTCCCACATACTTGTCTGAGTTTTAAAAGGGCAAGGCCCTGTCCGACCTTTTTATTGATGCAAAGGGGTCCAAGTTTGTTGATTGTATGTAATGAGTAAGTAAACAAGGGTTCAGGGTTATGACAAACACCAGTAATTAAGCTTTCTGTATGCTTCTGTATATAGTTTCATGCAACTGTTCATGCTTACTTATAACTGAATGATTCGATATATGATTGCATGATTTTGATTGCAACTGCATGATCCTGTACACAATAAACACACAAAACACAATCGCTTGGATATCAAAGATGTGCAAACACTTACATCGTATCATGTGTAACATATCCTAGGACGCGTGTAACGGACTTAGACATTTGATAAACCCTAGAGCATAGCATACCGAGCAAACCAAGGTGAGTTCACACTCTTACTAAGGCATGGGATTCCCAGGGCTTGGGAATGGGATTGAAGGAATAAGGTTGAATAGATTCGTACTGACACTAATACTAGACTACCATACCATTGTCCTCGGTTGTGCAGGACACATACATTTGCTACTCACTGTCCTCGGTTGTGCAGGACACATACTTTTGCTACTCACTGTCCTCGGTTGTGCAGGACACATACTTATGCTATTCACTGTCCTCGGTTGTGCAGGACACATACTTACAATCTACGTAGACTTATACTTACTACTATCCTCGGTTGTGAAGGATACTCACGTAAAACCTACGTGTATTTATACTTACTACTATCCTCGGTTGTGAAGGATACTTATGGTTACGAATAGTCTAGTGGTTATACAACATGGGAAGCCCCCACCAATTGAACGTACTATCGGCCCAGTAGAGCCACCTGTTACAATCAAACTTTCTATTACGCATTTACTTACTGTGAACTCGCTCAACTAGTTGTTGATCCTCTGTTACATGCCTTGCAGGTCGTTAGATACATGGAGCTTGCACAGGGAGGAGCTGGTCGTTGTGGGCTTGGATCGTGATTGCTTCTTTAAACACTTATGACATTACATACTATTATTATTGGGTTTTACTTATACGCTTCCGCTAAACAGTGATAAATTACTTATGTTTTGGAACACCTTTCATATGGATTTGGGTTTGGTTTAATGGCAATTACTTTTACTATATATATTGTTCTATATGATTGGTGGCTTGATCCTGGTCAGTCACGCTCCCAAGCGGTGATACTCCGCAGGCGGATTTTGGGGGTGTGACAGATTGGTATCAGAGCCATTGGTTATAGAGAACTTGGTTTTAATATGGGAAAAACGTTTTTATTAAAACCAGACTATAACCAGTACAGTGCTCTCAACGATCCACAACGACGCTTCGCTCCACGTGCAAGACTCAACATCCTAGGTAATAAGGTTTATGTTTATTGCCTACTTGCTAGAATTGCATAGAACCTTGCTCGTAGTATGCTTAGAATACATTGCTCACTACATGTTATTGCTTGAACACACTTGTGTGTTTACACTATTCTGTCATCGCACTACTCGCGAACTATTCTCACTTATTTTACCTTTACTATGAAGATCATGTCCGGACGTGTGAACATGACACAAGCCCAGTTAACGGCTCTTATCAATGAACAAGTTGCTGTGACACTTGCAGCTGCAAACGCAGGAGGTATACCCTGCAGTCGTAAGTCATCCTAGGATCTTTATATCCTACGTTCCTAACCAACTCTTATGTTTAACCTTATTCTATTCTTACACATTAGGTCAACAAGTTCAGCAACCTGTGTGTACCTTCAAGAACTTTATGGATTGTCGTCCTAGCACATTTAGTGGCACTGAAGGAGCGGTTGGACTCCTCCACTGGTTTGAAAAGCTTGAGTCTGTGTTCGAGATGAGTGAATGCCCTGAGGCTCGCAGGGTCAAGTATGCCACTGGTACTTTGGAAGGAATCGCGTTAACTTGGTGGAACGCGCAAGTGCAGATCTTAGGGTTGGCAGCTGCTAACGCCACCCCTTGGAATGACTTCAAGGAACTGATTAAACGTGAATACTGCACACGGGAAGACATCCATAAGCTGGAGGATGAGTTTTATCATTTGAAAATGACTGGGTCAGAAATCGAAGCTTATACAAAACGGTCAAACGAGCTGGCCGTGCTGTGTCCAACTATGGTGGACCCTCCATACAAGCGCATCGAGTTGTACCTCAAGGGATTAGCACCAGAGATTCAGAGCCATGTGACATCGGCTAATCTTGACAACATTCAGGCTATTCAGCGCCTCGCTCATCGTATCACAGATCAGGCAGTGGATCAGAACAGACTGCCTAAACATATCAGCGCTACTGCTACCGCTACCACTGCTACTACACTCGCTACTCCCAGTGAAAACAAGAGAAAATGGGATGGGGATTCTAGCAAGGGATCCGCTTCAGTTCAGTCACAGGTTCAGCAGCGAAAGACTGACAGTTATCAGAGTCCCAGTCAGCACTCTTCGGGTAGCCACAGGCACGGCGGGTATCGAGGGAACCTTCCAAAGTGTAACAACTGCAACAGACACCACAGTGGCCAGTGTAACAAGGGTCCTGTCAAAGATGCCTCAAGATGGGTCATGAGGCCAAAGATTGTAGAAGCCCTCGACCTGCGAATCAGAACCAGCAGCAGCCACCAGCACAGCAGAATCAACAGCAGGGCAACAAAGGGTGTTTTCATTGCGGTGCAGAGGGTCACTTCAAAAGGCACTGCCCTCAGCTAAACAGGAACCAGAACAACAACAACAATAACAACAATCAGGGAAATGGCAACAACGGTGGGAACAACAATGGCAATGAAGCAAGGGGTCGTGCGTTTGTGTTGGGGCAGGGTGATGCCAGAAATGATCCCAACGTCGTTATGGGTAAGTTTCTTCTCGACGATATTTATGTTACTGTTTTGTTTGATTAGGGTGCGGATACGAGTTACATGTCTTTGAAAATGAGTAAATTGTTAAAACGTACACCAACACCCCTAAACACCAATCATGTCGTAGAACTAGCAAATGGTAAAAGTGTAGAAGCCACGCATGTAGTCAAGGGTTGTAACATCGTTCTAGCGGGTCAGGCCTTCTCAATCGACCTTATTCCTATAGTTCTGGGTAGTTTCGACATCGTCATTGGCATGGATTGGTTATCTAAGTAGTAGGCAGAGATCCTATGTAAGGAGAAGATCATTCGTATTCCTCGCTCGGGTAAGGAACCTCTCGAAATTCAAGGCGACAAGAGTGGTGCAGTGGATGGCATCATCTCTTTCCTGAAGGCTCAGAAATGTTTACGAAAGGGTCATTCGGCTATCTTGGCACTAGTTACAGATGCAACTTCGAAAGAGAAAAGAATAGAGGATATTCCAGTTGTTCGCGAATTTCCTCAGGTGTTTCCTGAAGATTTACCTGGTCTACCGCCTCATGGCCAGGTCGAGTTTCAAGTTGAACTAGCTCCAGGAGCAGCACCAATAGCCCGCGCACCGTATCGTTTAGCTCCAACTGAACTGGAGGAACTGTCTAAGCAACTACAAGAGCTCTTGGATAAGGGTTTCATTCGTCCAAGCTCTTCGCCTTGGGGAGCTCCAGTACTAATCGTGAAAAAGAAGGATGGCACTTTCAGAATGTGCATCGATTACCGCGAACTGAACAAAGTCACAGTGAAGAACCGCTATCCTCTTCCTCGTATTGACGACTTATTCGACCAGTTGCAAGGGTCGAGTTACTACTCCAAGATTGATCTAAGGTCTGGTTATCATCAGCTGAGAGTCCGGGATGAGGATGTCTCCAAGACAGCATTCAGAACTCGCTACGGTCACTACGAGTTTCTTGTTATGCCATTTGGGCTTACGAACGCGCCTGCAGTTTTCATGGATCTTATGAACAGGGTGTGCAAACCCTATCTTGACAAGTTCAACATTGTCTTCATCGACGACATTCTGATTTACTCCAAGAGTCAGGAGGAGCACGAGCAGCACCTACGATTGATTTTGGAACTTCTTCGAAAGGAGCAACTGTACGCCAAGTTTTCAAAATGCGACTTCTGGCTTCGTGAAGTCCACTTCTTAGGCCATGTGGTGAACAGGGATGGGATTCATGTCGATCCATCCAAGGTAGATTCGATCAGGAACTGGCCTGCACCGCGTACACCAACGGAAATACGCCAATTCTTGGGTTTGGCGGGGTATTACAGGCGATTCATTAAAGACTTCTCCAAGATCGCACAGCCGCTTACTATGTTGACACAGAAAGGTGTTACCTATCGTTGGGGTAATACACAAGAAACGGCTTTTCAGTACTTAAAGGATAGGCTTTGCAGCGCACCTATTCTCTCATTGCCAGAGGGCACGGATGATTTTGTAGTCTATTGTGACGCGTCGATACAGGGGCTTGGTTGTGTATTGATGCAGCGGGATAAAGTTATTGCCTACGCCTCTCGTCAACTCAAGGTTCATGAACGGAACTACACGACGCACGATTTAGAGCTGGGAGCTGTTGTTTTCGCGCTTAAGATATGGCGACACTACCTGTACGGTACCAAGTGCACTATTTACACCGATCACAGGAGTCTCGAGCATATCTTCAAGCAGAAGGAATTGAATATGCGTCAACGACGATGGGTCGAGTTACTTAATGATTACGAATGCGCCATCAAGTACCATCCAGGCAAGGCCAATGTTGTGGCTGACGCTCTCAGTCGGAAAGACACTCTACCTAGGCGTGTACGAGCTTTGCAGCTCACTATTCAGTCTGATCTTCCCGCACAGATACGAACTGCTCAGATAGAAGCATTGAAGCCCGAAAACGTCAAAGCTGAAGCCTTACGCGGCTCAAGGCAACGAATGGAACAAAAGGAAGACGGCGCCTACTATGTAACGGGGCGTATTTGGGTCCCACTTTATGGCGGTTTACGAGAGCTTGTGATGGATGAAGCACACAAGTCTCGCTACTCAATACATCCAGGGTCGGATAAAATGTACCACGACCTCAAAACAACATATTGGTGGCCTAGCATGAAAGCCCACATCGCGACTTACGTCGGCAAGTGTTTGACATGTGCAAAAGTCAAAGTGGAGTATCAGAAACCAGCGGGCCTGCTGCAACAACCCAGGATACCACAGTGGAAATGGGAAGAAATTTCCATGGATTTTGTTACTGGCCTGCCTAGATCCCAGCGTGGGAATGATACTATCTGGGTGATCGTAGATCGACACACAAAGTCTGCTCATTTCCTGACTATTAAGGAAACAGATAAGTTCTCTACCTTAGCAGACGTCTACTTGAAAGAAGTTGTTTCGAGGCACGGAGTGCCAACCTCTATCATTTCGGATCGGGATGCACGATTCACGTCAGAGCTATGGCAAGCGATGCACAAATCTTTTGGCTTACGATTAGACATGAGCACAGCATATCATCCTCAGACGGATGGGCAGTCTGAGCGAACGATCCAAACTCTTGAAGACATGCTTCGGGCATGTGTTATCGATTTCGGCAACAGCTGGGAAAAGCATCTCCCTTTGGTGGAGTTTTCGTATAATAACAGTTATCACACCAGCATACAAGCCGCGCCATTCGAGGCATTGTACGGACGTAAATGCCGGTCACCTCTCTGTTGGGCAGAGGTGGGAGATAGTCAGATCACGGGTCCAGAGATTGTAGTGGACGCCACCGAAAAGATTGCACAGATACGGCAACGCATGGCGGCAGCACGCGACCGTCAGAAAGCATACGCGGATAAGCGTAGGAAACCGTTGGAATTTCAGGTCGGGGACCGGGTTTTACTAAAAGTCTCACCCTGGAAGGGTGTGGTTCGTTTTGGCAAACGGGGCAAACTGAATCCACGGTATGTCGGACCGTTTGAGATCATTGAGAAAATAGGCAAAGTGGCCTACAAGCTAAACCTACCAGCTGAACTCGGTGCAGTTCACAATGTATTTCACGTGTCGAATCTGAAGAAGTGCCTGTCAGATGAGACCCTCATAGTTCCTTTTAAGGAACTCACTATCGACGAGCAGTTGCAGTTCGTCGAGGAACCTGTAGAAATCACGGACCGGGATGTTAAGGTCCTCAAAAGCAAGAGAATCCCTCTTGTTCGAGTTTGTTGGAACTCCCGACGTGGCCCAGAGTACACCTGGGAACGCGAAGACCAAATGAAAGAAAAGTACCCCCAGTTATTTGAAACCAATGCATCCACTACTGAGACTGAAGCTACTGCTGCGGAATTTCGGGACGAAATTCCAAATCAACGGGGGGATGATGTGACACCCCAGGAAAACCAGTGAACAATGCAGCTTACCTAGCTTCCTCAGTGAGTGCGTACCAAATTTCGGGACGAAATTTCTTTTAAGTTGGGGATAATGTGACAACTCAAATTTCCAAGATTCTATTTTGCATCTATTGCACGTTCTTGTCTTGTTTAGTTGATTAATTGCACAATTAGTTGCTATGGAATTTTATACGTTTTGTTACAATGAAGTGTATTGTGTGATTGTGCATGGTTATGTGTTAATTGTGATAAACTTGTCAAATATGTAAACTTGGTGGTGAAACTATGAAATTGTTATGAGATGGTGTACATGTGTAAAATATGATACTTAGGGAGGTAGAGGGTAATTAGTGAAATCCTAAATCATACTTAACCCTAATCCCTTGTTCACTAATCATTCTCACACAAGAAACCAAAGCACGTACTTCACATTCTCTAGCAATCATCACCATCATCATTGGCAAGACATTCATCACTTTCGATTCCACATTCTCTAACTAGAATCAATCCAAGGTAAGTTGTTAATGATTGATTGTTATCTTTTATTCTTGATTGTGTGTTTCAAGAAAACCCTAGTTCATCATATACTATTCTTTGTTAATTGATTTTGACTTACTGTGAAAGAATGTTGATGATTGTATAATCGTTGCTAGATGATTTAGATGATTGTTCTGTCAAACTATTGATGATTGATTGATTATGCATATTGAAAATCATGAAATTAGGTTTCCAGATCGTAGAAAGTAAGAACGTAACTGATTGAATGTATGTGTGTAACTGTTACAATCGTTATTTTATTGTATGAGTTTTGATACGATATGTTAGTCCGACCTTTGAATGTAAAGGTCAGAGTTTTAATGAAAACACATGTCTGAGTTTTATAATAACATGTTGTCCGACGTTTAATCAAGCACATGGAGTCCGAGTATATACATGACTTCTAGTCCGAGCTTTATGCATAAATCATATAATCCGAGTTCTTGAATAACTTATATGTCCGAGTTCTTTGCTTGTTTTTGTTGTCCGACTTTTGGAAATAATATCAAGGTCCGACCTTATTGTATTACAAGATGTCCGAGCTTTTAGACATGTATATGGTCCGAGTTTCACAACCATTTATGTTGTCCGAGTTTCTTGATAAGCTACCATGTCCGACTTTTAAAACATGAGGGGGTCCGAGTTTTGTGACCATTTCCCTTGGTCCGACTTTTAATTCCTTGCCCCTCTTGTCCGAATTTTAACCCCCCACACCTTATATCCGACCTTTAATGGCACATAAGGGTCCGAGTTTCCTGCTAGGGACTCTTGTCCGATTTTTTTTAAACAGGGGAAACCCCCCCCCCCCCCCTCCCACATACTTGTCTGAGTTTTAAAAGGGCAAGGCCCTGTCTGACCTTTTTATTGATGCAAAGGGGTCCAAGTTTGTTGATTGTATGTAATGAATAAGTAAACAAGGGTTCAGGGTTATGACAAACACCAGTAATTAAGCTTTCTG
Organism: Helianthus annuus; assembly: GCF_002127325.2. NCBI lineage: Eukaryota > Viridiplantae > Streptophyta > Magnoliopsida > Asterales > Asteraceae > Helianthus > Helianthus annuus. The sequence continues at coordinate 150,925,829 of NC_035449.2, read as the reverse complement.
TACGCTTCTGTATATAGTTTCATGCAACTGTTCATGCTTGCTTATAACTGAATGATTCGATATATGATTGCATGATTTTGATTGCAACTGCATGATCCTGTACACAATAAACACACAAAACACAATCGCTTGGATATCAAAGATGTGCAAACACTTACATCGTATCATGTGTAACATATCCTAGGACGCGTGTAACGGACTTAGACATTTGATAAACCCTAGAGCATAGCATACCGAGCAAACCAAGGTGAGTTCACACTCTTACTAAGGCATGGGATTCCCAGGGCTTGGGAATGGGATTGAAGGAATAAGGTTGAATAGATTCGTACTGACACTAATACTAGACTACCATACCATTGTCCTCGGTTGTGCAGGACACATACATTTGCTACTCACTGTCCTCGGTTGTGCAGGACACATACTTTTGCTACTCACTGTCCTCGGTTGTGCAGGACACATACTTATGCTATTCACTGTCCTCGGTTGTGCAGGACACATACTTACAATCTACGTAGACTTATACTTACTACTATCCTCGGTTGTGAAGGATACTCACGTAAAACCTACGTGTATTTATACTTACTACTATCCTCGGTTGTGAAGGATACTTATGGTTACGAATAGTCTAGTGGTTATACAACATGGGAAGCCCCCACCAATTGAACGTACTATCGGCCCAGTAGAGCCACCTGTTACAATCAAACTTTCTATTACGCATTTACTTACTGTGAACTCGCTCAACTAGTTGTTGATCCTCTGTTACATGCCTTGCAGGTCGTTAGATACATGGAGCTTGCACAGGGAGGAGCTGGTCGTTGTGGGCTTGGATCGTGATTGCTTCTTTAAACACTTATGACATTACATACTATTATTATTGGGTTTTACTTATACGCTTCCGCTAAACAGTGATACCTTACTTATGTTTTGGAACACCTTTCATATAGATTTGGGTTTGGTTTAATGGCAATTACTCTTACTATATATATTGTTCTATATGATTGGTGGCGTGATCCTGGTCAGTCACGCTCCCAAGCGGTGATACTCTGCAGGCGGATTTTGGGGGTGTGACAGGTCGTGCCTTGTCTTAGTATTAATTTTTTTGAGTTACGTTTCTTTTATGTTTTCGATATTATTCCAAGTTATAATTTTAACTTAAATTTCATTTATTACCTTTTTTTTGCAATAATCGTAAAACAGTATTTTGTAACAATGTTTCTCAAGTATTTATACTTGCACTTCCTTCCCAAGGATGGGTATATTTGTATTTGCATTTGTATATTTTTGCCATGTATCGGTGTCATATTCCGATGTGGATTTATACGTATGAGAATACGTATTTTCTTGTAATTGCTAAGTACTCTTACACTTAATTTTGTGTTAAACTTTCCGGAATATTATTTCTAATAAAAGTCCACTATTATATATATATATTTCCCAATATATATATATATATATAGAGGTCGGTTAACGTACAATACCTCTTATCCTACATTATGTACGCGATGCCCTCAGCCGTACGATCTTCAATCGATCAAACGCGAGCGAAACTAATTTAAATGATTAAATTAATCATTTTAATATATCTAAATCATACCAGGAAGGTTAAACGTCATTGCGAGGTCATAAATCTCTGTAATTGACCGATGATAGTTCAAAATCAAACCCTAAATCAAATTCAAAAACCTGAAAATCTTCTTCCCCAACCTCCCTTCGTTCCTTTTAGTGCGATATCGATAATAAGAACTACTAATTTGGGAGTTGTAAGGATCAAACGGAAGAAGACTGACAATGATCGACCAACAATCGAAGAAGATGAACAGTAACACACACACAGATTTTTCACATGCGATATTCAATTTTCCACATGCGATTCTACACACCCAATGCCATTTTTCACATTACCCCATGCTAGCCATTTTTCACATGCGATATTCAATTTTCCACATGCGATTCTACACACCCCATGCCATTTTTCACATTACCCCATGCCATTTTTTCACATGCGATATTCAATTTTCCACATGCGATTCTACACACCCCATGCCATTTTTCACATTACCCCATGCCATTTTTTCACATGCGATATTCAACTTTCCACATGCGATTCTACACACCCCATGCTATTTTTCACATTACCCCATGCTAGCCATTTTTTCACATGCGATATTCAATCTTCCACATGCGATTCAACACACCCCATGCCATTTTTCACATCACCCCATGCCATTTTTTCACATGCGATATTCAAATCTTCCGGATGCGATTTTGTCCATCTACACACCCCATGCCATTTTTCACACTTCCCCATGCTAACCATTTTTTCACATGCGATATGTATTGAATTCGCACCAGATCTGCACCTGATCGAACGGCTGGGATGAACGCGTACGTATCGTACGATAAGCGCATTTGTATTCTACTCTTTACCTATATATATATATATATATATATATATGTATATGTATGTATTTTAGAATTATTACTTAGAAAAATTATTTATAATTTTTCCTTTTGGCAAAAATATTTGTAGTTTCAAAATAAAATATTTTCAAGTCTAACTTTAGAAAATATATATAAACTTATTTTATCCAAAAGTAATGGGTTTCAAGTTTATTCAAGAAAATACATATTTTCCCAAAAATATTATATTTTCTAGTAATTCCAAGAAAACATATATATTTTTAATCACCAAAATATATATATTTCCCTCTTGTCAAAAATATAATATAACTTTGTGATAATCATAAAAATCATATTTTCATTTCCTTTGTATCCAAAATACTTTTTACCAAAAATATATTTATAAATGTATTTTCAGGAATATTTTGTAAATTACATTCTTTCGTTTGGTTTAACAATATTATGTGTGTAACTTGCGTATTTATTCATTGAGATTTTTGGTAATATTTTAGATTGTAATTTCTTGGTATTTTTTAAGTTATATTATTTTAACCCTAAAATAATATAACTAATACACAAAGTATACAAATAATCATACACATGTGTCTTCTAAATATATATCTTTTAAATACATACTTATTCCTTTTTATTTACAAAAACCAACCTCCAATATTTATACCTTTTGTAATAAAAATCATGGCAAACTTTGCATGAAAATCAAGGTTAAAAATATACTTGTAAATACTTTGTTTAAAATATTCTTCTAAGTATTTATTTTTAGAAAATTTTGCCATAGTTTCCTCTAAAAATGGAGGTTCCTATGTTTTCAAAGCATATCATTTTCTTTTAAAATCATCACAAAGAATCAACAACTCAATCAACACTTACCAAGTGCCAAAATCATGCAATTTACACAACAACATGAACTTGAACTTTTATGTAAAGTTGTAGTAACTTACTAGTGTCTTTAGTAAGCTTAGTTATCCTTTAAAGTGTGGTTATTTATTTGTAAATCCCTTTCTTACAAGATTTAGTCTTTTACAACTTACAAGATGATTTTTCTAAAAATCATTCTTTTGAATTTTTCTTGTTAACAATGTATTTTTATACTTGTTTCACCACTAAAAACATGGTTAGTTTCTTTAAAATCCATGATTATGTAAATCTTGTGATTTAACTTAGTTTCTTGAGAAAACTAGTTTTGAAATTATCCAAGTTTATGACTAGTAACATGTTACATACTTCATCATGCACAAAATAATTTTTATTTTCAAGTTCATGAGAAACATAAAGTATGATCATCTTGGTCTTTCACAAGATCATCACCTCAACTTGCTAGATCATGTGTTTAATCACAATCTAGTAAGTTTCATATGATGTCTAACATCATAAACATAAGAAAATAATAATCAAGCATCATACATACACTAAATCAACAATCAAGAAGCATATAAACACTTAAACAACATAGTTCATGACGATTTAGAGCTTTATGTCAAAGATTATGTTCTTGATCTTTATTGTTCTTCATGATTAGTTACTTGTAACATTTTTTTTGACCAACATAACAAGAAGTAACAAGGGATTATAAGAGCCTCCACTAGCACAAGGCTAGGGATGAAACTCAAGAAGATGGAGATGATGAATGTGATGGATAAAAGCAAATGAAAGAGGTCTTTCAATCTCGAAGAGCTCCAAGCTTACTTGTATACCTTCTTACACCTTTGTAACACTTGAGATTGGATGATGGAAGCTTGACAATGGAGGTGGTGCTTGTGGGTGATCTCGGCCGAGAATGGGAGAGGAGATGGCGGAGAGTAAGTGTGTGTTTGAGTGGGTGAAAGATAATGAGCTTATGGTCTAGCATAGCTTACTTATAACCATGTTTCCCCATAATCCGTTGTGTAAAGTGCTCCATAATCCACAAACAAGATCTAATAAAATATACAAGGAAAATCAAGGGTGGGCCACACCCTTGTGACCGTCGCCCAAGGGGGGGTATAGGGTTGGGATTTAATGGATGGTTGAGAGAACTAGTTGAAATCCAAGTGGATGATTAGGTGTTTTAGTTAATATGATGTTATATAGTGTGTTAGGGTGTTCGGGGCCCATAACTAGCTTGGAAACATTAAAACAATGCTTCTAGTATAATTTTGATGTTTCGGGTAGTGTCCGGTTGTTCGGTTAGATACTGGTTCGTTAAAGTGCTAAACTATACCGTTTAGTCTTCTTTATGTACCCTTTTGTGACACTTTTAATTCCCGACACTTAGGAAAGCTTTTAGGACCATTTAGTCTTATTTTTGCATGATACTAGCTTGTTAAAATGCTGATTTTTGCTGGACTATGCTGAATTCTGCACTTCATGTGGGTTTTAGGCACTTTTCGACACTTAAACTATCACTTAGGAATGCAGTTTTGTGGTCCTTACTTCCCTACACTCTATACTAGTGTAGTGCTTGGTTTCTGGCTTATACTGGGTCTCAAAACACTGTCTGTCTATGTGCTGAGTTCTGTCTGCATTTTTCTGAGTTATCCGCTAACTGTGCTTTGTGCATCATTTATGTCAATATGGTTTGCATGTAATAATGATGTAACCTTATGCAATATGTGATGCACATGTAAGTATGATGCAGTAATCAAAAAGCAATTAGTTGTAATTCAGCACAATCATTAAGCATTAATCATGGTTAATTAATTGTACGGATACCTGGATTTTTGACGGTTGTCACAAAGTATATGTATATATATAAATGAGCTGGCATATTATGTGACATGATTAATGTATGGTAACTAGAAACACTTGGACTTGGTTAAATACATATGAAAAAACAATAAAAGGAATGGATTCTAGCCCCTTTTCAAATAAGGACCAAACATGAAGGGCCTAAGTTGACTAAAAGGAAACTTGAGGCTTAAAACATTAAACTTGAAAACAACACACATAAGTGTGTGTGTTGAGATCGATCAGAGGGAGAGAAAGAAAGTGAAAACCTTCATTTAACCTAAAATCAACAAATTGGAAAGGAATTAGGGCTAGAATTCGTGCATGTGTATAGATTATTGGCTATCAATACGTGATTAACACAAGGTATGTTGTAAATTTCGTTTTGGATGATGATTGTTATGTAGAGAAACTTGGAGGATTCAGTTTTTTTTTGTGAAATTGTTGATAACGTGACTTTGGAAAAGTGTTGTATGAACCTAGGTCTTAATCCTATCTGAAATCGTTAATGTTTTGTCAAGAAACAAGTGTTAGGATCATCATGTTATGTAATAAGGAAGTTGGTTTTAGTGAAAGTATAGAATACATGAATTATGATGGTTAATTTATGCTTATGAGGTATGATAAACTGACATTTATATATATTAATTCAATCAAAACGAGCATACTGACTTGATGAGTTGAAAATTTATGGTTTAATGAAGTTTACTCGAGTTGATATAAGTAGTATAAAATTCATGCCCACAGGGTGGTTGACAAAATGCTTAAGTGAAATTTGATGTTGATAATGTATGGAAAATGTATGAAAAGGACATTGTGATTGATTATTGGCAACTTTACATGCCTTAGACTCGAACTATGAGTTCTTAAAAATTAGTCGGGTTGTTCACTATAGGTGACTCGAGTGATAAGGCGGGTGATAAAGCCGGGAGCGATTCACTACTTAAAAGGAAGCTCTAAGGTACGTGGCTATGCACTGCGTTATTTTCCTCTATTAAGTTATTATTGTGGGTTTAAAGTAATGGTTGTGAATAAGATGCATAAGGGTCAGTTTTTCATAAGTGATGGTACTCACACGAACAACCCAACGGGTCAAAATAAAGTAAAATGCAAACCGGGTAACGGGAGCATAAAAATGACACCAATGAACCTGGATAATGGGTTAAGATGTAATGGTGAGCGTAAACCGGGTAACGGGAACACGAACTACAGAATAATGAACCCAGGTAAAGGGTCGTAATTGAAAGGATATGAATCCTTGGAATGAACTTGAACTAGTTAAGTTCAACCACTAGAAGGTTGAACGAGTCAAATAAGTGTAAACGCAAACCGGGTAACGGGAGCGTGAAACGCAAGATTAATAAGCCTGGTTAATAGGTTGTAGTTATAGGGGAATAATCCCATGAAAAGGATGCGGATGATTTAAGCTTTAGTGCTTGAACATCATAACGGGTCAAATAAATATAACCGCAAACTGGGTAACGGGAGCGTAAAATATATGAATTATGGATCCGGTTAATGTATTACTGTTTAGATATGTTAAGAAATTAATCTCAAGCGATTGAAATGAGTTTGGATTGATTTGGATGTAAATTGGGTGAAAAGTAAACGTGCAAAGCTGACACGGCCGGGTGGACACCTGACCCAATTGGGTGAAGGTTCTGCGAAGAAAACATGTTTAGCTGACCCGGCTGGGTGGAAACCTGACACGGCCGAGGGAAGGGGCTGAAAAAATATATACTTTCTTGAGTTCAATTCTTTTGTTCAAATACTTTGATTTCTAATTGTTTGAATGAAATTATATGATAGGTAAAAATGCACTTTAGACCTCGGATGATGATCAAGCCATGTCAAGAACCGAACACTTCCCAAAAGTTCATTAGCTTCCGTTGTTTTAGTCTAAAAAAAATACTATTGGGCTTGTATTTTTATAAGGATTAATTCTAGCTTGTAATAGTTTACATTTTAATACTATCACAAACGTAACTTTTTTTGTTTAAAATTGCTCGTTAAAACGTTATATTATATGTATATAACGAGGGTGTTAAAAGTGGTATTCATAGCTTAAGGTTAAAGATTGAATGTGTCCGGTTCAAGGCTTGATCGAGACATTCGATAAGAAATAGTTATGAAATAAATTTCAATAGAATATACTAGTGAAGAAAAAGATTAAAAGTGCATGGGAGGAGTGTATTTATACACTCGAACCCGGGATATGCACAATTATAAGGCGAGATGTATACTTAGCCAAAACCAAATAAGACTGACACATCATGTGTAATATCAAGTGATGAGGATAAATTCTGATGTCGGGAGAATCCGACGAGGATTAAACGAATTGTTTACCAAATTGTTGTGAACATTTCAGTTAAGAGATGTCGGGAGGATCCGACGAGGATACGGTATCCCTCATGACTGAGGGGATACGAGAAAAGATTTCCGAGGAAGTTAGCCTTTGAAGCTAGCCTACCCATGAAAAGGCTACAAACCACAATACTCACGACAGTTGAGGAGAGAATAAACGAATTGAAAGAAGACCTTACCCATGAAAGAGGTAAGGTAAAAAAATTGTATTTTTTACTTTACAATTTACTGTTCATTTAGTTCATCTATTATACGATAAATTTATAGCATGTAAGCCGAACTGCCATTCTCGTTAATAGAAAAAATGGATGAAGTTAACCCAGTGGATAAAAATGGCAACGGTGAAACCTTTTTGGACCCACAGGCGAAGAATGAAACCTTTGGACTAAACTGGCAAATGGCCCAAACCATAGGGACTAAAACGACACTTAACTCTAATTTATAAATATACATCTAAAATGAGGATAAATTAGTCTTTTAAACAATAATTATATTTTAATCCCCCATCTTATTACATTTACATCCTCGAGCTTTAACATAATGTTTACGTATTCTTGTCGTATGTTATAAACTATAATGTTTTAAAAAAAAATCAAAAAGTACCATGATGACCTACTCAATTTTGTCGATGTTTCGTTATTTGTCTTGGTCAGCATTGACGTGTGGATTAAAAGGTACAAGTAGATGATGCCTTAGTGTACAAGTGATTAAACCCCAACGTACTTAGTCATTATCCCAGAATGTTTAATAGCTACAGAATGTCAAGTGATTAAATACCGTCAATTTAATCCTCTCATCTATATTACACTTTAATGACTCATCTTTAACAAAGTTATAGATAATTAGTGTACGTTAGTATTTTTATTTAAATTACACCATATAAACGAGTATTTTATTTTCTTTAATTTGAGTATAATATTACAATAGTTTTTTTAATTAAAAAATTGATATGTTACGTGATCAACAATGTCTAAGGGTGAGTAATAACTGAATCGTTAACCGAAACCGAACCAAAATCAACCCAAAACTGATTTGCCGAAACCCGAATTAACCAAAAACGGTTATCGATTTTTGTGTACCCTCATTTAACCGAAATTAACCGAATGGAACCATTCATATTTTTATATATTTCTAATTTTTATACCTTCAGTTCATGTATTTCATATTTATACCCTTATTTTATGTATTTATACCTAATTTCTTGTATTTCCAATCAATAGTTTTAGTCCAAGTTTGGTTTTGGCTATTAACCGAGATTAAATGAATCAAACCAAAAACTATGAATCTAACTGAATAAACCAAACCGATTAACTGAAAACGGGTACGTTAATAAAATAGACTAATCGATGACCTTGATTTTGGTTGAGGATACTAATCTAACCAACCGAACAATGCACACCGTGGCAATTTCTGTGTTTCCCGCTGCATCGCGCGCTATTATTGGTTATTAACCAAAACCGGTTATCGATGAGCAATAACTAAATCGTTAACCTAAACCAAACCAAAAACATATGAAACCGAACTGAAATCAACAAAAAAATGAATTAACCAAAAACCGGTTATAAATATGACATGAAAAATCTGGGTTGTATAATGTTATATGGCTCGTATAATGTTGTACGACTCGTATACATAGAGAAAATATTAGGCCGTGTAATCTCCTATACGAGTCGTATAATGTTATACGGCTCGTATACATGGAGAAAAGAACATTTTCTGACATTTTTTTGTGCAATAATTAGTTATACGACCCATATAACTCTATACGAACCGTATACATGTAGAAATGTGAAAATGAAATTTTAGAGTTATGGGAATAGTGGAACCCTATATAAAATAACTTTTAACTGAACCAAGAATGAAATATGAGAAATATTCAACTGATTTAGACACTTACCTTCTTTGTTCGAAAAGTAACACTTTTAATATTTAATTAACATCGGACCCAATCGTTTATTCTTCATTTGAGATGCTTATTTTGATTGCTCTAGCTTTTTTTAACGTGGCCAGTTTTACCTCTTTAACGAATAATAAATTATGTGAATCACATGAGTTAACACAACTCATATAATAACAAACTCGTTTAACATGAACAACTATTTAAATTTACCTAGAATGGCTAAGAAACGCAAATATATCTATATAACTTTCTCCTCCTAAACCATGTTATCCAATAATTTAGTGTCGACAGATGTATGTGGAATATATCCGGAAAGCAACATCTCATTATACCATAATATCTTAAGAAGCAAATTAATATGACCCAAGATTTTGAACAATGATATTCCCACAACAAAACAAAAGTGCATATCCTACCGACAAAAGCATAGATTAAGCTCAAACTCTTTATATATATTAATTAGATTCTATATAATTAATAAGTTATTTTTCCACCACCTTTTGTACATCAATAACTGCCCATGTCAAGCTAAACATGTACAAGTATACATCAAAGCATATTCTTTCTTTCGTTATATTATATAAGTAGTATATTATAAGAAAAAGATTGACTCTGAAAGAAATAGCATTTTGCAATTACACCCGTCGGTGCCAACTACTTGTACTGGTAAGAGAAACTACTTGGAACCCATTAAACTTTCTTTTGGTGTGACATTGGATCCAAAATTTAAGACTTGTAGTCGGTACCGAAAATAGAAAATGATGGATGATAAAAATAATCACATTAAATCGTAGCAAGTTTAAAATTAAACAACTAATAAAGTTACACATATATTAGTTTGGATACAAATAAATTAGTAGGTTCCAGTGCCCACTCTAAGGGAACTCAGTCGGTATCAATTTGATTCGTTACGTATCAGTACTCAGGGGCGGACCTATTTATGTCTGTGGGTGGGCGGTCACACCCCTTGGAAAAAAAATCTAGTGCTATATATCTGTGAATATATTGAGCGCACCTCATAAAATTTTGTGATCGTACAACTTGAGTAAAATAACTTGACCCCTCTAAGAATATACCTAATTTTGATAAACTTTTAAAAATCCGACTATTTTTCCAACTAGTTTGCGTACAGACCGTTCAACCATATTGGATAAGATGATAGATCTGTTATGTTAATATGCTTTCTACTGAAGGGTATTTTTGTAATTCTACCAATCTATTAAAACTTAGTTGCAAAAGGTTGAGTGGTATATAGTGTGCACTAACACGTTTCCTTTTCAAAATTTTTAGTCAAATTTAAAATATATCATAATAACAAAAAAGAAGGTTTCTGTTTTTTCTTAATTTCTCAATTTTTAAGTTTGTTTTCTTTATAATTTGTCTTTTTTATTTGTTGGTCTTGTTTATTTATTTATGGTGGATTGTTAAAAGATAATTATTATATCCTAGTGAATTTAATATATGTGTGTCTCGTTTAACTCATCTATATTATCCAATACTCTGTTTTGACCCAACCCAATTCGGATCGAATTTTTTTTATATATAACGATAACCAAATGACCCCTAAAAAATTTCGCACCATATGAAAAAAATTTCTGAGTCCGCTACTGTCAGTAGTTTCTATAGCAACATTGGAAGCTTTAGCCACGCCATTGTGTTCCTCCAGGTTGTTTTTGCCTTTTAGTTGCTGTGAATGACTAAAAATAAGATTTGGGTTAGGGTAAAAAGTGTTGTTAAATCAGTAGACAGAATAGTTTTGGACTGGTTATAAGGTGCATTAAATGCATGAAGCCAAAGGTTCATGATACCGATGGATCGACCAACAAACACCACCTTAGCATCTGCATATTTTTTCATTTATTGCACCACCCCACCCCCACTCCCGTGCCATCCGACCACCTAGCTCCATTCCTTATCATATACCAATTACATAATTGCAGTTTGTTTTATTTTAAAGAAAAAGAATATTTTTATATTATCGCTTTCATCTGGATTACATCTATTATTTCATCACATATAACAAAAATGCCAATATGGCTTCATATATATTTTATGTACTGTGTTACATATTGTACAAAATTTGTATTTAGCTAGCCAGTGGATGATTATTATTATTATCCATGATTGAAACAAATATATAAATTACAAACCCTAAAATTGACATGTTTGTAAGTTTATTTAAGTTTCGGATTATTATCATCTTCATCATACTCAGTAAATCCCACCAATAAAGCTAAGGTAGGGTTTGAGGAGAGTAAGATGTAGGTAGTCTTACCTCTACCTCGTAGGAATATATAGTCTGCTTCCAATGAGACCCCCGACTCGATAGTAATTTTGCATCAAGCCTTGGACATAATGCACATAACATTCATCAATCGGGACAAAGGCCGATTAGTGCATGTAACCTTTCGTCTTTCGGCTATCAACGTCATCACATGTTGCATGATTAACCGTCCGCCGTTCTTAACGCTATTTTTACGAAATAAGTAAAATAATATTAAAATTAGTGCAATTTCACTTTTGCTCTCTAAGAGCCCACACATAGATACATTATATGTGCACACAGCAAGTGGGACGTATTTAAGTTTTGAATATATATGTTTAAACGTACTTCCATTTTTGTTTGCTTGTTCACAGAAGGTTAGCAGGATATCCCTAAAGGATTGCTTGATATCTCACTAGAATAAATAGATACAAAGGTTAAAGTTTTTACGCTTACTTTATATATTATGACATGTAGTAAAAATATGTATGTATTTAGAGCTTTAAAAAATGTTAGTTTTATGTATGGCTTTGCATATGTGTTGATTTTACTAGTTACAATTCTATTGGGTCCCCGCTTTCCAGGACAGCGAATTCGAAAGTGTGAAAACGACAAGTTATATTCGGTATTTGAGATAGTGAATTCACATTCTATAATTTTCTTTACATTTTTTAATATATAATTTAGTTTTTTTTTTCTATATTTTAATATGAAATAGAAATATTAAAAACCGAGTTGTATGCAAAGTAATAATGTTACAAGGCTAAATAATATTTTATATTACAACTCGAGTTTCATTCAAATTTATGTGGAAATATAGGGAAATAAAAGAAAAGAAAACATAACTTTGTATTATATTTTGTTAAATATTGTTATACAATATAAAGAAAAAATTAAACATGTTAAGTGAGCCTGAAAAAGTAGAAGGAAAAAAATAAACAAAAATTAGAGAGGGTGAATTTGTTATCTTAGACAGCAAATTCGGCTTTTGTCATTTTCACACTTTTAAGTTTGTGTTTTGAATAGCAGAAGACCAAGAATGGCACAAGATGGGAAAATCATTTAAGCACAAGATGGGCAAAAGCATTTGTAAAACAACCCGTCTTTGCAAAAGCTTTTGTTTTTAGCATATCATTATAATTCGAATTATAGGACGTTTCCTGAATGTATTGAGTACTTCTAAACACAAAATAACTTCATGCGTAAGTTCCAATAGTATATTTAACTAGATTGATGAGGGTTTAGTGTATACAAAGGTTGGAGCGATATGATTTTATGTGTGAAGAACCGATCCAAACTTTCAACATTGGAGTAGTTTCAATGGTCTAAATTTCATTTTATGTAATCTCTTCTCTCTTGTATTTTATTCCTAGCTCCTTTGTTAGTGCTCAATAATGTAGCCGTTAAAGAAAACAGGTTGGAACGAGTAAGTCACATCAAACCTTGCGAAGGGAATGCTTGATGAATCACATAAGAATTTATGCTAAAAACCTCTACTTGACTTGATTCTCACACAGTTCCAGACAGTGAATGTTAACCATCACCATCATGCGTTCCTATCGTGTAAATCTAGTTAAAGCCTAAGTTATGCATATATGTAAAGTTGATTGATAAGTCAATTCCAATAACTTAATGGCCAATTTGATGATTTTTGAAAAATTATAAACTTAGAAAAATAATGAGGAAAAGTCTAGGAGATTTGAACATGGACTTCAAGCCAGAATGCCTTTAATTTAAGGATGTTAACGAGTTAAGCCAAACTCGAGTCTCGTAAGCTTGAGCTCAACTCATTTTAGTGATATAATTTTTAAATTATTTTAACATAAGGAACCTATATTAAATTCAAGTTGATAATAATAATAATAATAATAATAATAATAATAATAATAATAATAATAATAATAATAATATAACTTTGATGTAATAAAAATGTTTCTACAAAAGAGAGTTTGTTTCAATAACAATAATAATAACTAACCAATACTTAATATAAAGTATTTATGAGTGACACATGTCATGATCACTCTACGAGTCCAACATTATGTTTTTCCGTTTCTCTTATTGTCACCATTCTTTTATGCTCCTTCTATGCACACACCCATATAATCTTATTTTCACATCCATAGTGTATACGGATAGTATAAACTTATACAGCCCGTATAGAATGCTTTTGCACAGAACAAATGCAATGGAATGTTTTTTTTTTTGTTTTACATGTATACGGGGCCGTAAACATTTGTATACGAGCAATATAATGTTATACGACCAAATGTGTTTATTTTTGTGAGGTTTTGGGTCTTTAAGTTGTATTCGAGCCGTATAATGTTATACGACCCGTATATTTTTTTTTTATTTTTTTGTGTAAAACATAATAACCGTTTAATAAGTTTTAGTAATTCTTTAGATAGCGTTTTCAGTATCCAGAATTTGTTGGGTGGCGATGACGGTGGATTGTGAGAGTACTAAGAGTATGATTACTGAAGGTTTTCAGTATCCGGAGTTTGTTGATCACATATTCGTGGGTTGTAGTTTGGAAAGATGGCCGAATAGAGATCATAGCCAACCTAAATCCACAAATTCATGCGTCTTGTATTTATCAAGGATGTTCTGATATGGAGTTATACGTTCCTTATAAAAGTTTTCCCAGCTCGCTACCGATGTATGTCGTGTGGGTTCTCGTCAGAACCCTGCTGATGTTCGTATGTTAACTACCAGATGGAGTACTTTCTTGAACCTAAAAAAGCTTATTGCTGGTGATTCCAGCGTGTTCATGCAAGCAGATAATGGTGAGCTTTACGTCGGAATTAGACATGCTAAAAGAGCGGAAATCGAGGGGAATAAGTTGATTAACAGAGGATTCATCACGTATAAGTTGGTTTATAGGAGCCATTTCTAGCTAGGGTTTGTTGGGTTGTTTGTAGCTAGGGTTCAGAATGTTTGAAGTCTTATTATAAACACCTTGGTGAAAGTTATCATCTCATGAATGGAGGAATATACTTTACTTATTTTATATTTAATATATGAAGCATATTATATAAGCTTTTAGAAGGTGTTTGTAAAGTTTAATTGCCTTGTGTAACTTCGATTGACATCTATCATTGACATCTATATACGGAACTAAATTCTTTGAGAACTAGAAAAGGAGAGAATACAGAACGAGATTTTTCGGGTACTAGAAAAGGAGAAAATACGGAACGAGATTCTTTGAGAACTAGAAAAGGAGAAAATACGGAACGAGATTCTTCGAGAACTAGAAAAGGAGAAAATACGGAACGAAATTCTTCGAGAACTAGAAAAAGGAGAAAATACGGAACGAGATTCTTCCAATGCTCACACCGGGTGATAAACAACGCAGGTCTGGAATTGGAGAACCGGTGTGGGTGGTAGTTACCATATCCATTAGGCTCAGTAAACATGATCATATGCAGAAATAGATTCATTACCATATCCATTATTCCAAATTAATGCCCATGAACCGTGAAACAACTCAACCCCCTTTTGTTACACATATATACCCACCCACCCATCCACACACACCATTTCACACACACACTTCACCTTCTTCCACTGGAAAATGAACAATCTTCTACCGGAAAACAAGCCGTCATGGCTGAAGCTTTTGGTATTTATATAATATCCATTATCCCCTTGCTGGTTTCTGTACCCATCCTCGCGCGACATGGCGTCTAAACCCTTGAATCCCAACGCTTCTCCTTACATTCCTCATCATTTCCTGAATTCGAGTTCGTTAAGAAGTAATGACTGCTGGCTAATTGCAAGATTGTAATTTGTCGGGCTTCCAATGCTCACACAGGGTGATAAACAACACTGATCTGGAATTGAAGAACCGTTGTGGGTGGTAGTTACCCGGTCCTCTGCCGCATTGGTAGTTGTTACCATATCCATATCTGTTAAGCCTAATTTTGTGTATTTGCTTACTGATTATCTAGGGTTTCTGTTAGGGCTAAATTTGTGTATTTGCTAACTGGTTGTTGAAAAGTTTATTGAAATCGAAGAAAAGATTAAAAAAGATGAAATGAGGTGTGTTATGTTGGAAACTGAGGTTGAAAATTTGAAGAAAAGAAATGAAGAACTAGAGGGGAAGATCGCGGCGGTTCAGAAGTGTTAGAGTGGAGTGGAGTTTTGAACACCATTTAAATGTACTTTCACGTCCGTATAAAAAACTGTATGCTCTGGTAACCCAAACGTACGATCGCCTTTTACTCTTGCTTCATGTTTATCGTGGAATGCATCCTTAATCTTGATAGCAGCTTTTGCATTTGTAATTGTAAATCTCTTCCCTCCAAAACCACCACCTTGTCGTGTATGGTCTCCTTGAGCCTAAATTCTTGCTTAAACGATGTTCTGATAACGATTTATACGTTCCTTGTAAAAGTTTTCTGGGTCTAAATCCACGAGTTCTTGCATCTTGTATTTATCAACGATTTTTTGGGTCTAAATGCACGAATTATTGCGTCTTGTATTTTCTTTACCCATCCCCACGCGACATGGCGTCTAAACCCTTGAATCCCAACGTTTCTCTTTACATTCCATATTATTTCCTGAATTCAAGTTCATTAAGAAGTAATGATAGCTGGCTAATTGCAAAACCGTATACGGCCCGTATAAAGTTATACGGGTCGTATACAACCTTCACTAATTGTTTATTCGCTCGTATACTCAATATACGAGCACTATTTTATGTCTTGTATACGGGTCGTATAATTAACCAATTTTTTTTAATTAGTAGATGTGCAATTGATGAAAACGCAGTAAGGTTAAGGATTTAGTGTCGCAGCCCCCGACCCCTGCCCGGGAGCGGGTGCCGCGAACCAGTCAGATGGTATCGGTGTTTATTAATTATGCAGCGGAATTCATACATCAGGACCGTAGTTAGGAAATATTTTTATCAGAGTTAAACACCAAACTTTTATAATAATAAATGGGATAAAACCCAGTTTAATTTGACAATACATTTGTAGGGATAAACCCTAATTATTGAAAACATAAACTCCGTTTCTTATTTGGGAACTTTTATAGCCACAACTTTAAGCCTTCAGTGCTCTTCAGCTGGCTTCTATTAGCTTCACATTAAGTTACCTGAAACGCATTTTAAAAAGGTTTTATCAGCAAGAAATACTGGCGAGTGCATCCCAATTTAATCAAAATAATTTTTACGACTTTACAGTATTAAGGTTTACCATGTTTATATCTATCTAATTATTCAATACAGTATTGCTACTGGGCAACCTTTTGTCCCCCGTTCTTGCGGTCATGCTACTATTCGCAGTAGTAACGAGTGTCAAGTAATGTATACAAAAACCCACATACTGATGATAATTGAAGAATTACAAAAACTTAATCACTATAAGTGTCTTGATAAATATTCGGGGTTTTGTAAAATATTTGACTCACAAAAGGGTTACCAAAATAAGATGTACTCACAAGCTGTGAGAAAAGATAATGAACTCACATTGTTGATTTAGGTGATACTACTATAGCTTCCTGGTGATTCTCCTGGTTATTATCTATTAAAATTAAACAATGCACATGTGTTAGTAAGATAACCCAAATCACATTAACTGTGCAACTCGAGACAGAACTCCAATGACTGAGTCAGGCAGAGCCTTGACATGCATTACGGAGTCCTAGATCAATCGGGTGTAACACGAGACAGAACACCAACAACTGAGTCAGGCAGAGCCTTGACATGCGTTACGAAGCCCTAGATCAGTCAGGTAGGGTAACAGATACGTGATCAAGAGTTATAATACTTACAACGAGGCAGAGCTTCTCTTTTTAGGGGTATTATTCCCAAGTATTATTGCTACTATATGTTAGAGGAAAGAAAGAAATTTGAATGGTGAGAAATGAGGCTGAAGGCCTCTATTTATAGCCTGCCCGAAGGCGGCTCGCGCCCCGCGATGGCCCCCCTCCTCTTCGTTTGCGGCCCGCGACGGAGGTAGACTAGGGCGTAGCCTTGGTAGCTCAACGTAGTAGGCTTGACACGAAGGGGACACGTGGTTGGCTAGGTGTCCGGCAAGTAACCGTGCATCGTGCCCCGCGACAGACCTAAGGGAGTGGGTCGCGGCCCGCGAGGGCTTCATATTTTTGTTTTTATTTGATTTTTATAAATATTAAAGTATTTTAGGCTCGTTTCTCGTATACGGGGTGTATTTTGGAACGTTTAGGGTTATGTTTAGGGGTTTTAGGAGGGTTGTTATATCCTCCCCACCTTGATTTAAATCTCGTCCTCGAGATCTACTGCAACAGGTGTGGATATTTCTTCTGCATTTCGGACTCAAGTTCCCAAGTGTATTCTGGTCCTCTCTTAGAATCCCATTTCACTTTGACCAGAACTAGTCTCTTGTGTTTGAGATTCTTGATCTTTCTATCTTCAATCTGAATGGGCTTCCCTATAAACTTAAGTTTCTCATTTACCTCTATGTCTTTAAGAGGTATCACTAATGATTCGTCTATTAAACACTTTTTTGAGATTACATACGTGAAACACATCATGTATTCCTGCCATTTCCTTTGGCAGTTATAGCTGATAAGCTACAGGTCTGATTCTTCTAATAATCTCAAAAGGTCCAACATACCTGGGGCTTAGCTTTCCTCTTTTAATGAATCTGATTACTCCTTTCCATGGAGAGACTTTTAATAATACCTTATCTCCAACTTGAAATTCCAAAGGTTTTCGTCGGTTATCTGCATAACTCTTTTGACGACCTCGTGCTGCTTTTAGTCTTTCCTTGACTTGAATAACCTTATCCGTTGTTTCTTGTACTATCTCTGGTCCAGATAGTTGCTTTTCTCCAATCTCTGTCCAACAGACTGGAGTTCGGCACTTTCCTCCATAAAGTGCTTCAAACGGTGCAGCATTAATGCTAGTATGATAGCTGTTATTGTAGGAAAATTCTATTAATGGTAAATGATCGTCCCAATTTCCTCCAAAATCAATTACACAAGCTGTAAGCATATCTTCCATTGTCTGAATTGTACTTTCGCTTTGTCCATCCATTTGTGGATGATAAGTTGTGCTTAGATTTAACCTGCTTCCCATTACTTTTTGGAAACTAGTCCAAAAATGAGAAGTAAACGGCTATCTCTATCAGATACAATAGATAAAGGAATTCCATGTAATAAAACTATTTCATTTAGATATAACTTGGCTAACTGTTCCATACTTAAAGGTTCCTTCATTGGTAAGAAGTGAGCAGATTTGGTCAATCTGTCTATAATCACCCAGATTGTATCATTACCTTTTCGTGTCTTGGGTAATTTGGTAACAAAGTCCATTGTTATCAATTCCCATTTCCATATTGACATTTCTAATTGCTGTAATAACCCTGAGGGTTTTTGATGCTCAGCATTAACATGTGAACAGGTTAGACATTTAGTAACGTAGTTTGCTATATCCTTTTTTCATTCTTATCCACCAGAAATTCTTTCTTAGATCTTGATACATCTTATCACTTTCGGGATGTATCGTATACCTAGATTTATGGGCTTCTTCTAGAATTCTGTGGCATAGGTTTCCTTGTTTAGGTATCCAGATTATTTTCTTATGGAATCTCCAAATTCCAGCTGTTCCTTTTTCTAACTCTTTAATCATACCTTTTAAACTTTCAGCATCGTCCTTGATTGTTGTTTCCTATACCTCTCTAATTTGCTTATTTAAATCTACCTGTAGATTTAACCTGAGAGAACGTACTCGTTTCGGCTTTTCACGATACTTTCGACTTAAATCATCAGCTACTACATTAGCTTTTCCAGCATGGTACTGGATATCACAATCATAATCACTGAGAATTTCCATCCATCTTCTCTGTCTCATATTTAATTCTTTTTGCCCAAAAAGATACCTTAAACTCTTATGATCTGTGAAGACAACAAACTTATTACTATAAAGATATTGTCTTCAAATCTTAAGGGGAAAAACTATGGCTCCTAAATCTAGATCGTGGGTTGTGTAATTCTCTTCATGTTTCTTAAGTTGTCTAGAGGCATAGGCTATAACCTTTTGATGTTGCATCAACACACATCCATATCCTAACTTAGACGCATCACAATAAACTATAAAGTCTTCAGTTCCTTCTGGTAATGCGAGTATGGGTGCGTTGGTTAACCTTTGCTTAAGAATCCTAAAGGCTTCTTCCTGTTTTGTTCCCCATTCAAACTTAACTGATTTGCAGGTCAGTTTGGTTAATGGAATGGCTATCCTAGAGAAATCTTGGATAAATCGTCTATAATATCCTGCCAATCCAAGAAAACTTCTTACCTCTGTTGGTGATTCAGGGACTTTCCAATTAGCAATCGCCTCGATTTTTGTGGGATCCACATGAATTCCTTCATGATTAACCAGATGTCCAAGGAATTGCACTTCTTGTAACCAAAATTCACATTTTAAGAATTTAGCATAAAGCTTTTCTTCTCTCAACAATGTTAGAAGTGTATGCAGATGCTCTGCATGATCCTCTTTACTCTTAGAGTAAATTAGAATATCATCTATAAAGACAATTATGAATTTATCCAGGTATGTCTTACATATCATGTTCATCATGTCCATAAATGCAGCTGGGGAATTGGTTAGACCAAATGGCATGACGGTAAATTCATTATGACCGTACCTTGTTCTGAAAGCAGTTTTAGGAATGTCCTCTTCCTGTACTTTCAGTTGATGATATCGTGAGCGTAAATCGATCTTAGAAAAGAATCGAGCTCTTTGAAGTTGATCGAACTATTCATCGATTCTCGGTAGTGGGTACCGGTTTTTTATCGTAACCTTGTTCAATTCTCGGTAATCAATGCACATACGCAACGATCTGTCCTTCTTTTTGACAAACAGTACCGGTGCTCCCCACGATGATGAACTAGGTTGTATGAAACCTTTATCAAGAAGTTCGTCCAATTGTTTCTTCAGTTCCTGCATTTTCGTCGGTGCTAATCGATAGGGTGCCTTGGCAATTGCTGTCGTTCCTGGTATTAGGTGAATTCTAAATTCAACATCTCTATCCGGCGATAATCCAGGTAACTCTTCTGGAAAAACGTCTGAGAATTTAGATATTACAGGAATATCTTTTAATTCCTTTCCTTTCATAACACTATTCCTCCTTTCCTTTCATAACTTGCAACTTTCATCACAGAGATGAATTTTGTTGACCTGGTTGGCTTGTCTCCTTTAATTGTGATCTTTTCACCATTTGGGTATTTACTTGTACCGACTTTTGATCACATAAAATACTGGCATGATTGGCTACCAACCAGTCCATTCCTAATACAACATCGAATCTAGCTAGATTCATTGGGTAAAGGTTAGCAGAAAAATTATGGTTTAGAATCTTTATTCTTGCTCCCTGCGCGATTTCACTTATCCTAATGGAATCTCCATTTGTTGTCTCCACCAGACAGTCTTGTTGGAGTTTAGTTAATGGTTGATTGAGAAGTTGGTAGAAAGAAGTATTGATAAAACTTTGGTTTGGACCAGAGTCAAATAATACTTTGGCAAATATATCATTAACTAGAAACGTACCGACTATCACATCCGGAATCATCTTGGCTTCCTCAGTTGTCATAACAAATACTCTGGCATTCTTCTTGGGTCCTTCAGTTGTCTTAGCTTTGCTGGTTGTTGCTAGAGCTAGTTTGGGACAGTTCAGTTTGATATGACCAGCTTCTCCACAATTGAAGCATAGCCTATTGCTAGCTTTCATTTGACATTCTTCTTCCTTATGCCCGGGTTTCTTGCAGAAATTACAATATCTTGCACATTTTCCGTAATGCTTCTTTTTCCAAGTCTTGCAGTAAGGTGCAGAGGAAGAACCTGTACTTTTCCACAGTTGGTATTACCGTAACGAATTACTTGGGTAAGCCTTTGTGCTAGGTCCTTTCTCTGGTTTTCCTCTTTTGTACGTACCAATTCATCAGTCAGGGTGTTGTCTAGTTCTACTGCTTCTTCTATGGTTTGAGATCTAGATGCCTTGACTACATGTTTGATCTCACTAATTAATCCCCAAATATAACGGGAGATTAATACTGGCTCAGGAGAGACTAAGGTTGGTACTATCCTAGTATATTCAAAGAATATGGTAGTGTAACCTTTGCAATCTATTCCAGTCATTTTATGATTTAGGAACTTATTGGCAATTTGTTCCTTTTAATTGGGAGGACAAAATTTTCTTTCAACCATTTCTTTAAAGTTGATCCATTCCATATTATAAACTCTGTCACTTCCTCTAAACTGCAGAATAGTATTCCACCATTCAAAGGCTGCATTCTTGAAAAGATTAGAAGCAAACATAATCTTGTCTTCATCTGCACATTTACTTATCTTTATGACTGCTTCTGTCTTTTCTATCCAACGTAAGGCTGCAATGGCTCCTTCATTGCCTGAGAATTCTATTGGTTTGTAGGCCAAGAATTCTTTATAAGAACAACCATAAGAAATGGTTCTTCTTCTTTGTGGAATTGGAGCTTAGATCAGGGGTTGGTGATTTTCGTTCACACTATGACTTGGTTCAGTGGGTTGACGTTAACTTCCAGTTACAAATTTATTATTTTCTGCTTCTTTAACCGTCTTGATAATAGAAGGCATAGCATCTATAATTCCTTGTGCGACTATATGTTCGATGGCACTATTATTCACTTGGTTCTCGTTATTATCATTATTCTGGTTTTCCTGAATAACTTCGTTCGACATTTGAATTGTAAACATTTATCAACTATTATCACAGAATAAAATTTAATACAGACATTTATACAACAATCACATAAGCAGGTTGATCAAAAACGTCGAACATTACGACTTTACTCTTTATATATATATATATATATATATATATATATATATATATATATATATATATATATATATGCATCGATTACATATTACAACTGAAAACTAACACACTAGTAGTTATGCATCTATATCTGTTAGTCTATTTATTTTAGTTGGTTATACATATATGCATTATATATATATATATATATATATATATATATATATATATATATATATATATATCAAAATACAATATTACACAATGTCCATATATTATTCTAGGTGTCTTTCATCCAATACTACATCTCATTCTCATCATATTTCCAAACTAACTTCTCTCCTATCTGTCGAATTCTATTTCCTTCGTCCACTAAGTTTTCACCATATTGACGGAGTTCCTTCACATATTCTCGACTCATTGGTGGGTTTAACGTTGGGGCTGGCACTGGTTCTTCGGGAGTATATAGTGCCGAATACGACCTATTATCATCTAACCATGGATCATATTCTGAAGAGATTGGGGTTGGGATTCTAGGTAACTCATTGGAGTCAAATGCAGGTATCGGGAATTGGTTTTCCTGGTTGGGTTCTAACATTTGTTGGTCTGGAAACAAGGGTAACAGTGGTGGTTCAGCTCTTTGGTTCAGATTAGGGTTTGCTGCTGTAGTAGCTAACATATGGAAATCTGCTAACTGTCTATCAAGTTCCTCTTCCCATGGTGGCCTATTGACTGCTTCCTGGGTTTGTGCATTCACTTCCCTATTCACTCTTACTACTGCTCTCTGTTGTTAAAGTTTCTTCATCCTCTTCCTCCTTTCATGTGCTTCCCTACTAAACCATCCTCTCTTTTTAGGAGGGAATGGCTCCTCAGACTGTGCCTTAAAGATAAATATCCCTTCCTCAGAATCAGCTGAGCATACTGAGGGGTTTGGCTGAGATGCGGTTCCTTCATCTTTTTGGGGAACTAGCTAATTGACGATAAGCGTCGGATGTACCTTGCTCACTCATACTATAAACAAACAAATTGTCAAATAACACAAAACAATAATATATATATATTTACATATAATCACATAAGTTGTTTCCTAACATAATTTAAAATTTATATATCAGCAGAACACCTCATTGGCTTAAACCAGTGGTTGTAGCTCTGATACCATCTTCTATCACAGCCCCCGACCCCTGCCCCGGAAGCGGGTGCCGTGTACCAGTCAGATGGTATCGGAGTTTATTAATTATGCAGCAGAATTCATACATCAGGACCGTAGTTGGGAAATATTTTTATCAGAGTTAAACACCAAACTTTTATAATAATAAGTGGGATAAAACCCAGTTTAATTTGACAATACATTTGTAGGGATAAACCCTAATTATTGAAAACATAAACTCCGTTTCTTATTTGCTAACTTTTATAGCCACAACTTTAAGCCTTCAGTGCTCTTCAGCTGGCTTCTATTAGCTTCACATTAAGTTACCTGAAGCGCGTTTTAAAAAGGTTTTATCAGCAAGAAATACTGGCGAGTGCATCCCAGTTTAATCAAAATAATTTTTACGACTTTATAGTATTAAGGTTTACAATGTTTATATCTATCCAATTATTCAGTACAGTATTGCTATTGGGCAACCTTTTGTCCCCGTGCTTGCGGTCATGCTACTATTCACAATAGTAATGAGTGTCAAGTAATGTATACAAAACCCCACATACTGATGATAATTGTAGAATTACAAAAGCTTAATCACTGTAAGTGCCTTGATAAATAT
This sequence comes from Helianthus annuus, assembly GCF_002127325.2. Classification (NCBI taxonomy): domain Eukaryota; kingdom Viridiplantae; phylum Streptophyta; class Magnoliopsida; order Asterales; family Asteraceae; genus Helianthus; species Helianthus annuus. The sequence continues at coordinate 150,901,634 of NC_035449.2, read as the reverse complement.
TCAGGGTTTTGTAAAATAGTTGGCTCATAAAAAGGTGACCAAAATAAGATGTACTCACAAGCTGTGAGAAAAGAGAATGAACTCACATTTTGATTTAGGTGATACTACTATAGCTTCCTGGTGATTCTCGTAGTTATTATCTATTAAAATTAAACAATGCACATGTGTTAGTAAGATAACCCAAATCACATTAACCATACAACTCGAGATAGAACTCCAATAACTGAGTCAGGCAGAGCCTTGACATGCATTACACGGTCCTAGATCAATCGGGTGTAACACGAGACAGAACTCCAACGACCGAGTCAGGTAGAGCCTTGACATACGTTACGGAGCCCTAGATCAATCGGGTAGGGTAACAGATACGTGATCATGGGTTATAATACTTACATCGAGGCAGAGCTTCGCTTTTTAGGGGTATTATTACCGAGTATTATTGCCACTATATGTCAGAGGAAAGAAAGAAATTTGAAAGGTGAGAAATGAGGCCGAAGGCCTCTATTTATAGCCTGCCCAAAGATGGCTCGCGCCCAGCGACGGCCTCCTCCTCTTTTTTTGTGGCCCGCGGCGGAGGTAGACTAGGGCGTAGCCTTGGCAGCTCAACGTAGTAGGCTTGACACGAAGGGGACACGTGGCTGGCTGGGTGTCCGGCAAGTAACCGAGCGTCGCGCCCCGCGACAGACCCAAGGGAGTGGGTCGCTTCCCCGAGGGCTTCATATCTTTGTTTTTATTTGATTTTTATAAATATTAAAGTATTTTAGGCTTGTTTCTCATATACGGGGTGTATTTTAGGAACGTTTAGGGTTATGTTTTGGGGTTTTAGGAGGGTTGTTTTTTTAGAGCTATGAACTTTGTTTGAGTTAGTTAATATTACACCAATATGGTGATATTAGAACACTATACACTACATGTAAACACAGGGGCTTTGTTATGATATCTTACAAATTGAGAACCACATATTCGTGTGTTGCAGTTTGGAATAATGACTGAATAGAGATCATAGCCAATCTAAATCCACGAACTCCCGTGTCTTGTGTTTATCAACGATGTTCTGATATCGAGAACTGTTAGAGAAGGCCCATCATTTACCATGGAATGCATCCTTAAACTAAAATCTCGTAACTGTGAATCTCTTCCCTCCAAAACCGCCACGTTGTCGCGTATGGTCTCTTTAAGCCTAGATTCTTACTTAAACGATGTTCTGATATCGAGTTATACGTTCCTTGTAAAAGTTTTCTAGGTCTGTTTAAGAATTTGGGTGATGATGAAGGTTCGTTTGGGGAGAATGTTATATATAATAATAATGATTCAACTGCTGCTATTGAGTCTTCCATGCTTGTTAATTGATGAACGGTTGAAACTGTACAATAATAATGATTGAAACACTGCTATTGGGTCTTCCATGCTTGTTGATTGATGAACGGTTGAAACTGTACAATAATAATGATTCAACTGCTGCTATTGAGTCTTCCATGCTTGTTGATTGTTGAACGATTGAAACTGTACAATAATAATGATTCAACTGCTTCTATTGAGTCTTCCATGCTTGTTAATTGTTGAACGAGTTGAAACTATACATTAATAATGATTCAACAGCTGCTATTGAGTCTTCCATGCTTGTTGATTGATGAACGGTTGAAACTGTACAATAATAATGATTTAACTGCTGCTATTGAGTCTTCCATACTTGTTGATTGTTGAACGGTTGAAACTGTACAATAATAATGATTAAACTTCTGCTATTGAGTCTTCCATGTTTGTTGATTCTTGAGCAGGTTGAAACTGTACAATAATAATAATGATTCAACTGTTGCTATTGAGTCTTCCATGCTTTCTTTATGTTTATCAACTGGTCGTTTGTCTGAGTTTTCTTTCTCTTTGATGAAATGAGATTTGTTTCGAAGTAAAAAGAAAACTGAAACCAGATTTCCTTGTTAGTTAAAAGTCGCCTTTCGTCGGTCGGCTTAAGGGAAATTGGTGGAACCCGGGTGTTGCAGTCCACCATCTTGATTGTTGGTCAAATGAGATTTGGTGTTGAACATAGACTATTTGGATATTGTTAGTGAAAGATGAAAAGGGCTTGTTCTCTCTAATAGTCTTCTTTCCATAGCCACTATTTCCATAGCCACCGTTTCCATCGGAAATCGAATTTTGTGAATATTAAAAAGTAGGAAATGGAAACCCTAATGTGTGAATATTATCTCCAAAAAAATAAAAAGGAAATCCGATGTATACGGGTCGTATAACCTTATATGGCCTGTATAAAACTATCGTATACGTTGTATACGACCAAAGTTTACTTTTACACGGTGTATACAGGCCGTATAAGGTTATACGACTTGTATAGATTAAGATAAACTGACAAAGGCTACGCCCACAACCTTTTTTCAGTTTATCTTATTCTATACGGGTCATATAATCTTATACGGCCTGTATACACCATGTTAAAATAAGATTGTACCATGTGTTATTATTAACACCCTTCTTTTATTTCACCTTTGTTTTTCTCGATTTTCATATTTAAGCATTTCTCTTGTAATTTCTAAAACTCTAGTATTTAATAATTTATTTATTCAACCAGTGTAATATATACATCGGCTTCTAACCTAGTAAAAATAATATAAAACAAAACTTCTATCGTTATTCAGGTGATCTAACAACTAAGTTTGTAGATTGAATCTTGAAAATAAGAGTATATATCAAAGTTTGGGAAGTCTTTGTTTATTCGACCTCCTAATAAATATTTATATTGATTATGTGGTCTTCGAATCATATAATACAAATCAATTTGATCGACACGAGATACTAGATATTGTTTTACTTTTATTAATTTCCATATTTGGGAGTACTATCGCATTGGAGATGTTCGACGGTAAAGAAGAAAAGGCTTGAGATGCTAGAGTGAGATACAACAGGTGAAGGCCTCATGTCTCCTTCTTTGTCTTCATTTAATGAGTTGTGTCAGTCTGTATGCTCACACGACCCCGTGTGCGAACGTCACGGCCTCGTGGCCTTGTACTTGTTGTACTATTGGAGATTTTGCATACCTAGGGGTTGATCACGGCCCGTGTCCATGGGACACGACCCCTTGTCTCTTGTCTGCTTTTGTTTGTCTTTTTCTTCATGGAATCTGTGTAACACCCCGACCGCGAATAAAAACAACACGTGGCGAAAATGTCGGGGGGTCAAGTTACAAATTGTTTCATACACATGGTATTTAAAGTTTTGTTTTATTGAATTAATAATTACATTGTTGTCGCAACCCTCGTCCCTTTATACAAACCCGGGAACGGGCGGCCGCGACCAGTTTTGGTGGTATCCTGTTTTTGTCTAATTTGGCAGCGGAATTTACATCAGGACCGTAGTTAGGAAGTATTTTATCAGAGTAAAATACCACACTTTCATAATATTAAACACATGGGATAAGAACCAAGTTTTCAGTACACAAATGCACGCTTGTTAGTATAATAACCCATTTTAACATTAGCAATACCCTCCCCGAGACGGCATTCCAACGACTACGTCGGGCAGAACCACGGCAGCCGTTACGGAACCCTAGATCAATCGGGCAGAGTATCTAATACGTCTCTAGGGGTTATGATACTTACATCAGAGCAGAACCTCGCTATTTAGGGGGTATTAGACCCGAGTATAGCTTCTACTATGTGGAAATTCGATTTGAAAGAAAAGAATTGAGCGAGTCGACTGAAGATCTGAGGCCTGCTACTTATAGGGCTTGAGTTTGGGTTCTACGCGGCCCGCGTAAGAGAAGACAAGGGCCTACGCGGCCCGCGTCAACTCTGGTCAACGATGTAGCTTGTCCGGGTCACTATGTAGGCTTGACGGGTTTGGGCCACGTGGCGGCCCAGGGCCTTGCCAGATCTTTATGTTGTCGCGGCCCGCGTAGGTGTAGCCAAAGGGCTATGCAGCCGGCGAGCGCACCAAAGTTCATTTTTTAATTATTTTTTATAATATTTACGGTATTCGGGGCCCGTTTTCACGTACGGGGTGTACTTTAGGACATATTGGGATATTTTAAAATATATTAGGGTGTCGGAAATATTATGAGGGTGTCGGTTTTCATTAGGGTTGTTATATCCTCCCCACCTTGTTTTAGAGCTCGTCCTCGAGGTCTACTTGAACACGTGTGGATATTTCCTTTGCATTTCTGATTCAAGCTCCCATGTGTACTCAGGTCCTCTTTTGGAGTCCCACTTCACTTTGACCAGAACTAATCTTTTGTGCTTAAGATTCTGCATCTTCCTATCTTCAATTTGTAGGGGCCTTTCTACAAATTTGAGTTGTTCATTTACCTCTATATCCTTAAGAGGCAGTATAAGTGATTCATCAGCTAAGCATTTCTTGAGATTAAATACATGAAATACATCATGTATTCCTGCCATTTTCTCTGGCAGTTGTAGCTGATAGGCTACAGGTCCTATTTTTCTAATAATCTCAAAAGGTCCAACATACCTGGGACTTAGCTTTCCTCTTTTGATAAATCTTACTATTCCTTTCCAAGGAGAGACTTTTAACAATACCTTGTCACCTACCTGAAATTCTAACGGCTTACATCTATTATCAGCGTAGCTCTTTTGTCGATCACGTGCTGCTTTCAGTCGTTCCTTGACTTGAATGATCTTGTCGGTTGTTTCTTGCACTATCTCAGGTCCAGATAGTTGCTTTTCCCCAATTTCTACCCAACAGACTGGGGTTCGGCATTTTCGTCCATAAAGTGCTTCGAATGGTGCAGCATTAATACTTGTGTGATAACTATTATTATAAGAAAATTCTATTAAAGGTAAGTGATTGTCCCGATTACCTCCGAAATCAATTACACAAGCTCTAAGCATGTCTTCCATTGTCTGAATTGTCCTTTCGCTTTGCCCGTCCGTTTGAGGATGGTAAGCTGTGCTTAGATTCAACTTAGTTCCCATTGCTTTTTGGAAACTTGACAAAAAATGAGAGGTAAAACGGCTATCCCTATCAGACACAATAGATAAAGGTATTCCATGTAATGAAACGATTTCATTTACATATAATTTAGCTAATTATTCCATGCTGAAAGTTTCCTTCATTGGTAGGAAATGAGCTGACTTGGTTAGCCTATCTACAATCACCCAGATTGTATCATTACATTTTCTTGTTTTGGGTAATTTGGTAACAATATCCATTGTTATCAATTCTCATTTCCAAACTGGCATCTCCAGTTGTTGCAGCAATCCTGAGGGTTTTTGGTGTTCAGCTTTAACTTGGGAACAAGTTAAACATTTGGAAACATAAGCTGCTATATCCTTCTTCATTCCTATCCACCAGAAATTTTTCCTTAAATCCTGGTACATCTTATCACTTCCTGGATGCATCGTATACTTGGACTTATGAGCTTCTTCTAATATACGATGACGCAGATTTCCTAATTTAGTTATCCACATTCTCTTCTTATGGAATCTCCAAATTCCATCTGTTCCTTGTTCTAATTCCTTAATCATACCTTTTAATTTTTCAGTATCTTCCTTGATTACTGATTCTTGCGCTTCTCTTATCTGATCATTTAAATCTACTTGCAGATTTAATTTAAGAGAACGTACCCTTTTTGGCTTTTCATGATACTTCCGGCTTAAGGCGTCAGCCACTACACTGGCTTTCCCTGCATGATACTGGATATTACAATCATAATCACTAAGTATCTCCATCCAGCGTCTTTGTCTCATATTCAATTCTTTTTGCCCGAAAACATACCTTAAACTCTTATGATATGTGAATATGGTAAACTTACTATCATAAAGGTAATGTCTCCAAATCTTAAGGGCAAAAATTATGGCTCCTAATTCTAGATCATGGGTTGAATAATTCTCTTCATGATTTTTAAGTTGTCTGGATGCGTAAGCTATAACCTTTTGACATTACATTAATACACATCTGTAACCTAACTTAGAAGCGTCACAAAAGACTAAAAAGTCCTCAGTTCCTTCTGGTAACGCTAGTATGGGTGCATGGGTTAGTCTTTGCTTAAGAATTCTAAAAGCTTCTTCTTGTTTTGGTCCCCATTCAAACTTAATGGATTTACAGGTTAACTTGGTTAAGGGAATGGCTATTTTAGAAAAATCTCGAATAAATCGTCTATAATAACCGGCCAATCCTAAGAAACTTCTAACCTCGGTTGGCGACTCAGGGGTTTTCCATTTGGTAATTGCCTCGATCTTTGTTGGATCCACATGAATTCCTTCATGGTTAACTAAGTGTCCAAGAAACTGTACCTGCTCTAACCAAAACTCGCACTTTGAAAACTTAGCATAAAGCTTTTCCTTTCTTAATAGACTTAAAAGTGTGTGCAAATGCTTTGCATGATCCTCTTTACTTTTAGAGTAAATGAGAATATCATCGATAAAAGCAATTATGAATTTATCCAAATATGACTTACATATTCGATTCATCATGTCCATAAATGCGGCTGGGGCATTGGTTAAACCAAATGGCATGACAGTAAATTCATGATGGCCATACCTTGTTCTGAATGCGGTTTTAGGAATGTCCTCTTCCTGTACCTTTAGTTGATGATATCCCAATCTTAAATCGATTTTAGAGAAAAATCGAGCTCCTTGAAGTTGATCGAACAAATCATCGATCCTTGGTAATGGGTACCGATTCTTAATCGTAACCTTGTTCAATTCACGATAGTCAATGCACATACGCATTGATCCGTCCTTCTCTTTGACAAATAAAATCGGTGCTCCCCACGGCGATGAGCTTGGCTGTATGAATCCTTTCTCCAACAATTCGTCTAACTATTTCTTCAGTTCCTGCATTTCGGCGGGTGCCAAACGATAAGGTTTTTTGGCAATCGGTGTCGTTCCTGGTAGCAGATGGATTCTGAATTCAACTTCTCTGTCTGGTGGTAGCCCTGGCAATTCTTCTGGAAATACATCTGAAAACTGAAACACTACTGGAATGTCTTTTAGTTCTTTTCCTTTAGTGTTAGTGATTATAGAAATGAAATACACTATAGATCCTTTTCTTATATAACTTGCAGTTTTCATCACAGAGATGAATTTAGTGGATTTAGATGGCTTATCTCCCTTAATTGTGATATTTTCATCGCTTGGTGAATTTACTTGAATTAACTTTTGATCACATAAAATACTGGCTTTAATGGCTATTAACCAATCCATTCCTAATATAATATCAAATCCTACCAGATTCATTGGGTAAAGGTTTGCAATAAACTTTTGGTTTAAAATTTCTATTCTTGCCCCCTGCAAGATTTCAGAAATCCTAACGGTTTCTCCATTTGCTGTCTCTACTAGACATTCTTGTGGGAGTTTAGTTAATGATTGATTTAGAAGTTTGCAAAACGAAGTATTAATAAAACTTTGGTTTGCACCAGAGTCAAATAATACTTTAGCAAAAATATCATTAACTAAAAACGTACCAGCTATCACATCCAGAATCATCTTGGCTTCATCTGCAGTTAGAACAAATGCTCTAGCATTTTTAGTGTTCTTGTTGTTTTCGGCTGGAGCCAATTTCGGACAATTTGGCTTGATATGGCCCTTTTCTCCACAATTGAAGCACAGTCCATTAGTAGGTTTCCTTCTGCAGGTTTCTTCCTTGTGTCCTGGTACCTTGCAGAAATTGCAGTAAGTGGAGCATCTTCCAGAATGCTTCTTTTTACAGGCCTTGCAGTAGGGTGCAGAGGTAGAACCTATGTTCCTATGGTTGGAATTTCCAAAACGGAATTCTTGAGTAAGCCTTTGGGTTAGGTTTTTCCTCTGGTCTTCTTCTCTGGTACGGATTAATTCATCTGTCAAGGTATTTGCTAGTTCCACAGCTTCTTCTATAGTTTGGGTCTAGCAGCCTTGACTACATGCCTAATCTCCCCAATTAGTCCCCAGATGTAACGGGAGATTAATACTGGATCAGGTGACGCAAGGGTTGGTACTATTCTAGCATATTCAAAGAATGTGGTAGTATAGCCCGGTCATTCTATGGTTCAGAAATTTATTTGCTATCTGTTCCTTTTCATTGGGAGGGCAGAATTTCCTTTCTACCATATTTTTAAACTCTTCCCATTCCATGTTATATATTCTATCACTTCCTCTTGACTAGAGGATAGTGTTCCACCATTCTAAGGCTGAGTTCTTAAACAGATTAGAAGCAAACATGATCTTATCTTCTTCCGCACACTTGCTTATTTTTAAAACAGCCTCAGTCTTTTCTATCTAACGTAGAGCTGCAATGGGTCCTTCATTGCCTGAGAATTCTATTGGTTTGTAGGACCAGGATTCTTTATAAGAACAACCATACGGCATGGTTCTTCTTCTTTTGGGAATAGGCACTTGAAGTACGGGTCCATTGTTTACGCCGTGTTCAGGTTCAGTTGGTTGCTTACTGCTATGCTTACTTTTATTTTCTGCTTCCTTAACAGTTTGGATAATAAATGGCATTGCATCTAGGATTCCTTGTGCCACTATGGGTTGGATGGCACTATTATCCACTTGGTTCCATTGTTATTGTTGTTCGGATTCTCATTATTCAGATTATCGTTATTCGGTTGTTTATCATTCTGGTTTTCGTTGTTCAGGTTTTCCTGGTTCACTTCGTTGTCCATCTGAATTTTAAACATTTACCACATATTAATATCACAAAAGAATATTTAATACAACCAATCACACAACACACAGATTGATCAAAAACGTCGAGCATTGCGACTTTTACTCTTTCTTATAGTATGCATCTATTACACACCAGTACTGAAATTGAAAATTACAATACCGACTGAAATTTAAAGCTACACTACTAGTAATAGGCATCCGTAGTTTTTTTTCAGACACATACACACATATATTATGTTGTTATTATTATTATAACCTTTTCCACCATCACTCCTACGGATATGGATTCATCCAGAAATCCATATTACGCTCGTCGTACTTCCAGACGAGTCGCTCTCCCACTTGTCTCATCCTTTCACAGTTCTCTAAAATTTCCTCACCAAATGTCCTAAGTTCTTGTATATTTTCTGCACTCATTGGGGGTGCAGGTTCTAGGACTGGGTTCGGAATCTGAGGTGCGGGTTCCTGGTATGGGGCCTGGTATGGGTAAGGATTCTCTAAAATCTCCCTAATAAATACATCGTTATCGTACTAGGGATCAAGAGGATCTAACCCTAGGTAGGATCCTAGATTTTGCATGGGCATGTCTTCGTGTATCGGGTAACGTTGCACATAGTCCCTATTGTCGTCCCACCATGGGTCGTAATTTGGGTCTAGAGGATTTGGTGCGGGTACCCTAGGTATTTCTTCCGGATTGAAATCATGCATTTCTACTTGATTTTCAGGGTTTTCTATCTCCGTTGGTTGGTCAGGAATTGGTGGTTGTGGTTGGGGTGCTAACATTTGCTCCAGGTTTGGGTCAGCTGCAATGGTTGCTAAGATGTGAATATTGGCTATACCCCTATTAAGCATATCCTGGGCATAAGCATCTGTTTCTCTTTTAGTTGCGGCTAGTGCTCTCTGGTCTTGTAACTTTTTTATACGCTTTCTACGCTCATGTGCACCCCTACTGAACCATCCCCTCTTTTTATGAGAAAATGGCTCTTCAGACTGAGCCTTTAATATGAATATTCCTTCTTCCGTATCAGCAGAGTACCCTGAGAGGGCAGGCTGAGAAGAGGCACCTTCGCATCTAGGCGAACCAGACAATTGACGGTACACGTCAGATGGTCCTTGGTCGCTCATACTATAAACTAACAAATAGTCAAATAACACATAACAAGAAAATTCAATTATGCAAGTATTCCCGTAATTTATTTCCTAACACTTTGAATTTTGGTGTCAGCAGAACACTTCTGTGGCTGAATCAGTGGGTTAGCTCTGATACCACCTTTTGTCGCAACCCCCGTCCCTTTATACAAACCCGGGTACGGGCGGCCGCGACCAGTTTCGGTGGTATCCTGTTTTTGTCTAATTTGGCAGCGGAATTTACATCAGGACCATAGTTAGCAAATATTTTATCAAAGTAAAATACCACACTTTCATAATATTAAACACATGGGATAAGACCCAAGTTTTCAGTACACACTTTTTCATAGGAATAAATCCTATTTTCATTTAGTAAAAACATCTATTTCTTTTAGGTAACTTTATTGCCACTTTTCCAAGCCTTCAGTGCTGTCCAACTGGCTTCTATTTGGCTTTCACATATTGTTACCTGAAACGCATTTTAAAAACATTTTGTCAGTGGGAAATACTGGTGAGTGAATCCCAGTTCAATCAAGTTTTTAATAAAAACCATTGTACAGTATTGAGGGCGCTTCCGCAATTACATTTGTTTCCAAGTCATATCAATTACCACCCACGATACTGTCGTTCCGACTTATGGTCATGTTTCTCCTCGCAAGGCAGTAACAAATTTTATATACAAAACCCCAAATTTACCGACTGTAATTGTATCCTTACAAATACTCAATAACTGCTTAATGTATAATTAATTAAGTGAGGTTTTGTAAAAACAATTTGCAAAAAGGAGATTACTCACAAAAAGGTTTACACAAAAAGAGGATTACTCACATTGCTGTCTTAGATTATCCTTTAGGGTTTCCTGGTGACAATCTATAAATTACACAAATGCATGCGTGTTAGTATAATAACTCATTTTAACATTAGCAATACCCTCCCCGAGACGGCATTCCAACTACTACGTCGGACAGAACCACGACAGCCGTCACGGAACCCTAGATCAATCGGGCAGAGTATCTAATACGTCTCCAGGGGTTATGATACTTACATCAGAGCAGAACCTCACTATTTAGGGGGTATTAGACCCGAGTATAGCTTCTACTATGTGGAAATTCGATTAGAAAGAAAGAATTGTGCGAGTCGACTGAAGATCTGAGGCCTGCTACTTATAGGGCTTGAGTTTGGTTTCTACGCGGTCCGCGTAAGAAAATACAAGGGCCTACACGGCCCGCGTCAACTCTGGTCAACGGTGTAGCTTGTCCGGGTCACTATGTAGGCTTGACGGGTGTTGGGCCACGTGGCGGCCCAGGGCCTTGCCAGATCTTTAAGTTGTCGCGGCCCGCGTAGGTGTAGCCAAAGGGCTACGCGGCCCGCGAGCGCACCAAATTTCATTTTTTAATTATTTTTGATAATATTTAGGGTATTCGGGGCCCGTTTTTGCGTATGGGGTGTATTTTAGGACATATTGGGATATTTTAAAATATGTTAGGGTGTCGAAAATGTTATGAGGGTGTCGGTTTTCTTTAGGGTTGTTATAATTGTCTTTGGGAGTTCAAAATAAAACACAACAATAATTTTATTTTATGCAAGCTAAGCGCCGAGTCTGAATCCTACGTGTAGCATGCTTTCCTAATCGTCACACATTAGCACCTGAAACATATGTGAAAATGAAGTCAATAATGAATGTTGGTGAGTAACATAGGTTTTGTAATTCAAATTCATGGCTTTGTATTTGTATTGCAATACCTCGTCCGACTATGAGAGTTGATGAGTGAAAACCTTGTAACCAAACTTGTATTAGATGTGTTTGGTATTGCAATATGTTTAACTAACTATAAAAGTTGGTATAAGTAAGAAACCTTGTAGCCATGAATATTGACAAAATTGTTTCTTTTGTAAAACCATGTAAGAAATCGATTTAAAAAGAAAACTTTATGTGGTTTATATATCTTTAATTGTAAACCATTTGTGACTTATCTAAACCAATTGTTTTTGTATTGTGTAAACCAGTTGTCCTTGTTTTGTATAAACCAATCGTACGTGTTATGTATAAACGAATCGTCTTTGTTTTAATTGTCTTTTTGTAAATAAGTGTGGTAATGTGGTGAATATATTCAAGCCTGTGCTGGCTCGACTAATAAACCACCAAAGGGTTTATCAAATTATGTTCACAGTTTCTGTCATTCCCCTAACAACCCCACAAGCCCGGGGAAATTTGGAAACGGGATTGTCAATCCTATGGTACCATAACATACTACCGGTCGACTTGGCCAAAGTTAATGAACATACTTGTGTTATGGATAACGCACCACCAAGTTTCACACATTCTTGAAAAGTATATTGTTATATATACATATATACCATAGGCATTGTTTTGAATCTTGAAAATAGTTTAGCACATATGAATCACCCCAAAACATTTAGCAAACGTAAAAGAGGGGAACTATGTACTCACGGGTTGCGTAGATGTCTTGTTCAATTGTGTATGCAAAGCTCAAGTGTTTCCTAATTATGTTGGAGAATAATAAGGTTAGTGTGTATCGTGGCTTAAAAGGAAGAACAAATAGAATGAGGTTTGTTAACCAAACGACTGAAGGATCTCATATAATATTGTTCATAATACCTTTCATTCTGATTGGAAAGTGTCTATAGGTGTTTTAACCCGTTATGACTTGTTAAAGAGGTTTTCGCCACTTTATCGGGTCATATGCATAACTACGGGTCCAGATGGTCGAATGAGTCCTATAACGAGTACGATATATCAATATATGTTTTTTAATGTTGTATTATCAGTTTATATGTCAAAAATATTGCTCATATAGGTTTAAAAAAATTACGCAAAAATGGTATTTTTGACCTTTTAAAAGTATTTGAAGTTGACTCGTCGTTTGACTAACCATACGACATGACCACAAGGAATAACCTGAGAGGGTTATTCCCTATATTACTATGGTCATATAAATGGGCTTGGTCGGATCCTAAGGTTGACCAAATGGGTTAGATTCGAAAGTCAAAGCAGAAGTCAAACCGCTCGACTTTCGACTAAGGAATAAGCACTAAACTAGAAATGACGAGCTAGACATGTTAAAACATGTCTAATAATGTTTATAAAACTGATTTGGTGTCAAAAATTTAATTTTTAACACTTGAAAACTCATTCGTTGTAAAACGCATTTTTATGCATATTTGACTTTTATTTCGTAAAAGTTTGACTCGTGATTTCGCCTACTAGATGTGATGATCAGGCGGTGTAATCGCAAGGAATTATCACCTTCAATATTACGATCACGTAGCAAAGTTCATTTTGCACTTTGACTTGACCAAAATGGTCAGCACCGAAAGTTAAAGCAAAAGTCAATTTTCTGGACTTTTGGCTCATAACTAGCAAAATAAATGAAATAGACTAGGAGAAACACTTATTGTGTTTAGAAGAAGGATTAGAACTATGGAATGGAGGCCTCAAAGCAGAAGCAAGCTCCAAGAGAGTGATTTAGCAGAATTCAAGCCTTTATATAGTGATGGAGGATCAAGGAGGTGATGACAAGTGTTTGATGAGGTGTTAGGATGTTGATTAGTGTCCTAACCAGGTCAAAAGTGGCAAAATTCATGCTAGGTAGCAACAATAGAAGATAGGTGGCCAAACTTGGTGATCAAGGCAAACATTTGCATCTGGGCACCCCATACGGACCGTATGGAAATATATCTTACGGTCCCCGTAAGGCCTTCTGACCAAATTTTTTTTACTTTTTGGCAGTTTTGGCCCCCGGACTTGTATTATCGCTTGTTTGCCATTTTTAACGCTTCTAACTTGTTATTTAAGCTATATGAAGTGTATTAAGGAATATGTAACTTGGATTTTGTTCCGGAAATGTCATGAATTTCATTTTGCTCGATCGTACAATTTCATATTTCGTAAATAAAATATATAATTTTATTAAACACAGAAACGATCAAAAGTATACAACGGTTGAAATTTAGCAAATGTTACAATCTGGAGTGCAGCACGGGCCCATGCCTTGGTGGCCCGACCCCCTACTTGTCTTCCGATTTGTTTTTTTTTATCTTGGGGTGAAGCTCGGAGGGTCGGTATGAAGTGTCAACTTCTTTTCATTTGTATTTATGTTGGTTTTTGTCGTTAATTTGTTCATTTTGCACAATTAAGCTCTTTTAATCTTGAAAATCAAAAATATACAAAGAAACGCACTTTTTTCAACATTAGTACATAAAAGGGTTGATTTAATACCTTATTTGATATAATTTATATGTTGCATTTGGTGCATATCAAATACCCCCACACTTGAATCTTTGCGTGTCCTCAAGCAAAACTCTTTAATATTGCTTACACACCCAAATGGAATAGGTAGAAAAGAAGTTTTTGGGTCTTATTTTAGAGTATCGGGAATCCAAGTTCTTTTTATTCTTGTTTTTATTTTATTTACAATCCTATTCGACATGATTTATTTAGAACTCCTTTTTAAGAAAAATATATATTTTTATGCCCTTTTAAAATTTCATTAAGCTATATACAAATTCACACACCAACACTCGGCCGAAGATGTATAAGTGAAACGCTCGGGCCCGGTATGGAACTTATTCCTACCATATGCTTGACAAGTAATCAAACATCCTCCTTTTTGTCATAATCTTTGTAAGTATCAAGAGTACCTTAAAAATGGTAGGTTTTGACTAAGGGTAGGATATTTTTATTTGAAAAATGGCTAAAGGCGTAAAATGTCGGTTTTGTTTTGAAATTTATTTGTTTGTGACTTAGGTATAAGCAATAATTTTGCTTATTTTATTTCGTGCAACAAGATATATATATATATATATATATATATATATATTATATGTATATATAGGGTCAGGATTTAGAGAGAACGACTAAAAGTGTGAGAACGGTGAGAACTATTAGGAACCGTCAGATCAAAACAATCTATGGACTACATGACGCGGTGGCATTTTCGTAAATAACATCACTTTTATTAGTGTGGCGCGCTTCCATAAGGGCAAAAAGGTAAATGTCCATATACAAAACACATCAAAGCCTGACCGAAACATATATACTTCCTAGAAAAAGCTCCCCAAAACCAACGTAAAACGAGAAAACCCTAGAAAACGCGAAACAACAAAAACTATGGCGTCGAAAGATCAAACCGGATCCAGAGGAAAAAAACATAGTGAGTTAACTTTGATTTACATTGTGCTAGTTTATGCTGCTTTTGGCGTTCTAATTTTAACAAAAACTTGCAGTTTCTACGAGGGGAGAAGGGGAAGGGTCATCTGCTCCAAAACACCAAAAAACGAACGAGCAATGAAAGAAGACAACAAGAGGACATGGTACACAAATGTTACTTTTCGTGATGTAAAACTACACTTTCATACTTTGTTGCCAAAACGCCAAAATATGTATCGTTTGTTACTAAAGGCCACAACACATGAATCCTGTCATAGCTTTGTTACTAAATGCCAAAAAATGTATGGATTCTATTATAAACGCCATTTAACTGTTATTGAGGTTTTCAACATCTATAATCTCTTATTGATTTATAAAACGCCATAAATGTATCATAGTTATGTTAAATTATACTATTAAAACGCCATAAAATAAAACGCCATGAAATCATTTTTTATAGGCAAAGAGAGGTTAAGATTGAGAATAAATGTGCATACTGGAAAGGCCCAAAATGCCAATAAGAGAAAGGCATTAAGTCAGAATGTGGAGGTTGAGGAAGAACCATATCATGAGTTCAGTGGGGCTAGGATCTTGTCAAGAGTAAAACCTACAAACTTGACTGGTTGGTTTATGAATCTAAATGAAAACCAAAGAAAGACAGTACACCAAATGGGGTTTGGTGCTACACTAAAGTTGAAAATACACATCGTACCGACAATGCTTGCATACTGGTTGGTTGAAAATTACAATGAAAAGACAAATACCCTAAACGTTGGCAACCGTACCATACATATAAATGAAGAATTGGTGAACTCTTTAACGGGTATACCAAATGGAAGGTTGCCCGTGAACATGAAAAAAAGACCAACATCTAAAGATCACATGGTGGCTGAATGGAAAGCACAGTTCCAAAGGGCTGAGTGGAAAGCACAGTTATGAGGGTTGGGCTGGGTTAACAGACTAAGTGTGAGGATATACTTTGATAATGTTTTGCCTATGATGCATGGCTTTGGGAGAAACTTCTGCCTAAATTTCGTTGTAGCATTCTTCACTATAATGGGGCATGCAACTGACAATGCAGTCGTCAACAAACAATTCTTGCACAATGTTACACCAGACGTTCAAATAAACCAAATGAACTGGTGTAGTTATATCATCCAATGCTTGCAACACGCCAAAACCGCATGGACTCCCAAAAAGCATTACACAGAGCCACTGATCATACTTGCGGTAAGAATAAAATTTCACTATTCATTTGTGTGTCATTAAAACGCCAAAAATATCTGTCATTTGAAAATTTATTTTATTACAACTTGCCTTGGTGAACGATGCTTGCAATATGAAAAAATGGGACCGAAAAGAAGGATACCCAATTGAGTGGGTTACAAAAGAAACTCTTAACTTATTTGAGAGTGCAATGGCAAAACACCTTGTGGGCAATGAAGTAAAAAGGAAAACAGTCAAAAGAGGTAAAGGAAGCAAGCCCCAAAAAACAAGAAAAATGCAGATTGTTGTTCATGATGAAGATGATGGTGATGATGTTGAGAATGAAGATGAAGATGATGTTCACAAGGTCGATGAGCATGATGATGATGGTTTTGATCATGATGATCATTATAACTATGAGGTGCAAAACGCCATGCCCTTTAATGATGATGAAGAGGCTTTACTTCAAAGGATGGTGAATGAGGATATAGAAAGCCGGGAAACGATGTTTGAAGTTTCTGCATCAGGAAACCATGCTCTTATCAGAGGAGTAACACAATATGACAACATTTTTGCTAATGAAGAAAAACAAAACAAAGAACCTGAAGAGGTATGTTGTTCAAATAATAAATTAAAAAAAACACCATGATAAACAAAATCCTTTTATTTAATATAACAGGAAATAGCTGATAAATTGGATGGAGCATACAAAGAATTAGAAGACTGTTACAATAAAATGAGCGCATTGTTAAAACAGTCAAAGACTGAATACCCAAACAGCCTCCTGGTACACATTAAATACTCACAATGTATGACATTGTTGGAGAACATCTCAAAATTTGTTGATGAAAATGCCAAAGAAATGCCAGCTGAAACAGAAGAAGATACACACGAAACTGAGGATGAAAATGAGGTGGTACTAGGAGATGAAAATGAACAAAAAGGGGAAAAGGAGATGGCTGAAAAAGAAAACGCCATTAAAGAGCAAACAGTTCATGAAAATGCCAAAGAATTTGAAAATGAAGAACAAGGAGAGGAAGGGTGTGAAAATGAAGAAGAAAGGGAGAAGGAGATGGCTGGAATTGAAAACGCCATTGAAGTAGAAACAGTTGATGAAAACGCCATGCAAGTGGAAATAGTTCATGAAAACGCCATTGAAGATGAAAATGAAGGAAAAGGAAAAGGAGAAGGAGAAGGAAAACGAAAAGGGGAAGGAGAAGAAGAAGAGGAAGAAGAAGGGGAGTGGGAAGGGAATAGTGAAGGGGATGGAGAAAGAGAAGGGGAAGGAGAAAGGCAAGGAGAAGGGGATACAAGGGATGTGGAAATAGAACAAAACGCCGAACCCTCGACTGCTACAACAGACCCCATATATGATGATGAAGAGGATACTACATCATTAGATGAAGATGTAAACGAAAACGATATTGAGAGGTGGAGTTGTGATTTCAAGACACTTGAATATCACATTTCAAGATACAATGGGGAAAAAACAATTAAGAGGAATATTGCTGAGATTTTGGAGCTGCCAGGATAAGATCTAAAACAAATTATTGATATTAAAGAAGGTCTTGATAATTCAAAGATGGTGGATGAAGCAATTAAAGCAATAAAAAAAATCTGCAACCTGCTGAAGAGACCCCAAAAATACCTGTATTTGATAAGACACCAAACATCGCCACGACAGAAACACAAGACAGTCAGGCATTCAACACTGAAAAAGAAAAAAACTGAAGGGGAGATGGTGACAAAAGTGTTGACCAACAAGGGGTAGGGTTTGATAAAACGCCATATGAACAGCCACCAACTACATCTGGGAAAAACCTCTTGTAAAGTTTTGAAGAGGAAGAGACACCCAATAAACCCCAGGATGAAAACGCCATCAACACATCACCACCAAAAAGGCCAAACATGTTAGATGTGCAAGAGAAAGGTGATGAGGACAACATTCCGGACATCACAAAGCTGATGCAAGAAAATAAAATTTTAAACCCTGAAGAGCTGCTTGGTGATGAAAAAGCTGATAAAGATGATGAAGAAGATAAAAATGTAAAAAAAAAAAAGAATGTGGCTGAAGAGGAGAAGAGAAGTAAAAAATTGAGCAAGGCATGTTTGTCACCTTATCTAAGGAGGCAAGTGGTAATACATGAAAAAAGGACAAACCCTGAAAAGAACCTTTCCACATACATCTTCACTGGAATCGGCGATTATGAGTATGTACACTTCTCTCAAAATAAAACGCCAAACTTTCCATTCATAACGTTTACTTGAGAATATGCATGCAAAAACAATCGAAACGCCATGTATTATAATAGAATGAGTTTGTATAACTAAAATGCCAAATGATGTTTTTTTAGAACTGAACTGTTCAAGATGGGAGAACAACTAAAAATAAAATGCCAAACTATCCATCCATAATGTTTACTTGAGAATATGCATGCAAAAACAATCAAAACGCCATTTATTATAATAGAATGAGTTTGTATAACTAAAACGCCAAATGATGTTTTTTTTCAGAACTGAGCTGTTCAAGATGGCAGAAAAGTTTCTCATGAGGGTGATCTGTGAGAGCATGAAACCAGGATTTCAAGCACACGTCTCAATTATTCTAAGTTGGGCACATATCCTAAACTATGAAGAAAGATACAAGGCTCACGAATCACCCTCAAGGTTATTCTGCACAGAAATACTGCTGGTAACTCTTTTGCTATATATATTTGATAAAATTATAATAGGACATTGTTTTGTTGTTTAATTATGTGGTACTCAATATTACAGAATACTTCGACATACTACGAAACAACAACAGAAGATGCACGAAACAATGAATTCAACAGAAACATGGAAACTGTTCTAAAAAACTGTTAGTCTGTCAACTTATTCTTGTATCGAGTCTTAGATTACATTGTATAGATCAGGGCACATTTTACGAGAAAATAGGAATGTTTAGGGTGATAGAATGCTGATTTCGCTCCTAGTTGTGATATGTCTGATTTCGCCCGAAACAGTTTCGAGCGAAATCACAAAGATCTGATTTCGCTCCTACTGTCTTGTGTTGATTACGAGCGAAATCAGAAGCACTATAAATAGTGCACTTTAGAGCGAAATCAACAACAGTACCTTGTATTCCATGCCG
Organism: Helianthus annuus; assembly: GCF_002127325.2. Lineage (NCBI taxonomy): Eukaryota > Viridiplantae > Streptophyta > Magnoliopsida > Asterales > Asteraceae > Helianthus > Helianthus annuus. Next base: position 150,882,385 of record NC_035449.2, on the reverse strand, counting down.
AAGTGCTGCCGGTGTGAGATGTGAATGTAATCAACGTCAAATCAATACAATCTGTGAGGTAAGTGAAGATTTAGCTGTTTCTACCTTTGTTTCTTGTTTTCCGCACCTGAAACGAAGTAAAACTCCTCTGAACGACTCATTTGGGTCAGTCGAACGATCCTACAATTGGTATCAGAGCCAGTTGGAGGAGTTCTGCAGTTTGCAGCCAAATTTCATTGAGATTTCTAGCTTCTACACCTTCTTTCATCATTTCAGGAAGATTTAACGGTCAAAACAAGATCAAAATTTCACAGACTATTCAAAATTGGACATAGACAAACCCTTGAAAGTTTCATAGCTTAAATCGAACTAAAAATGGATCAAAATGGACTCCAAGCTGATTTCGCTCGAAAGGACAACCTCTGATTTCGCTCGAAACCATCTAATTTCGCTCCTGCAATCATTGTGATTTCTCTCCAGGGTAACTGTTTAGAGGTTTCACTCCAAATTTGTTTCTGATTTCGCTCCAGATTGTCAAAATTCAGATTTCGCTCCTGTGCAAGTTTTGATTTCGCTCCAAGCTGCTATTTCTGATTCCGCTCCTGTGTAATCATCTGATTTCGCTTTAGTGTATAGTGTGGTGATTTCGCTCCAACCTTAAGATAGTGATTTCGTTCGAAGTTGTTAATTTGTTAATTCCGCTCCAAAGTAACTGTTTTTGAAAAACGTAATACGTAATCATGAGTGAAGAGTTCTACAACGCGTTCGCTTCATCTCCGACTACTCCGACTTCCATTGCTCAAACCATGAATTTGGAAAATGAGACATGAACTACACAAAAGCCCCCAAAACTGATGAGTATCGAAGAGTACTACGGGTGGAAAGACAGATTCGAAAACTGGGTCCAGGCAAATCATCTTAGGTCTTGGGGATGTATCTTGAAGAAATATGTGTTACCACGTACGGATTTGCAGGTTATCAAAGAACTATCAGAGTTCAATGACAAAGAGCGGGATATGTATAGAGCTGAAAAGATGATGATCAGTCTGCTTCAGCAAGCCATCAAAGAAGACATCTTCATACTGCTTCAGCATGACAAAACTTCAAAATCGATTTGGGATGCACTCAAAGTCAAGTTTGAGGGTAGTGAGAACATGATTAAAAGCAAGAAGGCGTTGCTCAAGAAAGAGTTTGATCTGTTCAGTAGTTTACCAGGAGAAGATACAAAGAAGCTAATTGAGCGATACTGCCATTTAGTGCGATCAATGTCAATGCTGAGTATTACAAAAGATCGTGAAGAATGGGTAGACAAGTTAGCCGATGCGTTACCACAGAAAGAGTGGGGAACCTACTTGATGATTCTGAAAAATACCGGGGTTTATGATGGGTTAACGATTTCTCAGTTTATTGAAAAGATTGAAAGTCAGGATTTGGAACAGCAGAAGATCGCGAGGATGAACAGTTCAAGTGGTCAACAGGATGTAAAAATGTATTACAAAGGTAGTGTTCCGGTTCCGGAGGCTGAGAGAAGTCCAAAAATACAAACTGCATTTAGTGCTGGGGATTCAACAGAAAAGGTTGATCAGAGTTCAACTAAAAGCAGCAGTGGTTTTTCTTCATATCCCAGTGTTAATCCTAAGAGCTCATCAGAAAGTTTTCAGAGTCAAAGCTCAAAAATGGGAAATGGTTGTGTTATTCAATGTAATATCGCTTTGAATCTTCCAGAGGGTCAAAGTTTTTCTGAAGAAATTGCTAAAGACCACATGGCTTTACTTGGTTCCGTGTTACTCTCATATGAAGGTCTAGTTGCAGGTCGGATCAGAAATCCTATGCTCACAAAGGAGGATTACGATCAGATAGACGCCAAAGAGATGGAACTAATGGATATCAAATGGTGTCTAGCTAGTGTTCTCAGAAGAGCTGAAAAATTCAAGCTTATTACTGGGAGAAATGACTTTCTTGATGCACATGTTTCTACTTTAGGTTTTGATAAATCTAAAGTTACTTGTTTTCGATGCAGGGAGAAAGGTCATTTCAAGAGGGAGTGCAAGAACAGGGAGGCTAGTGGAGCTCAGAATCCGTTTGGAAAAGACGATTACTACCGGAAAGCCATTTATCAGCAAGTGGGTCAGCAACAACTACAAGAACCGCAGGTGGCTCATGGTAGAAAGATCGAGGATTCTAGGAGAGCATGTTTGGTGGATTTTAACTGGAACAGCTACATATCACCAGAAAGCAAAGTCTGTTTAGTCAATCAGGATGATGAAAGACTCCCTGAAGGCTTTAGTTGGGATATGTTTATTGATGAAAAAGGAGAATTCAAAGCGTTCATTGCTAAGATTGTTAGAGAACTAGATATGTTTGCCACATGGATGAAGTCTATTGGTGAGACTGTGAAAAATGTGCAGAAAGAATCTGTTGCATCTGATGAAAGCTCAGAAAGTGCTGATGAAAGCTCACAGAGTTCAGATGAGAGTTTACAAAATGATGCTAGTTCAGAAAAAGAAGTTGTCTTTGATAAAACTCCATCTGATACAAAATGATGCTAGTTCAGAAAAAGAAGTTGTCTTTGATAAAACTCCATCTGATACTGGTTCATCGGATGTTAGTTCTGAAAAATCTGTAGAGTTTGATCAGTCACCTCCAGATGACAGCAGTGATGATGAGGAAGAAAAACATATTAACATTGCAAAATCTCATCTGTCTCCTAAAAGTTTTCATTTCTATTTTGCAGATCACTTGGAAAAACTGAAAGAGAAACGAGCTGCAAAAGAACAACAACAAATGAAATCTGTAGATGTTGTTCAGAATGAGAATGCTGAAAGTGGTGCTGAAAAGATGGTTGAGACTAAGCAAGTGAAAAAAGAAGAAAAGGTGACTGAAGCAGAGAAAGTTGTCGCAGTTGAGAAGATTATAGAAGTTGAAAAGATTGTTGAAGTCATTAAACCTTGCACAAAATGTTTAGAACCATGCAAGGAATGTGCAGTAAAAGATGAGATGATAGCTGAATATGAGAAGAAGAAAGAGCAGTTGTTGTTCAATCTCAACTATGTAAAAGAATCTTATGATGTCTTGAACAAAACAGTAACTGGTCTTCAAAAGACAAACTCTGAAAGAGAACAAGCGTTAACAATGATGAATGCGGTTATGATGACAAAGCAGAAAGCTATCAACTTCTACATCGAAGAAAGTGCAAAGTGGAAGCAAGAGTTGGAAGCAGAGAAAATTGAGAATGAGAGAATCAGACGTTTGTTACAAAGCTATTCTAGTTCTGATTATCTTATTGATCGAATTTATCCAACTGTTGCAGGTATGGAAGCTTTCCAAGACGACAAGCCAAAGAAGAAGGATACTGGTAAGAAACCGACTGTCAGCTATAACAAGTGTCCGCCTCCAATTTGGGAAGGGTATTCTCCTAGAAAACCAAACGAGGAGCAACTTGAAAAAGCAGTCAATATAAAGCTAAAAACCGACACAACTGATGAATTACCAGAAAACATTGACATCACGTTTACCTCGTCTGATACTGATCATGAGTCTGAGATAATCAAAAAGGTGGTCGATCAGGTGTTAGATACTGATGAGGAGTCTGAGTCAAAGTCTGAATATGGAGGGTCAAGTTCGTCAGTCAATGGTCCAAAGTCGTCGGTTAAACGGTCCTATAGTAAAGAGTTTTTGATATCCAAATCGAATTTGAATGATGAAACATTCGAAGTAGTTTATACTTTGAATGATTCTGACAAATTATATTACAACAAAGAGTTTCCTATAATGAGTGTTAAAACGGAATTGATTAACAAGATTTTCAAACTAATAGAAATTTATATTCCAGAACTGAAAGTTTTGAAAAATTTTAATGTAAAATCTAAACCTTACACCTCAAGAGTGCAACAAAGATTAAACAAGAAAAAGGGTTACAATTCTGGTCCTGGTTTTCAAAAGAAACCAAACCAGAATCGTAACTACAAAAAGAAAGGTCTTGGTTTTATTCCACCAGAAAATTCTAAAAATGACAAAATTTCTAAAACAAAAACAGAATTTGTTTCAGGTGGAAGTGCTGAGGAAGAACAGAAGAAACCGTTCTGGAAACAATCTAACCAGGAGTTTCTTGCTGAGAAGAAAAGGAATGGAACTAGAGTGTTTCATCCAAGAGAGACTCGCACCTGTTTCAAATGCAATGAAGTTGGTCACATTGCATGGAACTGTCCGAAAAGTGCAAAGACAAAACAGGGCGTTTCTGAAAAACTCAAAGAGAAAGTTGTTGATGTTGAACCACCAACTGAAAACTTCAAAATTTTTGAAAATTCCATTCATGAAGTTGGTGAGTGTTCTAAAAAGAATGTTTACAAAAAGAAAGCCAAAGATAACCAAGTGTGGGTTGTGAAAAAGGTTAGTGAGAATGTTGGCGATGAATCTGGTTCCACAAAGCCAGAGGAGCAACAGGTTGAGGTAAAAGAGGTAAATTCTGTGTTTTCAGTAAGTGATGATGAATTTCCGTCACTAAAATTTGAAGAGATTAAACAAAAGGTTGGTAAGGTTGAAATCTCGGATCAGTTTTACTCCGAGAAAAATGAGTTTGATGTCGTGAAAATATTCAACGGGAATGTTAAGAAAATTTTTGGGAAAATGCTTGATGGGAAAGCAAAAGGGGTTAAAGATTTTTATGCAACTAAAAAGGCAACTTACAACCCTACTGAGCAAGAATTGAAAACCCTCAAGTCTGAAAAGACTTAGGTGGAAATTCTTTTCCCTTAAAGTCTTAGGACTATGCCGAAGATCCCAAGTTTGTAATCGTGGATCAGGAATCGGCATCATTCTTGTAAATTGTTTGTTTGAAAGATTTGAAAATTTGTTGAAATTTTACAGGTTAAAGAACTACGCCAGAGCTTCCAGGTTGGTAAGTGTGAAGCAGGAATCGGAATTTTGTTCTTACAATCGGTAAATGATCTAGCGTAGATGTTCTGTTCCTACACTGGACAATGGTGATGGTGTTTTTGCAATTAGTACAAAGAGTGCATACTTGCGTATGGTAAATCAGGGACATTAATTTGTACTTGATCTACTACAATTGATGAACAATATGGTGAACCATACCCCTAATTTTCAAGTGATCCTTGGTAAAAACAAACTTATTTTCCGGAAAAATCATTTTGATTAAAACAAACTTAAGTGTTTTGAAATCTAAATGAGAAAATAGTTTGTTGAAAGGGGGAGTTCTGATTGTTTATGCCTAAGTGGATGGCAAATTGATGTGATTTGATATCGGTTGACAACTTACTGTATAGTTTTATTTTACAATTGGGTCAAGAGTCTAGTCGTGTTTTCAATTTTTCTTTAATGTGTTTGCATTTTAGGGGGAGTAGAAAATTTCAGAAAATCCAAAAACATTAGAAAATTTGAAAAAGTCAAAAACATGATAAATCAAAAACGAGTTTTGTTTTGAAAAGAGGAAATGATAGTACATGAGTGGATTGTCACAACATGCTAAAGAATTGGAAAGTTAAAATGTGATAAACAATCTTACTGTGGATACGTCAGTAGGTTTTTGCACAATTAGTAAATTGTGACGAGATATAAACCTAAAAAATTCAAACTTGCTTATTATGTGGGTAACAACTCCTTGGATATATAGGTAACCCCTGAAATCTTGTTTGAAAGGTCCCTTATTCTGAGATACTAGGTCTTTATGCTCAGTGATATATGGGGTATTATCCTGGGACTTCTGCTGTATGGAAATACTGACCTAGTCCCTGTATAATACTTTCTGCAAATGCTTGAAAAAGTGCAGCCCTCAGCAAGTTGATGAAACAATAAAATTAATAGTCACTGCTGTTGTAACAAAAGATCCTCAAAGGGGACACACCAAAAGTCGAAGCCGTCATCTCTTTGCGTATACGGAAGTATCGACCTGAGCTCTCACGGCCCTCGCAATTTAACCCCTGAACAGATATCATTTGTGGTATACTCACCTGTAAGACTGAATATTGGGATCTGGATACGGGAGTATATTCAAGTAGTGGGACACTCGAATAAATTTAAGTATCTAAAACATTAATATCGTATCTCGGATCAGTTGAACTTTGTGTGAAAATTTAAATGGACAAATATACTGACAATCTAGGTGAATTGTTTAGAGCTTAAAATGTAATCAAGCTTAACGGTGTTAGTGACAAGTCTCATAAACTGATATGATCCTCTTACACAAACTCACAAAAATATTGCCTGTAAATATTTCTTTACGGCATTTTATTTCTCTTATTTCAAAATCCAAAAAGATTTTCGGTGTGTTTTAGCATAAACTTTTGAAAATTCAAAAAGATTTTCGACAACTGGTATTGAAAAGCTGATTTTCAAAGTCTAAAGTGCTAAACATGATGACCATGTGGTGAGGGGGAGTCTGACATCAAAATGTTTTCAAAATATAATCTTTTAATTGGTTCATCAAAATTCTGTGTTTGATCTGAGGGAGAGTTAGTGATGGTGTATATCTCTATAGTTAAATCTTGAGAAATTTTATTTTGAGGTAGAGTTTATGCAGGTCTAGTATGAGCTGGGTTATCGATTCTAAGCAGAACTAGAGCCAAGTTTCGATCTTGGAACAATCTTCTGAAGAGTCAGGTCATTCGATTCGATTCTAAGAAGCTTATGAGAGCCAGGTTTCGTCTACTGAGGACTCTGAGGATAGAGCTTGTGCCAGGTTTCGATTCGGTAGACAAAGTTTGAGCCAAAACATTGATCATGTTCCTGTGAAAGTCAGACAACGATCCTGATGCAGATGATGCTGAAGAACTAAAGGAATGTCAGCACATTGTTAAGGGGAGTCTGTTGGTGAAAGAGAAGAGAGAGTGAAGCCCAGAGACTGATCAAGGCTGAAGTTTGTCAAGACTCGACACGTGCGACTCATCAACATCTGAGGGGGAGTCTGTTAGTGCATGCATCTGTCGACTTCGTCTTGTATCGAGTCTTAGATTACATTGTATAGATCAGGGCACGTTTTACGAGAAAATAGGAATGTTTAGGGTGATAGAATGCTGATTTCGCTCCTAGTTGTGATATGTCTGATTTCGCCCGAAACAGTTTCGAGCGAAATCACAAAGATCTGATTTCGCTCCTACTGTCTTGTGTTGATTACGAGCGAAATCAGAAGCACTATAAATAGTGCACTTTAGAGCGAAATCAACAACAGTACCTTGTATTCCATGCCGAAGTGCTGCCGGTGTGAGATTTGAATGTAATCAACGTCAAATCAATACAATATGTGAGTTAAGTGAAGATTTAGCTGTTTCTACCTTTGTTTCTTGTTTTCCGCACCTGAAACGAAGTAAAACTCCTCTGAACGACTCATTTGGGTCAGTCGAACGATCCTACAAAAACACACGTTTCGAAGAAGACAAGAAACATAAAACCATCAAGGATTATGAACTGGTCTTCGTGCCAATAATCTGGGAAAGACATTTCTATGTTGTCTGTTTCAACATGAAACACAAAAGAGTTGATGTATTGGACAACAGCAGTGTAGGGGATAACGTCAGCATCAAAAAAAAGTATGAAGGATGGGTGGAAAAATTGGTAAGTATCTTAAAAACTTTGAATATAGGAACTATGTTGACAAAACGCCAAACTAATATATGCAAAAAAAAATGTGAAAACTGCAGCACGGAGCTTTTGCAAACTACTTGCGTATTAAAAATCACCCAAAGCATAAGATCATGAGCAAGGCGAACGTTATCAGACAAAAGATGGATTGGAGGACAAAGTCTAACATCATCGACTGTGGGATTTTCACAATGAGGCATATGGAAACATACATGGGGGATATAGCTAGTTGGAAAAGTGGTTTGGCAACAGAAGATGCCCCAAATCAACTCCAACAAAGACAGCTAAATGAACTAAGGGTAAAATACATTGGAAAAATCCTGTTTCATAGCGAAAATGAAAACATAAAACTACTGACAAGTTGTCTAAATACATTCATGGCTTATGGGGGAGAAAAAATACGCAAGTTGTTTGACAAAGCAGATGAGAGAATAGCAAAACGAATGTTAGAATATGTAGAATAGCTAAACGCCATGTATTTTAATGTTGACTATCGTGATTTACTCTTTAAATTATTACATCTACATGTTTGGTTGTGTGATCTACTACCGTATTTGTGCAAATCAAAGAAAACGCCATAACAAATACTAACCATTTAAAGCATAAACAATATTAAAAAAGGGTTAAAAAACTAAATTAAGACAAGTAGAAAACACACAAAACGCCAAATCTATATGAAATCAATAAAACGCCATTAAAACATAAACGCCATTCGTAAAAAAATACTTTTTGAAAAAACGCCATGAAAAAACAAGCATAAAGATGAAAACGCCATTAAAACACAAACGCCATTCGTAAAAAAGTACACTTTAAAAAAAACGACATGTAAACTAGCATAAAGATGAAAACGCCATATATATTTTATTATTTTTGGGCAAAGGTATCATAACGCCATTGTTTAGCGGGAAGTGGACAATGACAATCGTACTCTGGCATAACAATTAGCGCTCCCAGCCACGTATTGGGCCAGGATCCGTTCTCACTGTTCTCACACTTTTCACCATTCTCTCCTGATCCCGATTATATATATATATATATATATATATATATATATATATATATATATATATATATATATATATATATATATATATATATATATATATATTTATATATATATATATAGACACACACACATATGAATGAATAAAGTATTCAAAAGGTAACTAAGTCACAATTTTACATATTTCAAAAGAATCGAAATTTTACTAAAATAAGGGTGTAAACATTAAAAGGTTTAGGGTGGTGGTGATTGTAGCAAAATTTGTATTTTGCGGGTGTTGAAAGGAAAGGTTTTAGGCTCGAAGGATTTAACTAAGGGATTTTTATTTTGGTGGGGAGATAAAAAGAAGAAAACAAGGTTGAAATGAAAAAAAGGGTTTATAATGCTAATGCCTCATTTACCTACTTGGATTAGTCGGTAAGGACCGGGAATGTATTATCTTCTCAAGTTCTAGATTTGTAAGAACCACACAGGCTATTCACAAAAGAAATGAAAAGTGAGCATTTAGTAAAGATATGATATTGAATGCTCGGAAAAGCACAAAACTCACAATTTGTGGGAAAAAGGTAAAAAGTGTGAAAATATATATGCAATCAAATTTTAAAAAGATTGTCATGTCTTTTTATAAATTTTTCATATACGGTTCTTTTTATCACGATGCTATCGGTTGTAAACTTGTAAAAACATAATTTTTAGAACTTGGTTTTCTAACTTAAAATAAAAACAAGACAAAATAAATAAAATTTTTGAAAAAGATTTGGGGTATTTTAGTGATTCCAAGTAGAGTTTTATGTAAGGCTTGTTTTAGGACAAACGAATTCAAGCCTCCCCCCCCCACTTAAATTACACAATGTCCTCAATGTGTCCAAAATGGGTTAAAGTTGATTAAATGTGTAAATGTGGGTTAAAAACAACAATTTATCAAAAATTAGATACTGGACACGGGGGCGTGTCAAGTAGACACGACCCCGTGTAAAAAGTGCCAGTATTGAAATTTTTTCAGAAGACGGGCACATGGGCGTGCCTAAGAGACACGACCCCGTGTGACAGGTTAAGAAGCAAAATTATTTTCTACAGAATAGAAGCACGGGGGTGTGCTTTGTCACACCCCAACCGATGGCGGAAACATCGGGGTGCGAGCACTAAGCGTTCCGATTGCTCATGAGATTCCATAACACTAGATATTTTAATAGATTTAGATTGATTCAAAATTAGTCTAACAATCACGAACAAATATAAGTATCAAATACATCTCATCAAGTAAATGTTCGATGTTTCTAGATTAGCTGAGTGGAGTTTCTAAGCTTCATCCTAACTTGTTTCAAGTATCCTAGCATCCTGTCAGCCTGCAACATGTATTAAAATAGAGTCAGTACAAAATGTACCTGCGAGTATACAAGTTTGAATAATAGCATAATAGATTAAAAGACTCATATCCATATGTAAATGTAACAAAAATAGTTTCAGCCATGCTAGTGTTCGTAGTCCATAGCCCCAAGTATCCCGATGCTTTATTGTTTTCCCAAGTCTCAGTGAAAACTAGAATCCTCCTAACAATACCCCCGAGAATAATGGGGAGGTGCATCTCCTATAGCGTTACTATTGTTAAGGCGGAACTACATACCCTGGATTAAACGTCCACATAGCACATAGAAATACAAGAATCACAAGTTTCACATACACATAGGATAGAGTTTAGATTTCAAAAGTTTCAAGTATCATAGTTTAATAGAATACATGTTGCATCCCAAAGTTTAAAACAAAAAGGGATCGAGTATACTCACAGTGATTTCTTAACAGATTAACTGTTATTGGATCAAAGGGAGCTCTCTAGGTTTAGCATGATTAGATTACAACAGATAAGAGTCGGGCAGTATAACGAGATTCAAACCAAGTGTCGGATCAATCATCTTGATCGGATGGCTGTTCGATCGGATGGCTATCCGATCGGATTGCCACATGATCGACGTGACATAGTGTGTGGGATGGATTGCCATCCGATCGAATGGTCATTCATACGGATGGCCATTCGATTGAATGGTCATTCGATCCAAGTGTTTGAGATTCTCAAAATGTCAAGTCAAGTGTCAACTTAGGTCCCCTTGATCGGATGGCTATTCGATCAGATGGATATCCGATCGGATTGCCATTCGATCCAAAGTTCCTAGTTTTCAAAGAGTCAAAGTCTCAAAGAGATTCTAAGTGTTGAAAGGTTCCAAGGTACACGTCACTTCGATTGGATGGCTGTTCGATCGGATGGCTATCCAATCGGATTGCCATTCGATCGTTGTGACCTTGTTCCTAAAGTTTCCAAAAGATTCAAAGTGTTTAAGGTTACGAGGCAAGTGTCACCTGATCGGATGGCAGTTCGATCGGATGGCTATCTGATCGAGTTGCCACTCGATCGAGTTGTTCTTGTCCCCTTCCCAACCTTGTAAAGTTTCTAACAACGACGACATGGTACGTGTTGAGACAACGGTAAACACATCAGTGTACAGCCGATCTGATCGGGTGGGAATCACCCCAGTCCGTTCAGTCGTCCATTCGTGACGATGCTTATGTCAGAATTCATACTCCGATCATCTTCTTCGGCAACAATCCCTCTCCAATCAAACTCCAGACTAATCATCAAGTCTATAGTCCGATTAGATCCAGATCTTATCGTTTTAGGTAAAAGTTTTAAGAAAAGATGAAGATAAACATAAGTTTTAGCCGGAAAGTCTAGATTTAGTTAAGATTTAGTGTAAAACACATGAAATTCCTTAGATCTGAGCTAGATCTTGACTAGAATGACATCACACAACAGTTTGGTACAAACCGCCATGATGACATCAACTTCAAGAGCTCAAATCTCATGGATTTCACAGTGAAAAGTGAGATTTCAAAGGAGAATCATGTAGAGAATAATGTGCAGATCAAAGATGTACAAGAATCTAGTGTAAAACGTACCGAAATCGCCAAGAAATGGAAGAAAAGAGGAGTTCGTACGTCTGAATCGAGTGAGGCTGTCACATCAGTGAGAAATGATGTGACAGGCCTATTTATAGTGTCAGAGAGAAGGAGTGAGGCGGTGTGCAAGGATCGGATGGCAGCTCGGTCGAATGGCCATCCGATCGGTTGGTCGTCCGATCGGATGGTCATCCGATCGGATTGCCACTTGGCCAATCCAATCCTTTCCGTGTTCTCATCTTTGATTCGATTTGTGAGTTAGATTAAGCGTTGCGTATTATTGGGTAATAGTATAACTTGATTATAGCATTAACACAAAAGTTTCCATAGTTTCCATAGTTTCCGCCAGTGACAAGACTCCAGTCCCTCGTTACAACCAAGTCTCAAGTTTCACGAGCCTCAAGAGTCAAGCACCAAAGTATCATAGTTTCCAAGTATCAAGTATAAGAATCATAGTTTATAGAGTTAAGTCTTATAAAATTCATAGCATTAGATTCACAAAGTATCAAAAGTATCACACATCACATATTATAGGGGCTAAAAGTGTCAAATAGGTAAAAGTATAGGGACGTAGGCGTTACAGTATCCCCTCCTTTAGGAGATTTCGTCCCCGAAATCTAGGAAGAAGACTACTCGAAGAGCTGCGGATACTTGGTCTTCATTTCACTTTTCAGTTCCCATGTGAATTCGGCGCAACGCTTTCCTTCCCATCGAAACTTGACTATGTGAATTTTGCTGCGCCGCAGTCGCTTGACACCTTGATCCATGTTTTCGACCGGTTTCTCCACAAAGTGAAAAGCTTCGTTTATTTGCAAGTCTTCAAGGGGAACCTGTAGTTCCTAGTCGGCTAGGCATTTACGTAGGTTAGATACGTGGAACACTGGATGCAAGTTGTTTAGTTCTTGTGGCTGTTCGAGTCTGTACGCCACCTTGCCAATCCTTTCGAGTATCTTGAAAGGACCCACGTAGCGAGGAGCGAGGTTTCCCTTCTTACCAAAACGAACTACTCCCTTCCAGGGAGATACCTTGAGAAGAACTCGGTCACCAACATCAAATTCCAGAGGCTTGCGCCTACTATCAGCATAGCTCTTTTGTCTGCTCCTAGCCTTGATCAAGTTATCACGGATCTGAAGAATCTTATCCGTTGTCTCTTGAATGATTTCAGGGCCAGTAAACTGCTTGTCACCAATCTCATGCCAGCTGAGTGGAGATCGGCACTTCGGCCATACAAAGCTTCGAAAGGAGCCATCTAAATCTGGAATGATAGCTGTTGTTGTACGAGAACTCAATCAATGGTAAATGTACATCCCAGTTACCACCAAAGTCGATGACACAAGAACGGAGCGTGTCCTCTAGGTTCTGAATGGTACGTTCGGTCTGCCCATCCGTCTAAGGATGAAAGGCCATGCTCAGATTCAAATGAGAACCCATAGGGATTGAAAAGTTTGCCAAAGACGTGAAGTAAAACGGCCATCATGGTCCGAGATTATGTCAAGAGGTATGCCATGACGACATATAATCTCATCGGTATAGGTTCGAGCAAGTTTCTCCACTTTATAATCTTCACGAATAGGAAGAAAGTGGGCTAATTTGGTCAAGCGATCAACGATCACCCAGATACTATCATGACCAGAAGGTGTACGACGTAGTTTAGTAATAAAGTCCATAGCAATGCTATCCCATTTCCAAACAGGGATCTCGGGTTGTTCTAAGAGTCCAGAAGGACGCTGATGTTCAGCCTTAACCTTCGTACAAGTAAGGCACTTAGAAACATATACAGCAATATCCTTCTTCATGCCAGGCCACCAATAAGTCATACGTAGATCATGGTACATCTTATCGGCACCTGGATGAATAGAGTAACGAGATTTATGAGCCTCATTCATAATGAGCTCACGGAGGTTATCGCGGTCTGGCACCCAGATGCGATTGAGATAGTATTGAAGACCATCAGATTTTGTTTCGAGTTGATTCACGTTAGCACCAAGAACTTCAACAAGTAGACTACCTTCATTACTAGACGAATATTGAGCTTCACGAATACAGGCATGAAGATCACTAGAGATACGAATAGCCTAGACATGAGTTTTTCGACTAAGAGCGTCGCCTACTACATTCGCCTTACCAGGATGATAGCGAATTTCGCAGTCATAGTCGTTAAGCAATTCCACCCAATGTCTCTGTCGCATGTTCAGTTCCTTTTGGTCAAAGATATGCTGAAGGCTCTTATGGTTGGTGAAGACCACACACTTCGTACCATACAGGTAGTGTCGCCAGATCTTTAACGCAAATACAACTACACCAAGCTCCAGATCGTGAGTAGTGTAGTTTTTCTCATGTACCTTGAGTTGACGAGAGGCATAAGCAATAACCTTGTCCCGCTGCATGAGCACACAGCCCAATCCACGGTTCGAGGCATCACAGTATACCACGAAATCGTCGTTCCCATCGAGTAGAGTTAGAACAGGAGCATTACACAAAAGGGTTGAAGAAACACTGAACTAATTACGGGGCTAATTAGTTGGGTTTATGTTTCTACCATAATGGTTAATCTTCTAATGGTTTATCTGAGCTTCATCTTGAACGTCTAATCCTGCAAAACAGAACACCGTTACTCGTTAAGAGGGGAATATGGGGGTTTCCCTCTTAACCGGGCTCCGGCGTGAGAATAAGCGACTGCTTTGGGAGGATAATTAAGTATTAAGAGTGAGAGTAGAGGGAACGAAATGTTTAACCTTTGGATTGAGGTCTCTATTTATAGCCGGAGTGGTGTAAGAGGATGTGGGCTGATGGGCCTTGGGCTGGTAGGCGACAACATAGCGGATATGCTCTTTGTCTCACTGGTGTCGACCGTTAGTGGCTTCTAGAAGTTCTCCAGCGATGGCACGCCCTGATTGGAGCCACGTGTCACGGTTGTCGGCCTTGTTGTCCTTCTGCCATCAGCAGACAAGTGGAAATCGTGGGACAGATGTCTCTGTCCTCCGATTGGTGCCACGTAGGCGTCCTTAAGTACTTCTTGTTTTCTGTACGTCAGATGATCGTGGCGCACGATTGGACAGGGCCTGCTGGATGTTCATTGGCTCCTTTTTCCTGCCACTTGTACCTTCTGTACCTTCCTATCCTGGTCTTGCGCTGCAACCTTTCTGTGGGTTGCGCGGGCTTACAGGTAGTGAAGACTTTTATCAGGTTCCTAAGTGTCTAGGACCTCGCGCCTCTTCATGGGGTGTGGTGGTACTCGCGCGAGGTTGTCTAGGAACAAAATTGTTGAATAAGGAGTACGGCCCTGCGCGCAGCCTCGATGAAGGATTGCTGCACCATGCGCAAGGCAAATGGTTGGAGCTCTGGACTTAGAAAAGAAAAGTGCAGAAAATGCTTGCTTTAGTTTGTTAGGCGCGCGTACAAGCGCTTGTCGGTTGCTACGGCGCGACTACAACTCTACAAAGCTGATGCTGCTTTGTTTTTAAGTTGATGGCGCGCGGATGTCTTGGGTAACCAAGCCATCCAGCGCGTCCTGAGTATCTTCTTTGCTCAGTTTCTTGGAATTTGAGCGGGAGATTCCTCGAGATTTGAATTATGGCGGTTTGGTAAGATAGTCGTCGATGGTGACCTTTGAGTTGACTGCTGGCACGGATGTCATCATGCCGTCTGCGACGGTTCCGCTTTTCGTCAGGAGAGTGAGGCCCACGCACGCATGGTAACCGTCACCCCTGCTTTTACGCATTACGTGGCATCCTCTCGTTGGCCTGGTGAACGGCGAATACGACACGTTTACCCATCGCATTAAATGCGTTGGGTATATATACTCGATGAGGTGAGAAGGACTCACTCATCTTATGCTCTTTGCACTCATTTCTCTCTAATCGTCTTCAAATCTTCAAACATTTGTAGCAGTTCTTCAAGTTCTTCATATCTAGTTTTTTCCTGAATATTCGAAGACTCTCCAAAAACACCGATGGCTGAAGAACATGTTGAAGACAATCCCGGAGAGGAGGGGCCTGTCCCGGTTCTCCAGTGGGATTTAGGTTTATTCGATCAAATCGTACGGAGCTTCCGGTTTCCACCGGAATGGGATGCAAGATATCCTGGCCAGACTCAAACGGCCGCAGATGTGCCGCTGGTCTATATTACTTTATTTGAAGATTTCTTCCTCCAGGGGAATTTCCGGCTGCCGGCGACGAACTTTATAGGAAATATTCTGCATTTTTACAATTTTCATATTTCTCAGATGAGCCCTCCTGGGATGGTTAGGGTTCGACATTTCGAGTTCCTATGTCGAGCCCATGGTATTGAACCTAACATCGAGAAGTTCCGATCATTTTATCAGCTCATCAGGAATATGGGCTTCTTCTCTTTTGCCAGCCGTGGAGCTGCGAGGAAAATATTGCTGAATCCACCAAAGAGCTTCCATGATTGGAAACCTAAATTTTTCTTCATTTGCGAGGAGGTGCTCCCGATCGCCATGCCTTTCCGGGACTGGACTGAACCGATATTGAAAGAAGATCTTCCCATTCCCAAACATGAAAGGTGGTATCAGCAGCTTACTCCAACCCCTAACCGGGTATTTGGAGAAAATGTCCTCGTTGCTGCGCGCATGAGTGACCGATGGTTGCCTGACAGCGAGGAGGTTCCCATCTTGAATATTAACGATCAAGGTTAGTAATTTCCTTGATTTCCTTGATTTCATGCTTCATAACTTTGTTTTATTTATACGATTTGATGTGTAGAGGCGCACTTGTATCAAGCCGCTTTCTCTACCTTTGGTGGGTCTATGGGCGTGCGCCCACTCCGGGATGGGAGGAGTACTGGTATGAGCAAATAAGGGGTAATTTCATGTACCCAGCTGCTGATGCCTTCGCCGAGCCGCCCACTGCAACTGAAGGTGCGCATATACCTAATCCTCGACCCTTGCGCTCCATGACTTCTGCTGGGAAAGAGATTCTCTATCTTTCCAGCGAGGAGTCCGTGGGATCGTTAAATGGAGAGCTAAGCCCATGGTCTCAAATCTTTGCAGGTGTGTTGCGCGATTTGGGGATAGACCCTGAGGACAAGAAGAAGAAGCCTGTGAAGAAGAAGAAGGTTATCACCTTGGATCCTGAGGTGACCAGCAAGGGAGCTGGTGGTAGTCGCGCAACCTCTACTACCACCGACAAAGGTACTCTCCGCCTTCGTCAAAGTAACCTGGAAAATTACGTTATTATCAGTGATTCATTTGAAGGTTTGTCGCGTATAGGCGAGAAGAAAACTGGAGCAGGAGGCTCCAAGAGCTCAGGGAGCGCGGGTTCTCGTAACCCGGATGCTGGGACCACCCCGTCCTCTGCTGCGCAAGAGGGGGATGATGAAGTGGAAGCGCAGGAAGAGCCTGCGGTGAAGCTGATAAGAAAAAGGAGCCGGGAGGCTGCGCTTGGGGCCACTGTGTTGCCGAAACCGGGCGGTGCTCCTTTGATTGGAAAAAAAAGCAACTTGCGCTCACTCTACAAATTCTCTCCTGGTTAGTATTTTGTTTTCTTGTACTTGTAATATTCTCCTTTCTAATACTCCATCTTTGCAGAGGCTGAAAAGAAGAAACCCGAGAAGCGCATCACGATCACAGAGCCCTTGGAGCCGGCGCAGAAAAGGCCCAGGGCTACCAAGGTCACTATCAAACCGTTCCCTGCTTCAAAATCTGCTGATAAGGA
This sequence comes from Helianthus annuus, assembly GCF_002127325.2. Lineage (NCBI taxonomy): Eukaryota > Viridiplantae > Streptophyta > Magnoliopsida > Asterales > Asteraceae > Helianthus > Helianthus annuus. The sequence goes on along the minus strand of NC_035449.2, from coordinate 150,865,183 downwards.
GAAACAAAAGGGTCCTGAGAAACCTGTTCGGGAAAAAGAGGTTGTGAGAGAGAGAGAGTTGCTGACAAGCCTCCTACTGGCCCTAAGGAGCCCGAGATTACCGCCCCCATTACTACTGATACGGTGCAGGGTTCGGGGCCAACTCCTGTTACTGGGCATGAGCAGCCCATCGCTGAGAAGGGGAAAAACTTGGGGGTGGAGAACCTTGTTGAGCCTTCGCCGACTGCCACCCCTGTTCAAACCGGTCCAGCGACTGCGGAACAAACTACTACTGCTGCTGGTGGTAGCGCTGGCTTTGCTGCTGGCCAAGCTGGCGCTGGAAGCCGGGTGGGACGCTTCACTCTCCTATAGGTCCGATGGACACCTTGGGAGTTGTTTACTATAAGTCCTATACTGAAGAAGGTCGAGGGGAAGCGCTTCATGAACCTCCATGGGGCCTAAAAAAGAAGGATACTTTTCTGGAATTCGCTCCTTGCCGCGATTGGCTTCTTAACTCTCTTCCTCTTGGTGAGGTGAATCGGCAGAGGGAGCGAACCCACAGCGCGCTCTATCATGCTTATGTGGTTGGAGAAGCCAACACTCGCGCTGCTAATCATCAGATTGTTCGCGAGTGGCGGACTATGGTTAGGGAAAGGGAAGAGTGGGAGAAATATCATGAACAGTTGCTGAAGCAAGTGAAAAGCTTTGAAAAGGCGAAGGCCGCCTTTGACGAGGAGAATGCGAAATTTGAAACGGATAAGAAAGCTGAGGAGTGGGGTCGTGAAGGCCTTAAGGGCAAACTCCGTGCCGCTGAAGAACTCCTCTCAAAGGAACGTGCCGATTGGAAGGCTATCTGTGCCAAGGATAATGAGCGTTTGTATGCGGCTCGCTCCAAGATCACCGAACTTGAAGGTCAAGTTGTGGATCTGAAAAAGAAGGTGGAGAATGCGCAAGCTGTGAAAGAGCAAGCCGAGGTATGTTCCTGTCCTTTCTTGCTTATATTTTAGTTTGTAAAAAATTCTCTAAGCCTCGCTTTCTATAGGTCGAGCTTAAGGCGCAGATTGCTAGCAAGGATAGAGATTTATCTGCCAAGGACGTCGAAATCGCTGAGTTGAAGCGCCGTCTGCGCGAGCAGATTGAAAGGAACGAGTCCTTAGAGATTGATCTCGAAGCTGAAAAATCAAAAGCTGCCACTGCCGAGGAAGCCAAACAAAAGGCCGAGGAGGCGCGCGCCATTAGTACCACAACTCTTAATGTGGCGCAGAATAATTATTCTGAGGCCCAAGGCATCATGGATACTTTAGTCGCTGAAGCTGAGTGGATGCGTGCCCGAGGGATCGCTCTGGTATGATGTCTTCTGACTTTGGTTCGCTTTATTAAAACTCGTTTGGCTTTTGTTGTTTTTATTGTAGATGGCCAACTCTGTCTTGAATGCTGGTGAGCTAGATACAGCTGTTGCTGCTTTAATAGATGCTTCGCGTGCCGTTGGTCATCGGGGTGGTTACTTGGAGTGTGCGCAACATGCTTCGGAGGTGTTTGGTCAAGAATTTGACACTAGTCATTGCTCGGTGACTGATCAAGCTGAGGCTGAGCTGGCTCGCGCTGAAGATGGTTATGATAACTTGTCTCTACCGGTGATGGACTTAGTTACTGAGGCACTAAAGCATGATGACTGGTGTCATCAATTAAAGACTGTCCTCGATCCACCACAGACGGTTGAATTATCTGATGAGGAGTTGGCAGGCAACGATGAAGGCGATGATGATGGCGGAGATGGTGATCAACCTGAATAGGGATTGAAGGCTTTGTGCCTTGTTTTGTTTAGTTTTTTGAATGTATAGGGTTGCGCGGACACACTTTACCTAGATCTGATGGATATTAGGCTTATGTAACCTTTGCGTGTTGCGCTTTTTTTGAATATGATGTTTATGTTCACCTCTATTGTCTCTTGTTACAATTATTGCACTGTTGTTTGAAACTTTGGTTAAGTTAGCGCGAATAAATGTAGGTGTAGCTCAAGGGCTGATAATTCACTGAAGTGTTTTCGTGCTAATCAAAAGTTTAACATGCATTTGTAACTCGTGAAGTAACATGGCAGTAGAAAAACATAATTGTATGATTTCATTAACTTGGAAACAGGCGCTTAGGCCGATCATACATTGTGACTAAATAACATACAAGGCGTTTAGCCAATCATAGAAAAGCAAATAGATGCATGGCCCTCATCAGAGGATTGGCTCGTGAGCCTAAAGGGATTACATATAGCACTTGCGCAATTGTTGTGCGTTCCATGTGCGTGGGATGATATGGCCATCCAACGTTCGCAATTTGTACGACCCTTTTCCTAGCACCTCATGGACAAAGTATGAGCCTTCCCATTTGTGTGCTAGCTTTCCAGGGCGTTCGGCGTTTGAAGCTTCGTTGTCACGGAAAACGTATTCTCATGGATTGAAGGTACAAATGCGGACTCTCGCATTGTAGTACCTTTCTAGTTGTGTCTTATATTTCGCCTCCTTAATGCGCGCGATCTCGCGTCTTTCTTCCAAGAGATCCAGGTCGAGACGGCGCTCTGCTTCATTGTCGACCGTGTTGACTGCTGTCAATCGTGGTGAGGGGAGACCAACTTCTGCCGGGATAACTGCTTCTGAGCCGTATACTAGGCTGAAAGGAGTTTCACCGGTGCTTGTCTTCGGCATGGTTCAATGAGCCCATAGGATGCTTGGGAGCTCATCTACCCAGCCTCTGCGCTTTGTGCCCAGTCGGTCTTTTATCCCCTCCACGATGCTTTTGTTTACGCTTTCCACTTGACCGTTGCCCTAAGGGTGCGCAACGGATGAGAAGGTATGTTCTATCTTCATTTCCTTCATCCATTTTTTAAGATCCTCCGAGGCAAAATTGGTGCCGTTATCTGTGACGATCTTGAGTGGAAGACCAAATCTGCAGATGATGTGCTCCCAGATAAACTTGGGCACCATCATGGCAGTGGTTGATGCGAGGGCTTTGGCCTCCACCCACTTGGTGAAATAATCGACAGCCACGATTATAAACTTTACGGCTCCGGGGGCATCTGGGAAAGGTCCCACCATATCAATCCCCCGCTGTTGGAAAGGCCAAGCAGTGGATATTGGGATAAGATAATTTTTGGGGCGCAGGGTCTTTGGAGAGTGCCGCTGACAGGAGTCGCATTTGCGCAGCTCCTTCAGGGCGTCGACATGCATCCCTGGCCAATAATATCCGGCGCTCATGATCTTCGCAGCAACCATGCGCGGTCCCGCATGGATACCACAGATCCCTTCATGGATTTCTCGAATTAGGTAACTTGCGTCTTGGGGATCTACGCAACGCAACAAGGGACCTAAGAAGGATCTCTGATACAGAATACCGTCATTCATTTCATAGTGCAGGGCTTTGTGCTGCATTTTCCTTGCCTCTGCTTTGTTCTCTGAGAGTATCCCTTCCTGCAGATAGCGAATTATAGGGGTCATCCAGGATGGTTGCCCCATTTCAATCACGTTCACTTGGCGCAGCAGGACTGATGGATTTTTTAGCACCTCAATTCTTACCTCCTTTGCAAGATGCTGAAAGGAAGTTGGCGCGAGCTTGCTTAAAGCGTCTGCCTGTTTGTTTTCGGAGCGGTTGATATGTACGACCCTGTATGTCGTGAATTTATGCAGCAACTCTTTAGCTTGATCCAGATATAAGGCCATAACGTCGCCTTTTGCGTCATAGAATCGGTTGACTTGGCTGGCGATCAAGAGTGAATCAACGTGCGCTTGTAAATTCTTAGCTCCCATTTTAATGGCGAGGCGCAAGCCTGCTAGAAATGCCTCGTACTCTGCTTCATTGTTGTGTTTTTAAAATCCAACCTGATAGCGTATGTAAATTCGTGCTTTTCAGGGCTGACCAGGCGCAATCCGGCTCCTGAGCCATCCTCGTTTGAGGCACCATCTGTGTATAGGAACCACAACCCATCCGATGTATCTTTTTTGGGAGCTTCGACGACTTTGCAATCTTTGACTTTTTCCGCTGGGACTTCTGTGATAAAGTCTGCAAGGACTTGACCTGTGACACCCCAGGAAAACCAGTGAATGATTGAACTTACCTAGCTTCCTCAGTGAGTGCATACCAAATTTCGTGACGAAATTTCTTTTTAGTTGGGGATAATGTGACAACTCCTACTTTAGACTTATCTTGTAACGTTACGTGCTTATGTGAAAGTTTACTATTTAATGATTTTATGAAATGTTATGTGCTTTATGTGTTACGTGCATGTATGATAAACACACAACTCGAACCACACAACACGAACCAATCGCACAAGGCCATTGGGCCGCATTGTTTGCACACGGACCAAAAGGGCAGCCCATGATTGGGTTCGGCCCACCCTCCTCACACGCATAACACTAGGTGTGTTTGTAATCCTCTCACTTTTACAAAACACACTAACACACACAAAACCCTAGACAACTTTCTCTCTCTCTCGTTTTGCTTGAAACCCGACGGCACAAGGCACAAGGCAATCGGCGATCATCTTCTAGTTCGGGTCACCCTTTTCTACACTCAATCGGTTAGTGTATTGCTAATTGTTTCATGATTTCTGTTGCGTTTTTGTGTGTTGCATGATATTGTAATTCTCATGATCGGTATGATGGTTGGGATGGTATGATAAACGATTATGGTTATATGATAACATGCTATGAATCGAATTGAATGATACTAGGTGTTAATCGGCTGTGATTTGATGAATGATGATATAATTGTTATGTAATCGGTTCTTATGTGTAATTGTTAATGTTCATGAATCGGTTTCATGCTTGTTAAATTGTTCACATGATTGGATTAGGGTTCATACGAGTTAGTAATATCATTGATTATTTGATCGGGTATTAGCATGCTATGAAACTGTTAATTGTTGATTGATGATGATCATGAACATGTTTGAATATGGAATGATAATTGATTTGATCTGATTTTCGAAACTGCCAAAGATGTTTGCTAGAATCACGGAATAATTGTTGCATGAATTATGGAAACCAATTTCACACCTAGTTGCGACATAGATTGCGAGTCGAGACCTCACAATCTCGACTCGAGACCACAAGCAGCATAACCCGAAACCATGGTTGCGAGTCCCGTTGCAACTCGAGACCTCACACCGACACACAGCAGCACGAGCCGGAACCACGGTTGCGAGTCCCGTTGCGACTCGAAACCAGACCATGACAAGCCGAGACCACGGTTGCGAGTCCCGTTGCGACTCGAGACTGGACCATGACGAGTCGAAACCAGCTCTTGCGACTCGAAACCTCCTGTTGCGAGTCGAGATCGCTGGTTGCGACTCGAGACCAGTTATACACGCACACTATTTTGGACCTACACTAGCACGGGCCCAATTGATTGGGCCAAGTAATTGGACTTACGTACTTGGCTGTTAATTGGACTGTTTATGTTAGCTGGGTCGGGTATAGTTTGGGCTTAGACATCCGAATCGCACACGTGGTGAATTGTTATGCTTTGATTGTTTGCATGCTATACGTGTTTGCTATGATTCATGAGTGCATTACTTGAACCAAACCTGACTTGTATAATAACCATGATAGGACGTGGTTGACCACTTACTAGCTTACCTGTACTTTGTGTGTATCTGCCGAGCAACCCAAGGTGAGTTCACACTCTTACCAAGGCATGGGATTCCCGGGGTGTTGGGAATGGGATTGATAAGGATAAGGTTGAATAGACTCATATGGACATTGTTACTAGACTACCATACCATCGTCCTCGGTTGTGCAGGACACATACGTAAAACCTACGTATAACTAAGTTACTCGCTATCCTCGGTTGTGAAGGATACTCACGTAATACCTGCGTGAACGGATACTCACTGCTGCCTCGGTTGTGTCAGGCACTTACGTAAAACCTACGTAAACCCCCGCGTACCCCTATCCTCGGTTGTGAAGGATTACTTACGTAAAACCTACATAAACTTGTACGTGTTACTGTTCTCGGGATATGTAGAACACTTATGGTTACACATAGTCTAGTGGATTAATAACATGGGAAGCCCCCACCAATAGAAACCTATATTGGCCCAGTAGAGCCACTTGATACTCATGAACGTACTGTTACGCATTTACTTACTGTGAACTCGCTCAACTAGTTGTTGACTCTCTGCTGCATGCCTTGCAGGACCTTAGGTACTAATGGAGCTTGCACAAGGAGGAGCAGGTCGTTGTGGGCAGATGGATCGTGATTACTTATTAAACACTTATGACATTTCATACATTAATACTTATGATTGGGTTTTTACATTAATGCTTCCGCTATACTTAATTATGTGGGTATTTTTGTTAAACACCTTTCGTATTGATGGATAACTTTTACTATTTAATTACATGTTCAATATGATTGGTGGCTTGATCCTGGCCATGTCACGCTCCCAAGCGGTGATACTCCGCGGGTGGATTTTTGGGGGTATGACAGATTGGTATCAGAGCCATTGGTTATAGAGAACTTGGTTTTAATATGGGAAAACGTTTTTATTAAAACCAGACTATAACCAGAACAGTGCTCTCAACGATCCACAACGACGCTTCGCTCCACGTGCAAGACTCGACATCCTAGGTAATAAGGTTTATGTTTATTGCCTGTTTGCTAGAACTGCTTAGAACTTTGCTCGCATTACGCTTAGATACACATGACTTATTACATGAGAACACCTACGTGCTTACACTTTTCTGTCATCGCCCTACTCGCGAACCACTCTCACTTACGTTGCTTTTACTATGAAGATCATGTCTGGACGGATTAACATGACTCAAGCCCAGCTAGAGGCTCTCGTTCAAGCTCAAGTTGCTGTGGCACTTGCAGCTGCTCAAGCAGGTAGTATACCCTGCAGTATAGACTCATACTAGGATCCTTAGATCCTACATTAACTCTCGAATTTAATCTCGTCCTATTCGTACACAATAGGTCAACACGTGCAGCAACCTGTCTGCACTTTCAAGAACTTCATGGACTGCCGTCCAAGTACCTTTAGTGGCACTGAAGGAGCAGTTGGACTCCTCCACTGGTTTGAGAAGCTCGAGTCTGTGTTCGAGATGTGTGAATGCCCTGAGGCTCGCAGGGTGAAATACGCCACTGGCACGCTAGAAGGAATAGCACTAACTTGGTGGAATGCCCAAGTTCAGATCTTAGGGTTGGCAGCTGCTAACGCCACACCCTGGAACGACTTCAAGGAACTGATCAAGAGGGAGTATTGTACTCGGGAAGACATCCATAAGCTGGAGGATGAGTTTTACCATCTGAAGATGACTGGATCGGAAATTGAAGCTTACACTAAAAGGTCAAACGAACTGGCCGTACTGTGTCCAACTATGGTGGACCCTCCGATTAAGCGCATTGAGTTGTATCTCAAAGGGTTGGCGCCAGAGATCCAGAGCCATGTTACTTCGGCTAATCTTGATAACATCCAGGATATTCAACGCCTCGCTCACCGCATCACAGACCAGGCAGTGGATCAGAACAAACTGCCTAAACGTATCAGCGCTACTGCTACCGCTACTATTTCAGCTACTCCTGCTACTCCCAGTGACAGCAAGAGAAAATGGGATGGGGATTCCAGCAGGGGATCAGCTTCAGTTCAGTCTCAGACCCAGCAGCGAAAGACTGACAGTCATCAGAGTCCCAGCCAGCATTCTTCGGGTAATCACAGGCAGGGCGGATATCGAGGGAACCTTCCAAAGTGCAACAACTGCGGTAGACACCACGGTGGCCAGTGTAACAAGGGTCGCTGTCAAAGATGCCTCAAGATGGGTCATGAGGCTAAGGATTGTAGAAGCCCACGTCCTGCGAACCAGAACCAGCAGCAGCCACCAGCACAGCAGAATCAGCAGCAGGGCAACAAAGTATGTTTTCAGTGTGGGGCAGAAGGTCACTTCAAAAGGCACTGCCCTCAGTTAAACAGGAACCAGAACAACAACAACAATAACAACAATCAGGGCAATGGCAACAACAACGGGGGAAACAACAATGGCAACGAGGCAAGGGGTCGAGCTTTCGTGTTAGGACGAGGAGACGCAATGAACGAGCCCAATGTGGTTATGGGTAAGTTTCTCCTCGACGATATTTATGTTACTGTTTTATTTGATTCGGGAGCGGATACAAGTTAATTTTCTGTGAAAGCCAGTAAATTGTTAAAACGTACATCAACACCCCTAAGCACCAAACATGTCGTAGAACTAGCTAATGGTAAGAGTTTAGAAGCCACGCAGATAGTCAGGGGTTGTAGTATCGACTTAGCCGGTCAAACTTTCTCCATCGACCTTATTCCCATAGTCTTGGGAAGTTTTGATATCGTTATTGGGATGGATTGGTTATCCCAGCATCAGGCAGAGATCTTATGCAGTGAGAAGATCATTCGCATTCCCCGTACTAGTCAAGAACCTCTCGAAGTTCAAGGCGACAAGAGTGGTGCTGTGGTTGGCATCATCTCCTTCTTAAAGGCGCAGAAATGCTTACGAAAGGGGCACACTGCCATTCTGGCACTCGTTACAGACGCAGCAGCAAAGGAAAAGAAATTGGAGGATATTCCAGTTATACGCGACTACCCTCAGGTGTTTCCTGAAGACTTACCTGGCTTACCGCCACACCGCCAGGTTGAATTTGAAATCGAGCTCGCTCCAGGAGCAGCACCCATAGCTCGCGCACCATACCGTCTAGCTCCATCAGAATTGGAGGAACTGTCAAAACAGCTACAAGAGCTCTTGGAAAAGGGCTTCATTCGTCCAAGCTCTTCGCCTTGGGGAGCTCCAGTGTTATTCGTGATAAAGAAGGACGGTACCTTCAGGATGTGTATAGACTACAGAGAACTCAACAAGGTGACGGTGAAGAACCGTTATCCTCTTCCACGCATAGACGACTTATTCGACCAGTTGCAAGGGTCGTCCTACTATTCGAAGATAGACCTGAGGTCAGGTTATCATCAGCTGAGAGTCCGGGAGGAGGACGTCTCCAAAACCGCATTCAGAACTCGCTACGGTCACTACGAATTTCTTGTTATGCCGTTCGGGCTTACGAACGCGCCTGCCATATTTATGGACCTTATGAAGAGGGTGTGCAAACCCTATCTTGACAAGTTCGTCATAGTATTCATCGACGACATTTTGATTTACTCCAAGAGTCAGGAGGAGCACGAGCAGCATCTACGTCTTATTTTGGAACTCCTACGGAAGGAACAGCTATACGCTAAGTTTTCGAAATGCGACTTCTGGCTTCGTGAAGTCCACTTTCTAGGCCATGTAGTGAACAAGGATGGGATTCATGTCGATCCATCCAAGGTAGACTCGATCAGAAGCTGGCCTGCACCACGTACACCAACGGAAATACGCCAATTCTTGGGTTTGGCGGGTTACTACAGACGCTTTATTAAAGACTTTTCAAAGATTGCTCAGCCGCTTACACTACTGACACAGAAGGGTGTCACCTACCGTTGGGGAGATCCCCAGGAAACTGCTTTTCAGCACCTAAAGGATAGGCTTTGCAGTGCACCTATCCTCTCTTTGCCAGAGGGCACAGATGACTTCGTGGTTTATAGTGATGCATCCATCCAAGGTCTTGGATGTGTGTTGATGCAGCGCGAAAAGGTCATTGCGTACGCCTCGCGCCAACTTAAGATTCATGAACGGAACTACACAACGCACGATTTAGAGCTGGGAGCTGTTGTTTTCGCGCTTAAGATATGGCGACACTACCTGTACGGTACCAGGTGCACGATTTACACCGATCACAGGAGTCTCGAGCATATCCTTAAGCAAAAGGATTTGAACATGCGTCAACGACGATGGGTTGAACTACTGAACGATTATGAATGCGCTATTAAGTACCATCCAGGCAAAGCCAATGTTGTGGCTGACGCCCTCAGTCGGAAAGACACTCTACCACGGCGCGTGCGAGCGCTACAGCTTACGATTCAGTCTAGCCTTCCTGCACAGATACGAGATGCTCAGGTAGAAGCATTGAAACCTGAAAATGTCAAAGCTGAAGCCTTACGCGGCTCACGACAACGAATGGAACAGAAGGCAGACGGCGCCTACTATGTAACGGGGCGTATTTGGGTCCCACTTTATGGCGGTCTACGCGAACTTGTGATGAACGAAGCACACAAGTCTCGCTACTCGGTACACCCAGGGTCGGATAAGATGTACCACGACATCAGAACTACTTATTGGTGGCCTAGCATGAAGGCCCACATCGCTACTTATGTCGGCAAGTGCTTGACCTGTGCGAGAGTCAAGGTTGAATATCAGAAACCAGCTGGCCTACTTCAGCAGCCTAAGATACCTCAATGGAAATGGGAAGAAATTTCCATGGATTTCGTTACAGGCCTACCTAGATCCCAGCGTGGGAATGATACCATATGGGTGATCGTGGATCGACTCACCAAGTCTGCACACTTCCTAGCTATAAAGGAAACGGATAAGTTCTCCACTCTCGCAGACATCTATCTCAAAGAAGTTGTTTCGAGGCACGGGGTGCCCACCTCCATCATTTCGGATCGCGATGCACGATTCACGTCAGAACTATGGCAAGCAATGCACAAATCTTTCGGCTCACGGTAAGACATGAGCACCGCATATCATCCTCAGACGGATGGGCAGTCTGAGCGAACGATCCAAACACTTGAAGACATGCTTAGGGCATGCGTTATCGATTTCGGCAACGGTTGGGAAAAGCACCTCCCTTTGGTGGAGTTTTCATACAATAATAGTTATCACACCAGCATACAAGCCGCTCCATTCGAGGCATTGTACGGGCGTAAATGCCGGTCACCTCTCTGTTGGGCAGAGGTGGGGGATAGTCAGATTACGGGTCCAGAGATTGTAGTGGACGCCACAGAAAAGATTGCACAGATAAGACAACGCATGGCGGCAGCACGCGACCGTCAGAAAGCCTACGCGGACAAGCGTAGAAAGCCTTTGGAATTTGAGGTCGGGGACCGGGTATTACTTAAAGTCTCACCCTGGAAGGGTGTGGTTCGTTTTGGCAAACGGGGCAAACTAAATCCGCGGTACGTCGGACCGTTCGAAATCATTGAGAAAATAGGCAAGGTAGCCTACAAGTTGAACCTACCAGCTGAACTCGGTGCAGTTCACAATGTATTCCACGTGTGGAATCTGAAGAAATGCCTATCAGATGAGACCCTTATCATTCCTTTTAAGGAACTCACTATCGACGAGCGGTTGCAGTTCGTCGAGGAGCCAGTAGAAATCACGGACCGGGATGTGAAGGTCCTCAAAAACAAGAGAATCCCTCTTGTTCGAGTACGTTGGAACTCCAAACGTGGCACAGAGTACACCTGGGAACGCGAAGACAGGATGACAGAAAAGTACCCCCAGTTATTCGATGCAACCACTACTGAGACTGAAGCTACTACTGTGGAATTTCAGGACGAAATTCCAGATCAACGGGGGGAGGATGTGACACCCCAGGAAAACCAGTGAACGATTGAACTTACCTAGCTTCCTCAGTGAGTGCATACCAAATTTCGGGACGAAATTTCTTTTTAGTTGGGGATAATGTGACAACTCGTACTTTAGACTTATCTTGTAACGTTACGTGCTTATGTGAAAGTTTACTATTTAATGATTTTATGAAATGTTATGTGCTTTATGTGTTACGTGCATGTATGATAAACACACAACTCGAACCACACAACACGAACCAATCGCACAAGGCCATTGGGCCGCATTGTTTGCACACGGACCAAAAGGGCAGCCCATGATTGGGTTCGGCCCACCCTCCTCACACGCATAACACTAGGTGTGTTTGTAATCCTCTCACTTTTACAAAACACACTATGTCACACCCCCAAAATCCACCCGCGGAATACCACCGCTCGGGAGCGTGACTGACCAGGATCAAGCCATCAATCATATCAAACCATAGCAATTAATAATAGAAGTAGTTAATATAAGTCACCATGACATGATTGATGTTTCAAAAACCAAACACTGTTTTAAGTAGCGGAAGCATAGTAAAGTAAATCCAAATAGTTTTACGAGTTATGAGTTCAACATCATTACGATCCATCTGCCCACAACGACCTGCTCTTCCCTGTGCAAGCTCCAAGTATACCTAAGGTCCTGCAAGGCATGCAGCAAATAATCAACAAACTAGTTGAGCGAGTTCACAGAAAGTAAGTTCATAGTGTAATGCATAAGTATAGCTAGTGGGGGCTTCCCATACTAGTGTGTAATAAAGGTGGGGGGCTTCCCATGTTCATCCTGGTTAATGAGGGCTTCTCATTAACGGTACTTACTAGACTAACATCCGACCATGTGTTCTTCTTTACCGAGAACAGGAATACGTACAGGGTCACGTAGGCTTTACGTGACGTGCCCTTCCCCGAGGACAGTGGTACGCGTGGGGGCTACGTAGGCTTTACGCAGCGTGGCCTTCCGACCTGGAAGCCAGTAGATGGTATTGGGTTACGTAGGCTTTACGTAACGTGTCCTCCCGACCCGGGAGACATAAGGCAAGTATACTGGGTTACGTAGGCTTTACGTAACGTGTCCTGACTAACCTGAGGACGATGGTCTATAGTCTGGTATATGCGTAAGTACGAGTAATCATTCCATATCCATCATATCCAACCCAATTCCCAACCCGGGAATCCCATGCCTTGGCTGTGTGAACTCACCTTGGTTTGCTCGGCAGATACACAGAAAGTACAAGTAGCAAGTAAATGGTCACTCACGTCCTATCATAGTTATTATACGAGTCAGGTTCGTATATAGCACGTATATAGTAATCACGTATAGTCATGGCAAACATGAACGCACGTAAGCAGATAAGACATAGCATGTGAGGATCCAATTGTTCTAAGTCCAACAATACCCGGCCCAAAGACATAAGCAGCCCAATAACAAAACAGTCCAGATTCTCAATCGGCCCAAATGGCAAACGCATACAAGTCCATTAATAAACAGTTCACAATTCAAATCGTTGGGCTCAATAGATTGGGCCCGTGACAGTGAAGGCCCAAGACAGTGAATGTGCAACGGTGGTCTCGACTCGCAACGGGGTTACGAGTCGCAACGAGGATCTCGAGTCATAACGGGGGTCTCGAGTCGTAACAAGCGGTCTCGGTTCATCCCGTCTGGTTACGAGTCGCAATCTGACTCGCAACCGTGGTTGCGGTTCGTGCGGTTTGGTCTCGAGTGGGGTTCCGACTCGCAACAAGCGATGCCGAGTCGCAACCGCGTGTGTAACGACTTTCCTGATTTCATGCAATTCATTTAGGCAATTCAATCATCGTTGACAGTTTCCAAAAATCAATTATTAACTAACAGTTTGTCATTCAAGAATTCATCGATCAAACAGGGAAAATAAATCATCAATTCTTATGAACCCTAATAATCACACTTATGAACAATAACAATAATCATAACACTCAATCATATTATGATCCGATTTCATGAACACTAAACCCGAATTGCATAACTTCAAAGCCAATCAACAAGACATTATCATTAACAATATCAACGACAAATCCGATTATATAACCTGTCCGGTCGATTAACAAACACCACTATAATAAGTACTCGCATCCAACATCAACAACCAATCAATTTTACTAGCATACACCCTAGTTACATCGTATAACAGAATGATAGCAATCATGGCATCACATATAATCGAACATGAATTCGAACAAACATACTAACCGGTTACAAGTAACGAGATGTGATCCGAACAAGAGGGTGATCGGGTGGCCTTGTGCCGTCGGTTCCTAAACAAGCCGAGAGAGAGAGAGACGAGATAGAGGAGCTAGGGTTATGTGTGTGTTTGTGATTTGCAAAAGTGGTAAAACAAGTCCCTTGTTCCGGTTTTGTGTTGCGAGTGGGGAGTGGGCCGAGCCCACTCGGTTGTCTAATGGACCCGAGAACAAGGAGTGGCCCAAAGGGCTTTGTGTGGCCGGTTCACAAACATACGACATACATACACACATAATGCATATAACATAACATATATCATGAAATCAATTAATCATTCGGGTTTATAAAATCACATATCGTGCACAAACGTTACATCAAAGCAAGTCTAAAGTTCGAGTTGTCACATTATCCCCAACTAATTGGAAATTTCGTCCCGAAATTTGGTATGCACTCACTGAGGAAGCTAGGTAAACTGTACTGTTCACTGATTTTCCTGGGGTGTCACATCCTCCCCCCGTTGATCTGGAATTTCGTCCCGAAATTCCGAAGTAGTAGCTTCAGCCTCAGTAGTGGTTGCCTTGTTCCCGAATAACTGGGGGTACTTTTCTGTCATCCTGTCTTCGCGTTCCCAGGTGTACTCTGGGCCACGTTTGGAGTTCCAACGAACTCGGACAAGAGGGATTCTCTTGTGTTTGAGGACCTTCACATCCCGGTCCGTGATTTCTACTGGTTCCTCGACGAACTGCAACCGTTCGTCGATAGTGAGTTCCTTGTAAGGAATGATGAGTGTTTCGTCTGATAGGCACTTCTTTAGGTTCGATACATGAAAGACATTGTGAACTGCCCCGAGTTCAGCTGGTAATTTCAACTTGTAGGCTACTTTGCCAATCTTTTCTAAAATTTCGAATGGTCCGACGTATCGCGGATTCAGTTTACCCCGTTTGCCAAAACGAACCACACCCTTCCAGGGTGAAACTTTCAATAAAACCCGGTCCCCGACCTCAAATTCCAATGGCTTTCTACGCTTGTCCGCGTAGGCTTTCTGACGGTCGCGTGCTGCCGCCATGCGTTGTCGTATCTGTGCAATCTTTTCTGTGGCGTCCACTACAATCTCTGGACCCGTGATCTGACTATCTCCCACCTCTGCCCAACAGAGAGGTGACCGGCATTTACGCCCGTACAATGCCTCGAATGGAGCGGCTTGAATGCTGGTATGGTAACTGTTATTGTAAGAAAACTCCACCAAAGGGAGGTGCTTTTCCCAGCCGTTGCCGAAATCGATAACGCATGCCCGAAGCATGTCTTCGAGAGTTTGGATCGTACGCTCAGACTGTCCATCCGTCTGAGGGTGGTATGCTGTGCTCATGTCTAGTCGTGAGCCAAAGGATTTATGCATTGCTTGCCAAAGCTCTGATGTGAATCGTGCATCGCGATCCGAAATGATGGACGTGGGCACCCCGTGCCTCGAGACAACTTCTTTAAGATATACGTCTGCGAGAGTGGAGAACTTATCCGTTTCCTTAATCGGCAGGAAGTGTGCAGACTTGGTGAGTCGATCAACTATGACCCATATTGTATCGTTCCCACGCTGGGATCTAGGTAAACCCGTAACGAAATCCATGGAAATTTCTTCCCATTTCCACTGAGGTATCTTAGGCTGCTGAAGTAGGCCAGCTGGTTTCTGATATTCGACCTTGACTCTCGCACAAGTCAAGCACTTTCCAACGTACGTAGCGATGTGGGCCTTCATACTAGGCCACCAATAAGTAGTGCTGATATCGTGGTACATTTTATCCGACCCTGGATGTACCGAATAGCGAGACTTGTGAGCTTCATCCATTACAAGTTCGCGTAGACCGCCATAGAGAGGGACCCAAATCCGGCCCGTTACATAGTAAGCGCCATCTGCCTTCTGTTCCATCTGTTGTCGTGAGCCGCGTAAGGCTTCAGCCTTGACGTTTTCGGGCTTCAATGCTTCTACCTGAGCATTTCGTATCTGTGCTGGAAGGCTAGACTGAATCGTAAGCTGTAGCGCTCGCACGCGCTTCGGTAAAGTGTCCTTTCGACTAAGGGCATCAGCCACAACATTGGCTTTGCCTGGATGATACTTGATAGCGCATTCATAATCGTTTAGTAATTCGACCCATCGCCGTTGACGCATGTTCAAATCCTTCTGCTTAAGGATATGCTCGAGACTCCTGTGATCGGTGTAAATCGTGCACCTGGTACCGTACAGGTAGTGTCGCCATATCTTAAGCGCGAAAACAACAGCTCCCAGCTCTAAATCGTGCGTCGTGTAGTTCCGTTCGTGAACCTTGAGTTGACGAGAGGCGTAAGCGATAACCTTGTCGCGCTGCATTAACACACATCCCAATCCCCGAATGGATGCATCACAATAAACCACAAAGTCATCCGTGCCCTCTGGCAATGAGAGGATAGGTGCACTGCAAAGTCTATCCTTTAGGTGCTGAAAAGCAGTCTCCTGGGGCTCTCCCCAGCGATAGGTAACACCCTTCTGTGTCAGTAACGTAAGCGGCTGAGCAATCTTCGAGAAATCCCTGATAAACCGTCTGTAATAACCTGCCAGACCCAAGAATTGGCGTATTTCCGTTGGCGTACGCGGTGCAGGCCAGTTCCTGATCGAATCTACCTTGGATGGATCGACATGGATCCCATCCTTGTTTACCACGTGGCCTAAGAAGTGGACTTCACGAAGCCAGAAGTCGCATTTAGAAAGCTTGGCGTACAACTGTTCCTTCCGAAGGAGTTCCAAAATAAGGCGAAGATGCTGCTCGTGCTCCTCCTGACTCTTGGAGTAAATCAGGATGTCGTCGATGAACACAATGACGAACTTGTCGAGATAGGGTTTGCACACCCTGTTCATAAGATCCATAAATACCGCAGGCGCGTTCGTTAACCCGAATGGCATGACGAGAAACTCGTAGTGACCGTAACGAGTTCTGAATGCAGTCTTGGAGACGTCCTCATCCCGGACTCTCAGCTGATGATAACCAGACCTCAAGTCTATCTTCGAGTAGTAGCACGACCCTTGCAACTGGTCGAATAAGTCGTCTATGCGTGGAAGAGGATAACGGTTCTTCACCGTCACCTTGTTCAGTTCTCTGTAGTCTATACACATCCTGAACGTACCGTCTTTCTTCTTCACGAAAAGTACTGGAGCTCCCCAAGGCGAAGAGCTTGGTCGTATGAAACCCTTTTCCAAGAGTTCTTGCAGTTGCTTTGACAATTCCTCCAATTCTGATGGAGCTAGACGATATGGTGCGCGAGCTATGGGTGCTGCTCCTGGAGCGAGCTCGATCTGGAATTCAACCTGACGATGAGGCGGTAAGCCTGGTAAGTCTTCAGGAAACACCTGAGGGTAATCACGTACAACTGGAATATCCTCCAATTTCTTTTCCTTTGCTGATGCGTCTGTAACGAGTGCCAGAATGGCAGTGTGCCCCTTACGTAAGCATTTCTGAGCCTTCAAGAAAGAGATGATGCCAACCACAGCACCACTCTTGTCGCCTTGAACTTCTAGAGGTTCCTGACCCGAACGAGGAATGCGAATAACCTTTTCGCTGCATAAGATTTCGGCCTGGTGTTGGGAAAGCCAATCCATCCCAATCACGACGTCGAAGCTACCCAAAACTATGGGAATGAGATCAATGGAGAAGGCTTGACCAGCTAGGATAAGATTACAACCCTGAACTACGTGCGTGGCTTCTAGACTTTTACCGTTAGCTAACTCTACTACATGTTTGGTGGGTAAAAGTGTTGGTGCACGTTTTAGCAGTTGACACATTTTCACAGACATATAGCTTGTATCCGCACCCGAATCAAACAAAACAGTAACGTAAATATTGTCGAGGAGAAACTTACCCATGACAACGTTGGGATCGTTCACTGCGTCACCTCGACCTAGCACGAATGCACGACCACGAGCTTCATTGCCGTTGTTGTTGTTGTTCCCGCCGTTGTTGTTGCCGTTGCCTTGGTTGTTATTGTTGCGATTTTGGTTCAATTGAGGGCAATCGCGTTTGAAATGACCTTCAGCCCCACACTGGAAACACCCCCGGTTTCCACGCTGTGGCTGCTGTTGCTGCTGGTTCTGTGGAGCTGGTTGCTGAGGCTGCTGGTTCTGATTCGCAGGACGAGGGCTCCTGCAGTCTTTGGCCTCGTGACCCATTTTGAGACACCTTTGACAACGACCCTTGTTACATGGGCCGTGGTGATGCCTGTTGCAGTTGTGGCACCTGGGTTGACTACCCTGATATCTCCTCTGTCTGTGACCACTAGAGGATTGCTGACTGGGACTCTGATAGTGGTCAATCTTCTGCTGCTGAGCTTGTGGCTGAACAATCGCTGAACCTTTACTAGAATCTCCATCCCATTTTCTTTTACTGTCACCAGATGTAGCAGGAGTAACTGAGGTGGTGACATTAGCAGTAGCGTTAACACGCTTGGGCAGTCTATTCTGATCCACTGCCTGATCAGTGATACGGTGAGCAAGGCGCTGGATTTCCTGGATGTTTTCGAGGTTAGCCGACGTCACGTGGCTCTGAATTTCTGGCGCCAATCCCTTGAGGTACAACTCAATGCGCTTGTATGGAGGGTCCACCATAGTAGGACACAGAACGGCCAGCTCATTCGACCGTTTAGTATACGCTTCGATTTCCGATCCAACCATTTTCAAGTTATAAAGCTCGTCTTCCAGCTTGTGAATATCTTCCCGCGTGCAATACTCACGCTTGATGAGTTCCTTGAAATCGTTCCATGGGGTGGCGTTAGCAGCTGCCAACCCTAAGATCTGGACTTGGGCGTTCCACCAAGTCAGTGCTATTCCCTCCAGAGTACCGGTAGCAAATTTGACCTTGCGAGCCTCAGGGCACTCGCACATTTCGAATACCGATTCTAACTTTTCAAACCAATGGAGGAGTCCCACTACCCCCTCTGTGCCGCTGAAAGAGTTTGGACGACAGTCCATGAAGTTCTTGAACGTGCAGACAGGCTGCTGCGCGTGTTGACCTGCTTGAGCAGCCGCAAATGCTGCTGTGACTTGGGCTTGAACGAGAGCCTCTAGCTGGGCTTGTGTCATGTTGATTCGTCCAGACATGATCTTCATAGTAACAAGTAGCATACGTAAGAATGGTTCGCGAGTAGGGCGATGACAGAAAAGCGTAGGCATATAGGTGTTCTCATGTAATCAAAGCATGTGTATCTAAGCGTAATGCGAGCAAAGTTCTAAGCAGTTCTAGCAAACAGGCAATAAACATAAACCTTATTACCTAGGATGTCGAGTCTTGCACGTGGAGCGAAGCGTCGTTGTGGATCGTTGAGAGCACTGTTCTGGTTATAGTCCGGTTTTAATAAAAACGTTTTCCCATATTAAAACCAAGTTCTCTATAACCAATGGCTCTGATACCAATCTGTCACACCCCCAAAATCCACCCGCGGAATACCACCGCTCGGGAGCGTGACTGACCAGGATCAAGCCATCAATCATATCAAACCATAGCAATTAATAATAGAAGTAGTTAATATAAGTCACCATGACATGATTGATGTTTCAAAAACCAAACACTGTTTTAAGTAGCGGAAGCATAGTAAAGTAAATCCAAATAGTTTTACGAGTTATGAGTTCAACATCATTACGATCCATCTGCCCACAACGACCTGCTCTTCCCTGTGCAAGCTCCAAGTATACCTAAGGTCCTGCAAGGCATGCAGCAAATAATCAACAAACTAGTTGAGCGAGTTCACAGAAAGTAAGTTCATAGTGTAATGCATAAGTATAGCTAGTGGGGGCTTCCCATACTAGTGTGTAATAAAGGTGGGGGGCTTCCCATGTTCATCCTGGTTAATGAGGGCTTCTCATTAACGGTACTTACTAGACTAACATCCGACCATGTGTTCTTCTTTACCGAGAACAGGAATACGTACAGGGTCACGTAGGCTTTACGTGACGTGCCCTTCCCCGAGGACAGTGGTACGCGTGGGGGCTACGTAGGCTTTACGCAGCGTGGCCTTCCGACCTGGAAGCCAGTAGATGGTATTGGGTTACGTAGGCTTTACGTAACGTGTCCTCCCGACCCGGGAGACATAAGGCAAGTATACTGGGTTACGTAGGCTTTACGTAACGTGTCCTGACTAACCTGAGGACGATGGTCTATAGTCTGGTATATGCGTAAGTACGAGTAATCATTCCATATCCATCATATCCAACCCAATTCCCAACCCGGGAATCCCATGCCTTGGCTGTGTGAACTCACCTTGGTTTGCTCGGCAGATACACAGAAAGTACAAGTAGCAAGTAAATGGTCACTCACGTCCTATCATAGTTATTATACGAGTCAGGTTCGTATATAGCACGTATATAGTAATCACGTATAGTCATGGCAAACATGAACGCACGTAAGCAGATAAGACATAGCATGTGAGGATCCAATTGTTCTAAGTCCAACAATACCCGGCCCAAAGACATAAGCAGCCCAATAACAAAACAGTCCAGATTCTCAATCGGCCCAAATGGCAAACGCATACAAGTCCATTAATAAACAGTTCACAATTCAAATCGTTGGGCTCAATAGATTGGGCCCGTGACAGTGAAGGCCCAAGACAGTGAATGTGCAACGGTGGTCTCGACTCGCAACGGGGTTACGAGTCGCAACGAGGATCTCGAGTCATAACGGGGGTCTCGAGTCGTAACAAGCGGTCTCGGTTCATCCCGTCTGGTTACGAGTCGCAATCTGACTCGCAACCGTGGTTGCGGTTCGTGCGGTTTGGTCTCGAGTGGGGTTCCGACTCGCAACAAGCGATGCCGAGTCGCAACCGCGTGTGTAACGACTTTCCTGATTTCATGCAATTCATTTAGGCAATTCAATCATCGTTGACAGTTTCCAAAAATCAATTATTAACTAACAGTTTGTCATTCAAGAATTCATCGATCAAACAGGGAAAATAAATCATCAATTCTTATGAACCCTAATAATCACACTTATGAACAATAACAATAATCATAACACTCAATCATATTATGATCCGATTTCATGAACACTAAACCCGAATTGCATAACTTCAAAGCCAATCAACAAGACATTATCATTAACAATATCAACGACAAATCCGATTATATAACCTGTCCGGTCGATTAACAAACACCACTATAATAAGTACTCGCATCCAACATCAACAACCAATCAATTTTACTAGCATACACCCTAGTTACATCGTATAACAGAATGATAGCAATCATGGCATCACATATAATCGAACATGAATTCGAACAAACATACTAACCGGTTACAAGTAACGAGATGTGATCCGAACAAGAGGGTGATCGGGTGGCCTTGTGCCGTCGGTTCCTAAACAAGCCGAGAGAGAGAGAGACGAGATAGAGGAGCTAGGGTTATGTGTGTGTTTGTGATTTGCAAAAGTGGTAAAACAAGTCCCTTGTTCCGGTTTTGTGTTGCGAGTGGGGAGTGGGCCGAGCCCACTCGGTTGTCTAATGGACCCGAGAACAAGGAGTGGCCCAAAGGGCTTTGTGTGGCCGGTTCACAAACATACGACATACATACACACATAATGCATATAACATAACATATATCATGAAATCAATTAATCATTCGGGTTTATAAAATCACATATCGTGCACAAACGTTACATCAAAGCAAGTCTAAAGTTCGAGTTGTCACACACTAACACACACAAAACCCTAGACAACTTTCTCTCTCTCTCGTTTTGCTTGAAACCCGACGGCACAAGGCACAAGGCAATCGGCGATCATCTTCTAGTTCGGGTCACCCTTTTCTACACTCAATCGGTTAGTGTATTGCTAATTGTTTCATGATTTCTGTTGCGTTTTTGTGTGTTGCATGATATTGTAATTCTCATGATCGGTATGATGGTTGGGATGGTATGATAAACGATTATGGTTATATGATAACATGCTATGAATCGAATTGAATGATACTAGGTGTTAATCGGCTGTGATTTGATGAATGATGATATAATTGTTATGTAATCGGTTCTTATGTGTAATTGTTAATGTTCATGAATCGGTTTCATGCTTGTTAAATTGTTCACATGATTGGATTAGGGTTCATACGAGTTAGTAATATCATTGATTATTTGATCGCGTATTAGCATGCTATGAAACTGTTAATTGTTGATTGATGATGATCATGAACATGTTTGAATATGGAATGATAATTGATTTGATCTGATTTTCGAAACTGCCAAAGATGTTTGCTAGAATCACGGAATAATTGTTGCATGAATTATGGAAACCAGTTTCACACCTAGTTGCGACATAGATTGCGAGTCGAGACCTCACAATCTCGACTCGAGACCACAAGCAGCATAACCCGAAACCATGGTTGCGAGTCCCGTTGCGACTCGAGACCTCACACCGACACACAGCAGCACGAGCCGGAACCACGGTTGCGAGTCCCGTTGCGACTCGAAACCAGACCATGACAAGCCGAGACCACGGTTGCGAGTCCCGTTGCGACTCGAGACTGAACCATGACGAGTCGAAACCAGCTCTTGCGACTCGAAACCTCCTGTTGCGACTCGAGATCGCTGGTTGCGACTCGAGACCAGTTATACACGCACACTGTTTTGGACCTACACTAGCACGGGCCCAATTGATTGGGCCAAGTAATTGGACTTACGTACTTGGCTGTTAATTGGACTGTTTATGTTAGCTGGGCCGGGTATAGTTTGGGCTTAGACATCCGAATCGCACACGTGGTGAATTGCTATGCTTTGATTGTTTGCATGCTATACGTGTTTGCTATGATTCATGAGTGCATTACTTGAACCAAACCTGACTTGTATAATAACCATGATAGGACGTGGTTGACCACTTACTAGCTTACCTGTACTTTGTGTGTATCTGCCGAGCAACCCAAGGTGAGTTCACACTCTTACCAAGGCATGGGATTCCCGGGGTGTTGGGAATGGGATTGATAAGGATAAGGTTGAATAGACTCATATGGACATTGTTACTAGACTACCATACCATCGTCCTCGGTTGTGCAGGACACATACGTAAAACCTACGTATAACTAAGTTACTCACTATCCTCGGTTGTGAAGGATACTCACGTAATACCTGCGTGAACGGATACTCACTGCTGCCTCGGTTGTGTCAGGCACTTACGTAAAACCTACGTAAACCCCCGCGTACCCCTATCCTCGGTTGTGAAGGATTACTTACGTAAAACCTACGTAAACTTGTACGTGTTACTGTTCTCGGGATATATAGAACACTTATGGTTACACATAGTCTAGTGGATTAATAACATGGGAAGCCCCCACCAATAGAAACCTATATTGGCCCAGTAGAGCCACTTGATACTCATGAACGTACTGTTACGCATTTACTTACTGTGAACTCGCTCAACTAGTTGTTGACTCTCTGCTGCATGCCTTGCAGGACCTTAGGTACTAATGGAGCTTGCACAAGGAGGAGCAGGTCGTTGTGGGCAGATGGATCGTGATTACTTATTAAACACTTATGACATTTCATACATTAATACTTATGATTGGGTTTTTACATTAATGCTTCCGCTATACTTAATTATGTGGGTATTTTTGTTAAACACCTTTCGTATTGATGGATAACTTTTACTATTTAATTACATGTTCAATATGATTGGTGGCTTGATCCTGGTCATGTCACGCTCCCAAGCGGTGATACTCCGCGGGTGGATTTTTGGGGGTGTGACATGACCCTTGATGGCTGGGCGCGGCCTATACAAAATGTTGTCACCCCCCAGCTCGATCGCCCACTTCGCTAATCGCCCGGATGTCCCCGGTTTTTGCAGTATCATCCCAATGTGGAAGTTGGTCAGTACGGTGATGACGTGGCCTGTGAAGTATCGGCGCAGCCTTCTAGTGGCATGTAGCAGCGCTAGTACCGGCTTCTCCATCGTTGAATATCTTGTTTCTGGATCTGTGACATTCTACTGACATAGTAGATTGGGGTTTGAACCCCGTTTCCTTCTACAAGCAATACCGACCCCACAGCCTTGTCTGATGATGACAAGTACAAGATGAGCGGCTCCTTTTCGAATGGTGCGGTCAACGCTGGGAGCTCGATCAAACACTCCTTCATTTGCTGAAAAGCGCTTTCTGCTTCTGGCTTCCACCTGAATTCTTGCTTCTTTACACAGATGCTCAAAGTACTTATGAAAGGGTACGATTTTGCGGCGTGATTTGACAGGAAACGGTTAAGCGCGACCAGGCGGCCGGCTAACCTTTGCATCTCTTTGATTGTTTTGGGTGATGGCATGCGCTCTATTGCTTGGACCTTTTCTGGGTTCACCTTAAATCCGCCGTTGGTGACTATGAAGCCCAAGAATTTTCCTTCTTCCATGCCAAAGGAACATTTGGCTGGGTTCAATTTCATATTCACGCTTCTCAGTGAGTTAAAGGTTTTCTCAATGTCTTTCAACATTTGGTCCTCTTCAGGACTGGTACGTGGCGCCAGCGTTTTTAAGACCGAATGGCATCTTTGTATAACAAAAGATCCCGAGATCGGTTCTGAAAGCTGTCTTGTCTTCGTCCTCAAGCTTCATCTAGACCTGATGGTACCCCTTATAACAATCCAAGAAGCACTTCCATCTATATGGCGCGAGGGAGTCTATTTTTTTGTCGATCTCAGGCAAAGAATAGCAATCTTTGGGGCATGCCTTGTTGAGATCAGTATAATCAACGCACATTCGCCATCCTCCGCTCGACTTTTCCACCATTACTGGATTCGCGACCCAACTTTGATAACGTACTTCTCGCAAGATTCCAGCTTTGAGAAGTTCACATACGTGTTCATTCATTGCTTTTGTTTTGTCTGCCCCTAAGTTGCGCCTTCTTTGGACCTTTAGTTCCACTAAGGGGTAGGTGTTTAAGCAATGTTCAGTAATGTCGCGCGGGACACCGGTCATGTCTGCCGGGGTCCAGGCGAAGATATCCATATTTCTGAAGAGTAGTTGCTTCAGATGCGTTCTGGTATCTAAAGAAATGGCGTGGCCTATTGTTACCGTTTGCTCTGGGTATTTACGGTTTAGCACCCACTTCTCTGGCTCGGTTGTCGAAACTTTTGTCGCTTTTGTTGGGCGTAACTCTTCCGTTGACATCACTTCTTTCTTGGCGTAGATGATTGCCACTCCCGTCTTGGTTGGGAACCCTATCGCTGAGTGGGGAGTGGAAGTCACCATGTTTAGTTCGCCTTGGGTTTCTCTCCCAATCAACACATCATGCCTCGATTTGACGGGCATCACCATGAAGTTTACGTTTGTTGTTCTTGAATGCTTCCCATCAGAGAGCGTGACAGGGAAGCTGATTTGGCCTAGTGGGAAAACCATCTCGTTGCAAAATCCGGACAACGGATAATCAACTGGCTCGAGTCTCGCTTTGTCCTCTTAATCAAACTGGTTAAAACACTGTTCATAGATGATATCAGCTGTACTTCCTGGGTCAATATAGACATATTCCGTCTCATAGTGGCCGATAATACCGGTAATGACGACAGGTCGAGTGGCGCGAGGGCCGCCGCGTACTACCAGGAAAATGACCTGTTGGTCCTGCCATGAAGGCTCATAAGGGCGCTTGCCTTTTTCTTTTGCACTGTATCTTGGTCCATTGACCATATGGGTTTCTAGGCGCCGGACTTTCTTGTTATTTCCTTCATCGTGGCGTTGAAGCTGTCGAGTTTCTTTTCGCACGTTTTTCACCAAGTGACTTAGCTTTCCGCTTTTTAGCGCTTTCTCAATCTCTTGACGCAGACTGTAGCAATCATCAGTCAGGTGTCCTGTGTCTTTGTGAAAGTCACAGTACAGGTTGGGGTCTTGCCCCTTCTTGTTTGTCATTGGCCTGGGAGCCTTGAAATCATGATTCTCCGTCATCAACACCTCTTTTGGTGTTTTTATAAGCGGAGTCCAGTGCTTGTCTCGATTATCATCCTTGACTGCTTTTCGGTAACCGATTCTATCAATTGTGTCACGTGCGTCTTCTCTGTAGCGCGGCCTTTCGTCATGGCCCCTTGATCTTCCGGACTTCGAATCATTACTTTTGTATTTGTTGCGCTTGTTGTTATCGCGCGTGTTCCCTTTGGAAAATCGATCTTCAGAGTAATAACTCTTGTTTACAGCTAGTGATTCTTCTGTTTGCGCGACTATCTTCGCGGCTTCCATGAGTTTATCCCATTCTTTGGGCATTCCGTCTTTGCCCGTGATAATTCTGATGAGACTATCACAGCGAATGGCTTTCTTGAAATGACAGCGCATTAGTTGCTCGCTTACGCCACCGATCTCCAAACATTCTTTGTTAAAACGAGTGATGAAATCTTCCAAACCCTCGCCATCTCTTCGCCAGATGTCTTCTACTTCAGCTGTGTCGCGCTAGTAGCGTCGTTGTTGGCTGAAGTAACTCAAGAACTACGTCTTGAAATCTACCCATGACTTAATCTTTCCCGGCGGAAGGCTGTCGAACCAGGCGCGAGCAGCCCCGGTAAGAGTTTGAATAAACAGGTGGCACCACATAGGCATATTCCATCCTCCCATGCAACCTACGCTTGTGAAAGTTCTGATGTGATCATCAGGATCAGTCAATCCGTTAAACTTTCCAACTGTCAGAGGTAACTTCTCTCTTGAAAGCGGCGCAAGCGCAATTTTTGGGATGAACTTTGAATGTTCCGCAGCTTCCGCTGGCCGATAGGCCAGGCGAAAGTCTCTTTCCGCTTCTTCCGTGTATCCGACGTGTTGTCTTGGTTTGAAGTACTCATGGTTCTTCTGCAAGCGATTGAAAACTGACGAACCCTCGTCATCTTCCCAAGTTGGATCATTCGGGTCTGTCTCCTCCCATTCATTGTTCATGTTGCGCGGCGTGAGCCGGCTATAAACATGACCTCTTTGAAGGTGTGACGGATAGTCGTAGTAACTTTCCGTTTCTCCCCTTGTATCGCGCGTGTCATGCACGCTTAGTCTCCTGGTGGGGGGAGGCCTATTGATTCTGCCTTGGAGATTTGACTGTGGGGGTATCTGGCGTGCCCCCTGGCTCTGTGCTCGGGGAGTGACCAAGGACGGTTCTGCCGTTAAGACTGCTTCTTGCGCGATCAAAGATTGATATGCTGCGTTAATGGTTGCGATATTCTTGGCGTACCATGAGGCTGGAGTCTCGCCCTCTGGTAGCCCTAGTAACGCCGAAACGTTCTGAGGCGGAGTTGGGTTTTAAGGTCCCTCGCCGTTGTTTCCTGGGGTGACCGTCTGAGTGATGCGGGCGATGCTCCCGCGTAGGCCCCCAGTGTTGGTTACTTCGATTTCACCAATTTCTTCGATGTGTTAGGCTTGGATGTTTTGATTTCCCTCGCCCAACACCGCATTAGAGTTTGCTCCGAAACCAAACTCGGGAATGATTCCTTGACCAGCCATGATCGAAGGAAGAAAAAGTGTCGAAAACTCAGAAAAAAGAAAATGAAAGTGGTTGTAGGAAAACCGGTGGGCGCCAATGAAGAAACACTGAACTAATTACGGGGCTAATTAGTTGGGTTTATGTTTCTACCATAATGGTTAATCTTCTAATGGTTTATCTAAGCTTCGTCTTGAACGTCTAATCCTGCAAAACAGAACACCGTTACTCGTTAAGAGGGGAATATGGGGGTTTCCCTCTTAACCGGGCTCCGGCGTGAGAATAAGGGACTGCTTTGGGAGGATAATTAAGTATTAAGAGTGAGAGTAGAGGGAACGGAATGTTTAACCTTTGGAGTGAGGTCTCTATTTATAGCCGGAGTGGTGTAAGAGGATGTGGGCTGATGGGCCTTGGGCCGGTAGGCGACAACATAGCGGATATGCTCTTTGTCTCACTGGTGTCGACCGTTAGTGGCTTCTAGAAGTTCTCGAGCGCTGGCGCGCCCTGATTGGAGCCACGTGTCACTGTTGTCGGCTTTGTTGTCCTTCTGCCATCAGCAGACAAGTGGAGATCGTGGGACAGATGTCTCTGTCCTCCGATTGGTGCCACGTAGGCGTCCTTAAGTACTTCTCGTTTTCTGTACGTCAGACGATCGTGGCGCACGATTGGACAGGGCCTGCTGGATGTTCATTGGCTCCTTTTTCCTGCCACTTGTACCTTCTGTACCTTCCTATCCTAGTCTTGCGCTGCAACCTTTCTGTGGGTTGCGGGCTTACAGGTAGTGAAGACTTTTATCAGGTTCCTAAGTGTCGGAATTGTAGTTCTCTTCTGACTGGACCTCGCGCCTCTTCATGGGGTGTGGTGGTACTCGCGCGAGGTTGTCCAGTAACAAAATTGTTGAATAAGGAGTATGGCCCTGCGCGCAGCCTTGATGAAGGATTGCGCGGCTTTTTTGGGGCCATACCCCTTCAAGGGTCTTAAGAGTCTGAAAAGATTCCTCTTGCCCTGGACCCCAAGCAAAAGGTCTCTCTTTTTGAGTCAACGAAGTGAGAGGAACAACAATCTTAGAAAAGTCCGAGATGAATCGACGGTAATAACCCGCCAATCCTAGGAAGGAACGAATCTCAGATGCAGATTTTGGCGTACTCCAATTCTTCACAGCTTCAATTTTAGACGGGTCAACATGAATACCTTGCTTACTAACGACATGACCAAGAAATTGCACTTCATCAATCCAAAACTCACACTTAGAGAATTTAGCATATAAGCGTTCACCACGTAAGAGTTCAAGCATCAAGCGTAGATGACGAACACGATCAGCTTTAGATTTAAAATAAATGAGAATATCATCAATAAAGACTATCACAAAACGATCCAAATAGGGTTTACAAACACGATTCATGAGGTCCATGAACACCGTGGGTGCGTTGGTCAATCCAAAAGGCATGACCACGAACTCGTAGTGCCCATAACGAGTACGAAATGCGGTTTTGGGTACATCATCCTCGAGTACACGAAGTTGATGATAACCAGAACGAAGATCGATTTTCGAGAAACAGGACGCGCCTTGTAGTTGGTCAAATAGATCGTCAATACGAGGAAGAGGATAACGATTCTTAATGGTAAGATTATTAAGTTCACGGTAGTCGATATACATACAAAACGAACCATCTTTCTTCTTGACGAATAGCACAGTAGCACCCCACGGAGAGGTACTTGGATAAATGAATCTCTTGTCGAGCCATTCCTGAAGCTGACTAGATAGCTCTTGCATCTCAGAAAGCTTCCATGCCCTATTCTCTATTTTGGAAAAGGACCTCTTACGGCAGTTGACAGTGGAAACTTTCCAGCTAGCGATTGATCCAGTTACCGGTAGGTGCAAGTCGATAAGGAGCCTTGGCGACATGAGTCGCACCAGGTATGAGATCAATACGAAAATCAACGGATCGAGGAGGAGGAAGACCAGGAAGATCTTCAGGAAAGACATCAGGGAAATCACACACCACTGGAACATCACTTATGTTCTTCCCTTTGCCCTTTTGTTCCACCACGTGGGCCAAGAAGGCAAAGTTCTGTTTACGTAGGCATCTGTTCGCTTGAGTGCATGACATCAACTTCAGTCCTTTCGAAGGTCGGTCTCCATAGACATGCAAAATATCACCGGACGGAAGCGGTAGACGAACAAACTTCTCATGACAAGCAATCTCGGCATGATTCTTACGCAACCAATCCATACCGATAATGACATCAAAACTACCCAATTGCATGGGTATTAGATCAATAGTAAACACGTGGTCGTTAAGAATCTAGGAACAACCACAGAGAATAGAATCAACTAGAATAGACTTCCCATCGGCAACTTCCACCGAGAATGACTTAGGTAATATAGAGGGTGCACAATTTAACAAAGATTCAAATTCCACGGACACAAAACTTCTATCGGCACCAGTATCAAATAGAATCAAAGCGTAAAGGTTATTTACGAGAAACGTACCATTAACGACGTCATTGTCGTTACGAGCCTGGTTCGCATTAAGATTGAACGCTCATCCTCGAGCAGCTGGCTGTTGATCCTGGTTGAACTGAGGACACTGATCACGGAGGTGAGTAGTATCTCCACACTTGTAACATGCACGAACAGCATTGACTGGCCTAGGATGTTGCTGAGGAGCTGGAAGAGCTGGTAGGGCTGCCTGAGCTGGGGCTTGCTGAGCGGGTTCAGCAGGATTAGCTTGACGACAGTAAGGAGTCGTGTGACCATAGCGATTGCAGTTGGTGCACAAACGACATGCAGAACTAGCAGGATGATGAAAGTTTCAAGTTGCGCACTTGGGGTAAGACCCAGAGTGCTGCTTTTTGACTTTAGGGGAAACAGGGTTTTGAACAGTAGCAGCCGGAGCAGGTTTAGCAGCAGGGTTTGTAGCCGGAACAATAGCATTGCATCCTGAACCCTGTGACTTTCGCCTCTTGTTCTTGCTGCGACTTGGCTGCTGGGTAACTTGATGTGCAGACCTGGAGGGAGCAGAGTTAGCAAACTGCTTATCACGAACACGGTTATTGTTGAGACTAGCTGCAAGACGGTAGACTTCCTCAATAGTTTCGAGTTATGCTGCTTCAATAGAATCACGCATAGCAGGAGGTAGACCATTGATGTACTTGGTTAAAATTCGCTTAGGAGTAGAAACCAAGTGAGGAACGATCAAGTTGAGCTGCTTGAAACGGGTAGTATAAGCCAGATTATCATCACCAATCTGCTTCAAGTGCCAGAACTCTTCTTCAAGCTTCAATTGTTCATGGGGAGGACAGAATTCAAGCATCATTAGTTCACGCACCTCGGCCCATGGAAGAGCATAGGCCTCTTCATTCGAACGGATGTTTCTCTCATTTGACCACCACTCCAACGCTCTGCCTTGAAACATTCCAGTTGCACTCCTAGTGTTTAGATGTTCTGGGCACTCGCTGTTGATAAAAGTAACCTCAATGCTGTCAAACCACTCGAGCATAGCGGTCACCCCATCACTGCCCGTGAAAGACTTACGATTGCAAGAGATGAAATGTTTGTAGCTGAACTTAGTAGTCTTTAGCTTCTCAGCCTTCGAGTCCAAAGAGGATGGAGGAGTGTTTGATCCTTGGATCTCAGAGACGATCTTTGGCACGACTCGAGCAATCTGGTCGGCCATAAATGACATCATCTTTTTCTGAGACTTCTCCCTGGATCTCTTGAGAGTGTCGGATAGCTTACGAGAAGACATCTAAAGATCCAACAAGAGGATCGTATAAGTATAGATTCACAAGCCTCACAATATAGATTCACACACGATAGATTAAGACTCAAGATTCAACAAAGTTCACATAGATTAAGATTCAAGTTTCACATAGATTCCAATAGACTCAACACCGCAAAACCACGACCTTCGCATGGCACGTTGTACGAAGTTTGGCAACATGTTAGAAGCGCTTATATATAGGAAGTACCAACGGCGTATCCACCACGCTTCGGGCACATTGCTTCCGCCTCGTACTCGGTGTCATGTTACGGGTCGCAAAACTCACTCATCATCATCATCATAATTCACATTGATTCCAATAGATTCACATAGATTACAATAGATTCCAATAGATTCACGTAGATTTCCAATAGATTCCAATAGATTCACGTAGATTTCCAATAGATTCACGTAGATTCCAATAGATTCACGTAGATTCCAATAGATTCTAAAAGTTTCACATAGATTCCAATAGGTTCACATATATTCACATAGATTAGTGTTAACAATCCACAAACAACGAAATCCCGGATGGCACGTGCTACGAAAGTTCGGCAACATGACGGAAGCACTTATATATAGGAAGTACCAGCGGCGTATCCACCATACTTCAATCATGCCACGTCCGTCTCATCATCGGTGTCATGCTTCATTAACCACATCATTAGATTTCACCACTTCTCGCACATAGATTAACCAAATAGGTTACACAACTTTAACCCGAGCCTACAAAACTACAAACTTCACCTAGCGCGTGGTACGAAGGTTCGGTAACATGCCAGAAACACTTATATATAGAAGTACCAGCGGCGTATCCACCATGCTTCAGACAAGCCACGTCCGCCCCGTCTTTAGGCTAGGCTACGTTTCGTATTTTGTTTCTCAAAACAACACATACATAGATTACATATAGATTACGCTAGAGTACACACTGATCTCATAGACTTCACATAGATTACACAAGTAGTTTCCCATAGCTTAGATTTCAATAATCTCATCACTGGTCTGCAAAACACTAAGTTTCGCATGGCACTTAGTACGAAAGTTGCTAACATGTCGGAAATACGTATATATAGGAAGTACCAGCGGCGTATCCACCATGTTTCAGACACGTCACTTTTCCCTCGTATTTCTATGCCATGTTACGTTTAGTGTCTTACAACCACAATAACACATAGATTCATCAGATAGCTTCACATAGTTTCATAGTAGATCAAGATTCCACATAGATTAGCATAGAATAAAGCCTCGTAAATTTAGTTTGATCCTGAGATTAGAGTTAATGTTTTAGTTTGCGGACATACGTGCAATTTGTATAAAAAGCCTCAAAATAAACGAAGAATCAAGATAAACGAAGAATCGAGTTTAAACCACACATAAAATCGAGGTAACATAAAAGATAGGCTCATAAAACATAGAGTGTTCCGGGTAGAGGAACGGTGACTAACCAGAGTGATTCGAACCCCTTTCGAATTGAGGTAACGTGTCTTGACTTACTTAGACAAATGCGTCATCGATGTTAGGCCTACGATATTCGTCCTTTTGGTCATTTCACGTTCCTAATTGATTGGAAATTTCAAGACTTTGGCGAGACATAAAACGTCAAAGAGTGGGACTAGTCATCAAGGTCTGAGTTTCACCTCTAACTTGACAACATTGTACCCTAATAGCGTCAGTACTTATCCGCAGACAAGACCTACTAGAATAATATGGAGGTTTCCTATCAAGGTTCGGATGTCACTCCTGACTTGAGGGCAAATCTCGTGCAAAATACAAACACTGATTAACAATGTTTTCAATAGTATCAAATGTATATTGTGTTAGCCTTAGGAAAGGCAAGTAAGTTCAGCATGAACATGTGCTGCTAGGAAGCAGATACGGTAGAATGCATAAGTCTTAACCAACAAATAAGAGTCAAGATTCCTAGAACTATAGACTAGGGCAAGTATTCCTACTTATCCTAATTCCCTATAGTTATGGCTCTGATACCAATCTGTCACACCCTAACCGATGGCGGAAACATCGGGGTGCGAGCACTAAGCGTTCAGATTGCTCATGAGATTCCATAACACTAGATATTTTAATAGATTTAGATTTATTCAAAATTAGTCTAACAATCACGAACAAATATAAGTATGAAATACATCTCATCAAGTAAATGTCCGATGTTTCTACATTAGCTAAGTGGAGTTTCTAAGCTTCATCCTAGCTTGTTTCAAGTATCCTAGCATCCTGTCAGCCTGCAACATGTATTAAAATAGAGTCAGTACAAAATGTACCGGCGAGTATACAAGTTTAAATAATAGCATAATAGATTAAAAGACTCATATCCATATGTAAATGTAACAAAAACAGTTTCAGCCATGCTAGTGTTCGCAGTCCAACAAGTGATAGCCCAAGTATCCCGATGCTTTAGTGTTTTCCCAAGTCTCAAGGAAAACTAGAATCCTCCTAACAATACCCCCGAGAATAATGGGGAGGTGCATCTCCTATAGCGCTACTATTGTTAAGGCGGAACTACACACCCTAGATTAAACGTAGACATAGCACATAGAATACAAGAATCACAAGTTTCACATACACGTAGGATAGAGTTTAGATTTCAAAAGTTTCAAGTATCATAGTTTAATAGAATACACGTTGCATCCCAAAGTTTAAAACAAAAAGGGATCGAGTATACTCACAGTGATTGCTTAACAGATTAACTGTTATTGGATCAAAGGGAGCTCTTTAGGTTTAGCCTGATTAGATTACGATAGATAAGAGTCGGGCAGAATAACGAGATTTAAACCAAGTGACAGATCACTCATCTTGATCAGATGGCTGTTAGATCGGATGGCTATCCGATAAGGATTGCCACACGATCGACGTGAAATAGTGTGTGGGACGGATTGCCATCCGATCGGATAGTCATCCGTACAGATGGCCATTCGATCGAATGGTCATTCGATCAAAGTGTTTGAGATTCTCAAAATGTCAAGTCAAGTGTCAACTTAGGTCCCCTTGATCGGATGGCTATCCGATCGGATTGCCATTCGATCCAAAGTTCCAAGTTTTCAAAGACTCAAAGTCTCAAAGAGATTCTAAGTGTTGAAAGGTTCCAAGGCACACGTCACTTCGATCGGATGGCTGTTAGATCGGATGGCTATCCGATCGGATTGCCATTTGATCGTTGTAACTTTGTTCCTAAAGTATCCAAAAGATTCCAAGTGTTTAAGGTTACGAGGCAAGTGTCACCTGATCGGATGGCAGTTCGATCGGATGGCTATCCGATCGAGTTGCCATTCGATCGAGTTGTTCTTGTCCCGTTCCCAACCTTGTAAAGTTTCTAAGTTTTTGTTTAAACAACAACGACATGGTACGTGTTCAAACAACGGCAAACACATCAGTGTACATCCGATCTGATCGGGTGGGAATCACCCTAGTCCGTTCAAGCGTCCGTTCGTGACGGTGCTTATGTCAGAATTCGTACTCCGGTCATCTTCTCTGGCAACAATCCCTCTCCAAACCAACTCCAGACTAATCATCAGGTCTATAGTCCGAGTAGATCCAGATCTTACCGTTTTAGGTAAAAGTTTTAAGAAAAGATGAAGATAAACATAAGTTTTAGCCAAAAAGTATAGATTTAGTTAAGATTTAGTGTAAAACACATGAAGTTCCTTAGATCTGAGCTAGATCTTGACTAGAATGATATCACACAACAGTTTGGTACAAACCACCATGATGACATCACCTTCAAGAGCTCAAATCTCATGGATTTCACGGTGAAAAGTGAGATTTCAAAGGAGAATCATGTAGAGAATAACGTGCAGATCAAAGATGTACAAGAATCTAGTGTAAAACGTACCGAATTCGCCGAGAAATGGAAGAAAAGAGGAGTGCGTGCATCTGAATCGAGTGAGGCTGTCACATTAGTGACAAATGATGTGACAAACCTATTTATAGTGTCAGAGAGAAGGAGTGAGGCGGTGTGCACGGATTGGATGGCAGCTTGGTCGAATGGACATCCGATCGGTTGGTCATCCGATGGGATGGTCATCCGATCGGATTGCCACTCGGCCAATCCCATCGTTTCCGTGTTCCCGTCTTTGATTTTATTTGAGAATTAGATTAAGTGTTGCGTATTATTGGGTAATAGTATAACTTCATTATAGCATTAACACAAAAGTTTCCATAGTTTCCGCCAGTGACAAGACTCCAGTCCCTCGTTACAACCAAGTCTCAAGTTTCACGAGCGTCAAGAGTCAAGCACCAAAGTATCATAGTTTCCAAGTATCAAGTATCAAGAATCATAGTTTCTAGAGTTAAGTCTCATAAAATTCATAGCATTAGATTCACAAAGTATCAAAAGTATCACACATCACATAGTATAGGGGCTAAAAGTGTCAAATAGGTAAAAGTCTAGGGACGCAGGTGTTACATGCTTACCTTACACGACCCCGTGCTGCACTTACGATAATTAAGATTTTGAGTCAGGGGACTTCTGTTTACATGCATGGGGTTCTGTTTCAACGTCATTTCATCTTTCCACACCATTCCACAAGTTTTTAAACACCAAATACCATTCCATTAAAACCATTCATCATCCTGTTACAACTAAAAAGGAGAAAAATAAAAATACAGGCTAGATTTTTAATAGATAGATCTTAGGAGATACCTCCTATAGATTTAAACCCAAATAGCTCCTCCCTAAATAAAACAATAAAGGATCAACAAAACCTGAAACTAGTTTCCGGTTAGCAAGGGCTTTAAGCTATTTTCCGGTGTGCCCCCTCAAAGATCATTAAGCATCTCCTCAATCTCCCTTGGTAGGAAGATGAAGGGCTCATCATCAATGTCCTCTTGTGGGAAAGGAGCGGCGGCTACCGGAACCTCATAAAAGGCGCCATCGGGAGGTTCCGTGGGTATCTCATCCCACCCGGTAGGGTTAACAGCCTCGTGAGCGAGGTTCCATTTATCTTGTGGAAGGATCTGATCCATAGGAGGTACCACCAAGATATTAAACCTTTGGTGAAGTAGGTTGATTTCCCTAAAGCTAATCTCCAAGGCTAGTGTGAGGTTGTTCACTCGGTCTATGAGGACCTCCTCCACCGTCGTATCGGACGGGGGTGGCCTCGAATGAGAGCCTTCTTCCACTTCGGTTGTTGCGTGAGCTTGTTAAGGAAGTACCCCTCTGCTGGCTCGACATGCTAGTTTAGAAAAGACAAACCACTAAAGTTTAGACTTGCAGACAAGTTACACGGCCCCATGCCTGTAGGGCACATCCCCGTGCTGCTCTAACAGCCTTGATATTTCAGCCCAAGAACTCTTATTTTAAGTTAAAAACTTTTGGTTTTTTACATTTCTAGACGTAAATAATTTAAAATAATGTTATAAAATAGTAGTTTTGCAAAAGTTTGGGCTAAAAATCATGTTATTCATCCCGCAATTGAAGCTTTAAAGCGTGAAGCTTCAAGCTTCAATGGAGGTTGAAGAAAAAGAACATGACTAAAAGTGACAAAGACAAGGTTTAGGGAATCCTTTTTAAGAACACAACTTTTTTGGTATGTGTGTGACATCTGGAAGGATCTTGGTCTTAGGAATGGGTCCAAACATTCTACCCATCGCTAACTTTATAGAAAGTGACAGCACGTTAACATGACCCTGTGTCTGGGAGGCACGACCCCGTGTCACCTGTAATGAGACAGAGAATGTTGTCCGTTAGTGAGCACGGGCCATGTCAAGGGAGACACGGCCCCGTGTTGGATTAGTAGGGGAGGCATGGCCCCGTGTTTATCTAATGCGCCCCATTTGTGGAGAGGAGATGAGGCACGGCCCCGTATGTGATGAGCACGGCCTCGTGTTTTTTTAGGGATTATGAATTGTCTAGTTTTTAAGGATTATTTTATTATCAAGAGGTTATTTACTGGTCGGGACAACACCGAAATGTCGTATGAACCTTAGGCTCTTTTGCGGGATACGAAAACACAAGAGTTTATCGAAAAGGAAGAAACCTAAACTACGAATAGGTGGGCGGAACCAACCTTTATTTTCCTTATCCGGGCTCTTGTTAAAGAAGGTTTGAGTCGACTCGCTCTGGTCTATAAAGTCGCTGGCGCAGGCCGCTAATGAGTCCTTCATTGTGTGGTCGATACAGGAACGACTATCGCCTTCGTTTTCACA
Organism: Helianthus annuus; assembly: GCF_002127325.2. Lineage (NCBI taxonomy): Eukaryota > Viridiplantae > Streptophyta > Magnoliopsida > Asterales > Asteraceae > Helianthus > Helianthus annuus. Next base: position 150,828,151 of record NC_035449.2, on the reverse strand, counting down.
AGGGTTTGGTGTTGGCCTCCCCTGAATGTGTTTCTGATGCGGGCCCAAGTGTGGAGGAGCAGGCCATCTTGTATTTGGAGGCCCAAGATCGCGTGACAAAAGAGGTTTCACTAAAATGGCTCTAACTTGGGCTACAGGTGTCCGTTTTGGGCGTGTGACCAGGCGAAACGATTGTGAGAACGAAGCCCATCTTTCTACAAACACCGTACGTGGTTTGGGTCATTGTTCGGGGCCAAAAACGCTTATTTCTATGAGTTATTTATATTTTTATGTTTTTAGTGCTTTTCGTGGACTTTTTTTTTCGTTCTAGCTTTTGGCCCAAGTGTGTTTTGGAAGAATCGTTCCTGGTATTTTGTGTGAATCAACAGGTCCGATTTCGTATCCCATTTCCTAGTCTACATCAGTTTCCATTGATTCTTCTCTTTCTTTATTATCCATAGAAGGATATCGTGCCTTCATCATGAATTTTATTTCTTTGAGTTTTTAGAGAATTCTCTTTTCTACTTGACATAGATGTTCAGAAGTTATGTCTGTTTGAAAAGAGGGTTGATGGCATTCAGGTGGATGGTAGTTATTATTTTTACTCGCGCCTATTTTAAGGTGATCGTCACCGAAAACCGATGGGTCTATGTAGTGAGGATCAAAATTTAGAATGGGACATTTTAAATCTTGATGAAATCCACCACATAGTTGGCACCATTCATCGTAAGAGTGGCAGGGGTTAAAACAATCGTTAACATCCATATTCGCTGGACGAGGCTTTGACCGTCAGGATGAAACAGTACTATTTCCAAGAAACTGTTTGATGGAAACAGCCCGTGCGATTGTCACACGGCCCTGTGTTGCAGCTTCTGTCTGGCAGAAAACAGTTTTTATGTTAGTGGGGATTAGGCATGGCCCCGTGTATGATCAGGTACGGCCCCGTGCGACATTTGCAGAAAGTGGAAAGCAGAAAAAGAAGAAAAACCTAAAGAGAAATAAAGAAGATAAAAAAATGATTAAGCCGTCGATTTTAAACTTTCTTAAAATCCTCGTGTCACCGGCAACGGCTCCAAAAACTTGACGTGATGCGAGCGTGGTATAATTTTTAATATACTTTTAAGTACTTTTACTCGTTTATCAAGCTCTAAAGTTATAAAACACGATATAACACTATCACTCTCTACAACACGATTGGGCAAGTGTACCCATCGTTGGCGTAGTATAGTGATGGTAAGATACCGAGGTCGTCCAAGGACACATGAGCTTTTAATACAAGAATATTGTCAACGTCTAATCTAACCAAATTTTGAGAAAAAGATCTTTAGTAAATAAAATAAAGGAAGAAACTAAAATAACCAAAGAAACAAATAAACAAGATAAAATCACTTGGTTCCGACTTATCTTTTACGTATCCTTTGATGATTTACGCACTTTGAGTTTTTTAAGTGATTATCTTAGTTATAGTGGCATGTTCCTCTTTTGGAGGCAACGCTACCCTCAGCCATATTGGTCTGAGTCAGCAGGGATACTGTAACGCCTCGTATTTCCGTATTTCCGAATTTCCCTATTTCCATGTTTTTATAAAGTACATGTCTGTTTTCCTATTTTTAGAATCACAGTCGAAAAACGGAAAACAACACATTTTACGCGCTTTTAAAGCAACCAACAATGAACGCGTCACCCATTATTTCCGACATCATTTACGTATTTTCAATCCAAAATAAACATTTTACGACATATTATGACACTCGGGCTCAAAAACAGGTCTCCTAGACGTGACCGGGCCGCTCTAAAATGCTAGAACGCGTTAACGGGCCTTGAGCCCAACACATCAAAACCCTACCAATATAAACTTAACACACCCACTCAACACACACATACACCCCCGCCGCACATATACATACACTGCTCTCTCCTGCGATTTTCGGCAGCCGGACTCCGGCCGGCGGAGTCGAAGACGATGACGACGGAGGTACGGTGGCACGGCAGCTGCAGCGGCGGAGTTCCGATGAGATTTTTCACGATGGTTCATCATTGAAACCCCCCTAAATCGACCCTCCCGAGTCCGATTCCAGTGTCGATTTCATTATCAGAGCAACGGAAGTGATGTTTTTAGGTCCGGCAGCCACGAACCAGGTTCACTCCGGTTAACTCTTAACCCATCTTCTTCATCCCTTTTGCTTTTTAGAACTGTCCTTCTCCGATTCGTGCTTTTGCAACTACGACAATGGAGATGGTTGGACTCAGTTTGGGATTTGCTTGGAATCGAGTCCCGGTTTAGCCCGGTTCGGGCATTGCTCGGTACCGGAGCCACGCCGGCGTCAATGGCAGTGGTGGCGGTGGTGGTTTCGGTAGTGGTTTCGGTAGTGGTGGGTGTCTCTGGCCTGGTCCAGTTGGGATTTAAGTCTGTTTTATCTGAGTCAAGTCTCGGTTCAGTCACGGTTTCACTCGGGTTTTTAGTTTGGTCCAACTCGAGTCTTGGTCAAGTTTCGGGTCTCGGTTCTCGTGTCGGGTCAACGTCAGTCAATTCGGTCAAATTTGGTTAACTGATGGGTCCGCAGGTTAAACCCGAAACTTGGATACAAACCTTAAGTTATTGTTTCATACCTATTTAATATTTATATATTGTTTTATTATTGTTGAATTTTGGCAAAAACATTGACAACTTGTATTGTCGGGATCGCTCCAAAAACAGAGGAAACTGTTAGTGCACGGAATGTCTGTTGACATCGTCTACATCAAGTCTTAGGTCAATATGGGTCAACATAGGGTTTAGAATGTCGAAATCATGTTTTATGTTGATAGGTTCGCTTTTATTTACATGTTTATAGTAGGTCCGCTTTTAGGTCATTAAGTCCGGTTCGCTTTTATGTCATCTGTTGGGTTCGCTTTTTTGTCAACCTGGTAGGTTCGCTTTTATGACAGTCCTTATAAGCGAACCTCTAGCAATATATATACCTGATGATGTTGTTCATTAGAGCGAACCTGAATGATTGCTTGTGGAACGGAACTCTGTCAAATTGAAATCAGAAAGCAATAAAAGAGAAGAAATTAGAAAGGAATAGCTGTTGTAACTTCATCTACGTTGATTCCGCCTTCTTACGTGAAGATGAACTACCTTGACTGACTTTTCAGGGTCAAACAACGGTCCAACAAGTGGTATCAGAGCTCAGGACGAGGATTTCATACTACTACAGCTTAGATCTACAAAAATCTCTGATTTCTACTCTCTTTCTTGCATACTTTTTCGATTTGAAGTGGTTCCTACAGTTAAAATTGAATGATTTTTGAGTATTACATGCGGAACATATAGTTAACAAACCCTAGAAAGTTTTAGGTTAAAACACGGCTTAAAAATGGTGAAAACAGGGTAAAATTACTGGTCCGCTTTTACGGACAAGTTCTGGTCCGCTTTTATGGACAAGTTCAGGTCCGCTTTTACAAACATTTGAGATTCGCTTTTAGTGACAGTTGAGATCCGCTTTTAGTGACAAGTCTGATCCGCTCGAACAGACATCAACTGGTCCGCTTTTAGTGACACTTTCTGGTCCGCTTTTAGTGACAAATCTGGTCCGCTCGTACGACACTTTCTGGTCCGCTTTTAAGACATAAACTGGTCCGCTCGAACGACTTCAATCTGGTCCGCTTGAGTAGTCTATTTAGTTGGACTTTCGCTTATTTGGACTTGGCTTATTCGGACACTGATAGTTTCTTTTAAAAAATCTTGTTTGATTGTACAAAATTTGGCGAAAATGTTTGATGAACAAGAAAACAAGAATATTGAAAATTTGAATAACTGGAAAAAGGAAGCTTGGAATGAAACGAGATATGATAAAGAGGTTTATATAAAAAGATACGAAAATTTCTTGTGTATGAAGGATGAATCGATGGAGATGTTGAAAGAAAGGTTTTGGGAATTAATCATCAAGTTAGAAAAACATAAGATATATGATGAAAGAATTTTGAAATTTGTTGATGCTTTACCTTTGGAATGGTATAACTTTGTGAATGGACTGAAACGGGATTCTAGGTTATTACGTTTTGATTTGAGAAGTTTCATCAATACAATAACAAATCATCAGTTTCATGAAAATGCAGATAAAAGGAAGTTATTGGATGAAATAAAAGAAGAATCAGGAAAGATAGATTTGAATATAATCATTGAAATAAGAAAACGAATCGATGTGTGTCTTGCAGCAAAGAATAATATGAGATACGATATTAAGAGGGGTTGTTATATTGATAAAAATTCGAATCCTCTTGATTTTGTTAAACTTTTTTGTGCAGGTACATATGAAAAGATGAATGGAGATTGCTTGAAATGTGAAAAATCAGAAACAGACAATGTCAAACTTCTAAAGGATGTAGAGAGTTTGACATTGGAAAACAAAAATTTGAAGATCGAGAAGAAAGCTGATGAAGAACAGATTCTGGGTTTACGTTCAAACTGTGAAAAATTGATATCTGATAATGACAAACTTTTAAAGATTGTTGAGAGTTTGTCATTAGAAAACAACAATTTTAAAAACTTGGAAAATGATTTCAAAAGTCAAATAAAGATTTTACAAGATGAGAGAGATATTTTTGGCAAGAATAATTTGGAAAAACAAAGCGAAATTAAATCTCATCTTGCTAAAATTATTCGACTTGAGCATGAAGCAGAGGATGCTCAAAAGAAAATTGCTGAGTTTGAAAAAGATTTTGAAAGCAAAAGAAAATCTTCAGAAAATGAAGATTTCTGGATAAAACTGGAAAACAAGAATCTAAAAGAGAATGAAACAAGATTTCAAGAACAGTTAAAAGTCGTGGAAAATGAAAAATTTGTTCTTGAAAAACTTAAAATTGAAAATGAAAATTCTATCAAGTCTCATCTTGAAAGAATATCTCAGCTTGAAAATGAAGCTGAGAATTCAAGAGTCAAGACTGATGAACTTGAAAAGAAGTTGAAAGGTTTTGTGACTTCATCAGACAGGTTGAATTTTCCTTGTCCAAAACCAATCAACTCTGTTCCAATAAGTGACAATGTCACAAATTTTGACAAGGTCAAAATTGAAGATTGTGGTGAGAAATCTGATGATGAAAAAGAAAAGAAAAGAAAAATATTTTTTGATTTAAAAGAAAATTTTAAAAATACTGTTTTACATTCTACTGAGAAAGGAGAATGCTCAACGCACAAACCTGTAAAGAAGAATGTTGAACAGAAACAAAAAGATAAAAATTTGAAAAAGTCTAAAAATGAAGATAAAAGCTCGTCAGATAAGTCATCCAATCGTTATGAAAAAACACAAAAATTTAAAAATGAAAAATCACAAAATGATGGTAATAAGTGGTGCAGGTTTGACCACAGTGCTTCAAAGCTAAATCCAGCTTTTCGGAAGAGTGATGACTACCACAAAGCCAGACAATGCTATGATCTGAGCATTTGGGGTGAAAGTCGTACATGGTATGATAACAGAGTGTGTTACTCTTGTGGTTATCAAGGACACATTGCTGTTAACTGCCAAAGTCAGAGATTTGAAACGAGAAGGTGCTTTAACTGCAACATCAGAGGTCATATTGCTAGATATTGCCCAAGGAGATCGATGGGAAGATCGAGGGTTGAATCTCAAAGAACGGCAAAGAAGACAGTCAATGTTAAGCCCAAAGAACAGAAGGTTCAAGAACCTAAAGTTCAGAAAGCAAAAGTAAAACTTTCTCAGGGGCAAAAAGACAGACTGCGAAAGAAGAGGAAGAAGGCCAGAGAGTATCTGGAAAGGATTTTGTCCTCGCGTTCACCGAACAGATCGAATAAGAGTACTGATGAATCGCTTCACTCGACAACAAAGTCAAGTAAACCGAATTCGTCAGATGCAAATCTGAGGACAAAAGAGGAGATAAAGAAGAAGGTAACATTTAGTGGCAATGAATTTGTTTCTTTGGAAACAAAGGAGGCACATGTCGGCGATGAATCTGACAGATCAAAGTCAGACAAGCCACATTCAGGCAATGATTCTGGTTCTTCAAAACCTGAAGAGCTAAGTTTTGAGGTAAAATTGTCAAGAACACCCAAGACTGGTCAGGCTTGGGTGAATCTTTTCAAATGAAAAACCCTGACTTGCCGGAGTTCCCAGGTTGGTAAGCGTGGAACATGAATCGGCACATTTCTTGAGAAATTTCACTATGGTGATTTTTCGACCTACATGTGGTAAATCAGGGACATTAAGTTGTACTTGATTTTCAACAAGTGATTAAAGGAAAACAATGTGATGAAAGAACCCCGAATTTGTGAAATGACACACAAAACTAATTTTCCGGAAAAACCATTTTGATTAAAACAAACTTAAGTGTTTTGAAATCTAAATGGGAAAATAGTTTGTTGTCAGGGGGAGTTCTGATTGTTTATGCCAAATGAATGGCGAATTGAAGTGATTCGATATCAGTTTGTCATTTTATTTGTACAGTTTTCAAATTTTCCTTGAAAATCAAAATTGAAACATATTTTGATTTTAGGGGGAGAAAAATTTAAAAAATTAGAAAATTTGAAAATACCAAAAACATTGAAAAAGCAAAAATGAGTTTCGTTGAGAAAAGAGGAAATGATAGTACATCAGTGGACTATCACAGCATGCTAAGGAAATGAATTGTCAAAAGTGATAAACGGTCTCACTAATGATGTGTCGATATGTTTTTAAACATTTAGTAGATTTATTCGGGATATAAACCTAAAATTTCAAACTTGCGAATTTCGTGGGGAACACTACCTGGATATATAAGTAACCCCTGAAATCTCGTTTGAAAGGTCTCGTATTCTGATATACTAGGTGTTTATACTCTATGATGTCTGGGGTATTATTCCGGGACTTCTGCTGAACGGAAGTTCTGACCTAGTCCTTGGATAATGCTTTGCCTAAAATGCTTGAAACATAGCATTATAGCCCTCAGATTGATTAGACAATAAAATTGATAATCATCTGTTGTAGCTAAAAGATCCTCTAAAGGGGACATACCAAAGTCGAAACTGATATCTCTCTGCGCATACGGAAGTATCGACCTGAGATCCCTCAGTTCTCGCATGTCCTAATTTATGTACAGACATCATTTTAGTACAATCACCTGTAAGACTGAATATTGAGATTCTGGATACGGGAGTATATTCAAGAGGTGGGACACATAAATTGAGCTAAGTTCATAAAACATCTAAATCGTATCCTGGATAGATTGAAAAGTGTGTGAAAATTTAAGAGGACAACTATATCGACAATCGACGTGAATCGTTTGGAACTTAAAATGATTAAAGCTTAACGGTGCTAGTGATTTGTTTCATGAACTGATATGATCCTCTTACACAAACTCACAAAAATATTATCTGTATATATTTGTTTACTGTATTTCATTCAAAAACAATAAGCCAAAAAGATTTTCGACAGCTGATGTTGAAGTACTGATATTCAAGATTCGAGTGCTAAACATGATGAACAGGATTGGGAAATTTTTGTTGAACATTCTTTGAATGTCATATATAAATTTTGTTTGAAAGATTGTGTGTGTTTAGTTAATCAAGGTCATTCATTTGAACTTGATGTAACTAATGTGTTTGTTGAAAATGATGTCTACCAGTAACTTTACTAAATTCATTTGTCATAAATTTGTAAAACTTATGTTACAGTAGAGAGTGTGCAGGTTAAGCAGGTTTGGATTTCATTATTCCCGACGGTAGCTAACAGTCAAAGTTTGAACCAGATATCTCAGATTCCAGCATATTGAGAGGGGGAGTCAATGAAAGGGGGAGTCTGGATCAACAATCAAAGGGAAGAAAGAAGTCAGAGCTAGGTTGTGATCTGAAAACCTGTGAAGAATGCTTAAGAGGAGAAGATAAAGAGTTGAAGAAAAGACTAAGACCGAAGACTCAGGAGCTGAAGATTGCTGAAGACTACGTCAACATCCAAGGGGGAGTCTGTTAGTGCACGGAATGTCTGTTGACTTCGTCTACATCAAGTCTTAGGTCAATATGGGTCAACATAGGGTTTAGAATGTCGAAATCATGTTTTATATTGATAGGTTCGCTTTTATGTACATGTTTATAGTAGGTCCGCTTTTAGGTCATTAAGTCTGGTTCGCTTTTATGTCATCAGTTGGGTTCGCTTTTGTGTCAACCTGGTAGGTTCGCTTTTATGACAGTCCTTATAAGTGAACCTCTAGCAATATATATACCTGATGATGTTGTTCATTAGAGCGAACCTGAATGATTGCTTGTGGAACGGAACTCCGTCAAATTGAAATCAGAAAGCAATAAAAGAGAAGAAATTAGAAAGGAATAGCTGTTGTAACTTCATCTACGTTGATTCCGCCTTCGTACGTGAAGATGAACTACCTTGACTGACTTTTCAGGGTCAAACAACGGTCCAACAGAAACTTTGCCCGATTTTCGTTAAAATATATATATATATATATATATATATATATATATATATATATATATATATATATATATATATATATATATAGACACACATATATACTTTATAGTCGAACCACTAATGAAACGTCTCGGATTCAAATAATTTTTATAACAATAAATATAAATGTATATTTATTTTTGACAACATTCTATAATACTCTTGGCGGATTTAGCTTAGAATTATTACATAAACTATATAAAATATATACACATACATGTATATACATATATATCAACTAGATATACTTTAAATCCCACTTCAAACCCTCCATCATAATTCCGAATACTCATACACCTTCGTTTGCCCATATAGGGTGACCTCGGTATTCCATCCTCCTAATCTCATACACTCGTCACCACTTGGATAATCGGAAAACTTAGCAATTATGTGAGTGTACTTGAACCCCCTTTTTCGTTTTACTACTTTTTGGGGTGTAACATGCTATCTACTAACTTACACTTAAACTTTATTCATAATGCACAAACATTCCTTATACATGCATGCCTACTTGATTGCTTGATACTTTAAACTTGGGGTTATACGTTATGTGTTATACTTATCATTAACTTCGTATGAGCCTATCCTTGACATATATAGCGCTATAGGATTAACGTACCGCCTGTAAACTTTGGGTTATGTTAAGAGCTTATTGTGTTTCATCATTGGTTTGATTAGTTAAACACATGCCGATTTTAATGTTTATCTTGTATCAATAGCTTACCATGTGGAATTGTTTAAACTCATTTTTATGCTATGTATGAATCAAACTTGTATACTCGCCTTTGATTTTGCATTGAACTTTATTTTAAACATGTTACAGGTTGAGGATGATGACGCTTTGAAATTGAAGTAGTGATGATGCTTAGATACACACTTAGACGTCTTAAGTTTTATTACGTTGTATCAAATTGTACTTGTTTGTTGTATTCTTGTATTGAACGTATTGTATATCAAGTTATTGTATTTGATTTTAACCTTTGTAATTGACTTCTAGAAATAAAATGAAATCCATTATTTAATTATTGTTACAAATAGTGTTATGAAGTCTCTTGCAATCTCGTTTTAGTCTCACTCTGATGTTTCCGCCATCGGTTGGGGTGTGACAGATTGGTATCAGAGCCATAACTATAGTGAATTAGGAAAATTGCCATGCTTTTGACCTAGTCTATAGTTAAGTACCAAATTCGACCATACTTGATTCATATGTTAAGTTCTTAAAACGATTCTTATGTGTTAATTTCTTGAAAACATTTCCTATGTGTTAATTTCTTGAAATGCTTTGCGTGCTTATACTTGTTTTAATATTCCAAGCATACGCCTTCCTAAGGCATTTTACTCATTTATACTAAAATCGAAACCACTCGTAATACACAAACGAGACGACTTCACCAAAATAGGCGTGAAACCCACAATTTGGTGAACGACTCTCAATCCATCTATTCTTTTTATACGAAATTCGCCACCAAGTTAGGAGTGAAATCCTCACCTTGAAGTAGAATTTCCATTTCAAATTCTGGTGGACCCTCATCAAAGTGTCGAAATTAAATTTTGACCCGACGAGTACCAACCACACTTAGGGTACGAAATCGTCAAGTTAGGGGTGAAACCCGCACCTTGTTGACTAGTTCCACTCCTTGATTTTCAAAAATCCAGCCAAGTCTCGAATTTCCGATTGATGTGGAACATGTAGTAACTGGAAGGGTGAATACCGTTAACCGAGATATCGGCGAGAGTATTCCACCTATTAGGCCAAAGCATGTTTCTCAAATTCAAAGGAATTTTCGACCACTTTGGTTTAGTCAAAGTTCCATTTTGGAACAATCCAAGTTTTAATCAAACTTATGCTTTACTATCATCGCTTTTATATGATACAATTCTCTCGTTTCAAATTCAAATTTATTTTCGAGATCATTTTTCTCACACACACATCATGCTAGATCTTTTCATACATTTATACATATGCATGATTTCAAAACGTCACTCAATTTTGTTTACATTCTTTGTAACACCAAAATGGAGACATATCATCGAGATAGGAGTGATTTCTTTACCTTGACGATCAACTCCACACCTTCTTTTCTTAAAACGACTTCACCGACTGTGACATATGTGCTTGTGTAATCATTGTACAAACTCTGAACAATTCAAATATCAATAAAACAATGTGTTTTGACCCCAATATTTGTTTATTTATGTTTGACATTTTTCACGTTATGATTTTTGTTCAATTTCAAACTCTTAAACGCTTTCTGGAAAGTTATACGCAAACTATTATGTAAACGTAATTAGTTTAATGCGACAAACACTCCGGAATAGCAACATAAGCTTAACATACCTTAAATACCCTTAACATAGCTTAGAAATAAGTTTTGAGGGGTTTGGTATGCGAAAATACGCTTATTTGATCACAGGGACTAAAAGCATCAAAACTGAGAAAGTATGCATTTACGTGCATATCTTGCGTTCTGACCATATCCGGACATCCAAAAATTTTTGTAATCACTAAAATATTGTACTTTAGTGATTGGAATGCAAAAATACCATTCGTTTCGCAATTTGGATCGTTTTTGCGTCCGTTACGATTTCCGTCGTAATTAACCTAAAAACACAACTGTAGGATCGTTTTCAGACCCGAACGAGTCGATCAGAAGAGTTTATCTCAACACGAAAGGCGGAAACAGACGTGTAGAGCTCAATTCAGCAAGATCACACTTTAAACTGTTGTATTATTGATATTATGACAATTTACAACCTGACAACACTTTGGCAACACTTCGTTACTCTGATCGGAAAGTTACAAATGATGAAAGTTTGAAGGGTATTTATAGGAGGGACCCTTTAGTATGAAAGTGGCATGACACTTTCAAACGGACAGGGTACCTTTCAAACTAAACCCTCTTCAAACTAAACCCTTTCAAACTAAACCCTTTCAAACTTTCATGTTCAAATATAGTAAACCGAGACTCGATATAAGACGAAGTCGATAGATGAATGCACCAACAGACTCCCCCTCAGATGTTGACGAGTCTTAAGTGTCGAGTCTTCAACGTCTTCACTCTTTATCAGTCTGAACACTCTCTGAAATATCTCACAGTGTAAGCATCCTCAAATCTTTCTCTTCTCTTTTCATCATCATCAACAGACTCTTCCACGAACAATTTCTACTCGGACGTCTTCAAACTCCCCCTTTCGATATGTTGGGATCGCAGTCTGGCTTATTAAAATTACAGAGTCCTCAGGTATCGGAACCTGGCACTCTATTTTCAGGTTCAAGATCGAAACCTGGCTACATCTGCACATTCTTAACCCATAAGTAAATTTTCTGATGATAACTTGTAAAAATCTAATGAGTCACTTGCAGAAATTATACAATCAAAAATAATTTTACAATGTTAATCTTTGATGAACCACTTGAAAATATATCATTTTTATTTTCAAAACAACACACTCTCCCAAACCATCTGTTCATCATGTTTAGCACTCGGAATTTTGAAAATTAGCTCTCCAACACCAGTTGTCGAAAATCTTTTTGAATTTTTCAAAATTTATGCTAAAACACACTAAAATCTTTTTGAATTTTTCAATGTAAAGAAATGAAATGCAAAGAAGAAATATTTACATACAATATTTTTGTGAGTTTGTGTAAGAGGATCATATCAGTTTATGAGACAAATCACCAACACCGTTAAGCTTGATTTCATTTTAAGTTTTAAACAATTTACCTAGATTGTCAGTATACTGGTCCACTTAAATTTTCACACAAAGTTCAACTGATCCGAGATATGATATTAATGTCTTAAGCACTTAAACTTATCCGTGTGCCCCACTACTTGAATATACTCCCGTATCCAGATCCCAATATTCAGTCTTACAGGTGAATATACCACAGATGATATCTGTAAGGGTTTAATTGCGAGGGCCGTGAGAGCTCAGGTCGATACTTCCGTATACGCAAAGAGATGACGGCTTCGACTTTTGGTGTGTCCCCTTTAGAGGATCTTTTGTTACAACAACAGTGACTATCAATTTTATTGTTTCATCAACTTGCTGAGGGCGGTGCTGTGTTTCAAGCATTTGCGGAAAGCGTTATCCGGGGACTAGGTCAGTACTTCCATACAGCAGAAGTCCCGGGATAATACCCCAGATATCACTGAGTATAAAGACCTAGTATCTCAGAATAAGGGAACTTTCAAACAAGATTTTAAGGGTTACCTATATATCCAAGAAGTTGTTACCCACAGAATAAGCAAGTTTGAATTTTTAGATTTATATCTCGTCACAATCTACTAAATGTGCAAAAACCTACTGGCATATCCGCAGTAAGATTGTTTATCGCATTTATACTTTCTTTATCGCATTTATACTTTCCATTTCTTTAGCATGTTGTGACAGTCCACTGATGTACTATCATTTCCTCTTTTCACAACACAACTCATTTTTTGGTTTTATCATGTTTTTGCATTTTTCAAATTTTCTAGTGTTTTTGGAATTTCTGAAATTTTCTACTCCCCCTAAAATGCAAACACATTAAAGAAATTTGAAAACAAACTGTACAAAAACACGACAACCGACATTGAATCGCATCAATTCGCCACTCACTTGACATAAACAAACAGAACTCCCCTATCAACAAACTATTTTCTCATTTAGATTTCAAAACACTTAAGTTTGTTTTAATCAAAATGATTTTTCCGGAAAATAATGTTTGTTATAACCACTTGTAGGTTCACTTTGGAAGTTAGGGGTATGGTTCATCATATTGTTCATCAACCACTTGTATGAAGATTTCATCAAGTTCAACTAAATGACCTTGATGCATCCTTTGTACCACTTGTAGAAAACATCCATAACATCTAACCATATATAGGAATAAACCTCTACACAGATCATTTTACCAACCAAGATGCCGATTCCTGCTTCTCACTTACCAATCTGGAAGCTCCGGCGCAGTCCTTTAACCTGTAAAATTTAACAAACTTTAAGATTCATTTACACAATCAATTTTAAGAAAGATGCCGATTCCTGATCCACGATTACAAACTTGGGATCTCTGGCAAGTCAAGTTTTTTAAGCAAAGAAAATGTCCACCCAAGCCTGACCAGCCTTGGGTGATTTCAATTCGGAATTAGTTGGGGTGTAAGTTGCTTTCTTTGTAGCGTAAAAGTCTTTTACCCCTTTCATCTTTCCATCAACCATTTTTCCGAAAATCTTCTTAACTTTCCCATTAAACGTTTTCTCAACATCAAAATTATCCTTTTCAGAATAATTCTGATTTGAGACTTCAGTCTTTCCAACTTTCCTTTTAAAATTCTCAGCCCTCAATGGTGGAAAGTTCTCATCATCCATTGAAGGAACTGAGTTTTCATCATTCTCATCATGTAACATCCGTAAAAAAATATGGAAATCCAAAATCCGACCCGTTTTGAAATTTGGATCCTAATTCTTAAAACTCGAAAATTTTCGCGAAATGAATAATCGTTGAGAGATTCTTATCCTAATTTAATTCCTTAAAATTATGGTTAGTTATTTATTTATTTAAACAATTAAACAAATTAATTTTACCATTAAAAGTTTTTACTTTTATAAAAATAACCAAGTTAATAATTTAAAGCTAACCTAGTTAGTTTAGTTGTAAAGTTAGTTTATTTTAAAGTAACATAACTTAACTTGAAATCAAGGGACTGTTGGAGTAATTAAGAGAATTATTACAGGGACTGGTTATATAATATTTCAAACTGTTATTTTCAAAAAAAAATAAATGGCGGAGACGGGACTCGAACCCGGGTCTCACCGTTACAAACAAACGCCACATAACACTCCACCATTTATCAGCTTTGGTAACAAACCTTATTCCTTCAACTTGTATATCCATTTTTCGCACCGCCCAAAACACATGTCCGCGTACAGCTTCCTTTCCTTTTCTTCCCTTCTTGATTTTCGGTTCCTGATTTCTCGGGATTATTCAATGATGAAGGTTTCCATGTTTTAGACTTTTCCATATCATGCATCAAATCAATCCTTACCAAGATTACGAAGCATTCCAACACTATAAGAACCGAACCTCCACCATCGATTTTACTCACACTCGAACCTACTTTGGACATCTAACTCGGAACCGCAACTCACCGGAGAATCCAGAAGTTGTCGGAACGCCGAGCACCCTGTCGGAAACCAACCGAAGTTTACGACGGAACTCGTTCCTTTTCATTTGGTATGACTTCTTGATCTTTTGTTTCCCCGTTTAAACTCTCGTTTTGATTTCTTGTTCGACACTAACCCGTGCCTTCGCCGTTTTCTACACGTTCATCGTTTCGTCGAGGAGCTCGCCGGAGATCGAGTTACGTCGGGACACAATTCTTCTCATTTCGTTCGAACCATTGGAGTCGCCGGAGAAATCTCCGGAGTTCGGAGACGTCGCTGGAGCTCTTTGTCGGAACTCGGCATCCAGTTTCGGTATACTTTTCTACTGTTCGGTCATTTGTTTTGTTTTTTTTTATTATTTACAAAAGAAACTAGAGCATGTAATCAAGTAATCATAAACTGAACATTAAAACAAATATATATTTAGTTTGACGATTTGGTTATAAGATGAAGGAAAGCAGATTATAAAAGAACTGTTATTTGGGTTGTACAGTTCCTGTGAATTTGCTATTTTAAAATGAAAAAGAAAGTTTGCTATATATCTATATATGCTTTAATAAAGAATGATAACCTACCAAGATTATTATTACTGTTAATCTATTATTAATAGAAATATTATTCTTGTTAAGATCTCTTTTATTAAAGTTAATATTATTATTTGTATTACTATTAACATTAACGATTTTATTGTTATTATGATTACGGTTATTAGTGTTATCATAATTATTAATCTATTAAGTCAATATTGATATTAATCTTATTATTATTACCAATATAATTAATATTGTTAACTATATTTATCATTTTATTATTATTAATACTCTCAATTTATGTTAATGGTTATAACATAACCTTTACCAATTTAATCGAACCATCTACAAATTTGTTAGCGTGTAATTGGAACGTACCCTTGTATATACTAGCTCAATCAATTCATAAGCGATACCTAACAAGATAGCGAAATTTAAATCAATAAATATTAATGAGTTCGCTTATCATCTAGGTTAATCACTCTTGTTCGTATCTCTTGCAATCTCTTGGATAAACACAAACCTTTCTACTCTTCCTCATTTACCAAGAAAACGCAACGCAATCTAAGGTGAGTATACTCGATCCCATTTTCGTTTTAAACACTTTGGGTGCAACATGTATTCCATATTCAAATTACACAACACTTGAAACTTGTTATATTCATACTCCATCCACATTTCAACACCAAATATTTTGCTGCTTGTTAATCTCATATGCTATGCAAGTTGAACGTATTGAACAAGTTGAACGTATTGAACAAGTTGAACGTATCGAACAAGTTGAACGTATCGAACAAGTTGAACGTATTGAACAAGTTGAACGTGTTAACCTCCCGCTAGTCTATTGGGAAAGGCAAAGTGGATCATGTTATTCGTGTTGGATATGAGTATTTAAACTCTTATTCTACTTTATGCTATGTATTAAACTTGTATACTCGCCAACTTTTTGTTGATGTTATTTTAATACATGTTGCAGGTTGATAGACGAAGTGATCAAGAAAACAAGCTAGGATGAACCTAGAAACCCATCTAGAATAACAATGTTTTGAACTATTTTTTTATACGATGTTTGAATCTTGTATGACATTTTAGCATTTATGAAATTTGATTTAATCAATATTGTCACAAATAGTGTTATGTTGTTTTGAGCAATTTGTTCGTCTCATCCCGATGTTTCCGCCATCGGTTGGGGTGTGACACATCAAACTGTGGCTCCTCTGATTTTATGGAATCAGATTCATCACCAGATTTTACCTCAGATTTCTTAACAACCCATTTTTGGCTGTCAAGTTTCACACTTCGCCTGTAAAATCTCTTCGAACATTCACCAACTTCAAATGTTGAATTTTTGAAAACTTAAAATTTTTCAGTTGGTGGTTCGGTTTTATCAATAACAACTTCTTTCAGTTTTCCAGAAACTCCCTGTTTTGTCTTGGTTGATTTCGGACAATTCCATGCAATGTGTCCAACTTCATTGCATCTAAAACAGGTTCTGGCTTCTTTTCTCTGAACTTCATTCTTCTTTTTCTCAGCAAGGAATTCTTGATTTGATTGTCTCCAGAATGAGCTCTTCTTCTTTTCCTCAGCAGACGGTCCTGAAACAAATTTTGTGTTTGTTTTAGAAAATTTTTCATTTTTATAGTTTTCTGGTGGAATAAAACCTAATCCTTTCTTTTTGTAGCTACGATTTTGGTTAGGTTTCTTTTGAAAATCAGAACCAGAATTATAACTCTTTTTCTTGTTTAAACGTTGTTGAATTCTTGAAGTGTATTTTTTTGGTTTTTCAGTAAGTTTTAAATCTTTTATTTAGAAATATTAATTTCTGTCATTTTGAAAACCTTCTTGATCATATCAAAACGAACACTTTTTATTAGAAACTTTTTATCAAAATATAATTTGTCCGAATCATTCAAAGTATACACAACTTCAAATGTTTCATCATTCAAATTAGATATTGATAACAAAAATTCTATACTATAAACCCGTTTTCCCGATGATTTGGAACTCTTTTCGGACGATCTCGAACTTCTGACTGACTGACACGAACTTTCGGACTCGGACTTTGACTCTGACTCCTCGTCCTTATCCAACACCTGATCGACCACTCGTTTTATCAGTTCTGACTCATGATCTGTGTCGGACGCTGTAAACGTGACGTCAATATTTTCTGGTAAAACATCGGTAATCTCGGATTCTAACTTAATATTGACTGCCTGTTTTAGTTCTTCCTCGTTAGGTTTTCTAGGCGAGTACCCTTCCCAAATCGGAGGCGGACACTTATTATAACATACACCCTGTTTCTTACCAGTATCCTTTTTCTTCTCTGACTTTGTTTCTTCATCGTTAAACACTTTAAAACCTTCAACTGTTGGATAAATTCTATCGATTATGTAGTCACAACCTTTGTAACTTCGCAGCAATCTTCTGATTCTTTCATTCTCAGCTGCTTCATTATCCAACTCTTTCTTCCACTTTGCACATTCTTCTATGTACAAGTTGATCTCTTTCTGCTTTGTCATCATGGTAGCATTCATCATCTTCAAAGCTTTTTCTCTTTTAGAGTTAGTCTTCTCCAGACTATTCACATGTCTGTTCAATACATCATACGACTTTTTCAAATTCTTTACATCAAACAACAATTGTTCTTTCAACTTTTCTAACTCACTAAACCTCTCATCTTTTTCTATACATTGTTTACAAGACTCTAAACATGTAAGACATGGTTTTGTGACTTCAACAATCTTCTCGACTTCAACTCTTTTTTCAACTTCCACAATTTTCTCAATTACTTTGACTTCTTTCAAATCTTTTGCAGCTTTCTTCTCTTTCAGTTTCTTCAATTTTTCTGCAAAATAAAATTCAAAATTGTCAGAAAATAAATGAGTTTTTCCCAAATTTATCTGTTCCATCTCTTCATCATCACTTGTTTCTGATGAACTGTTTTCAGATGAAACAGATCCTTCATCTTCACTTTTCTCTTCATCAGATAACACATCTATCCATTCCTTCAACATTTCTGGCTTTCGAACAATATGTGCAATAAACGCTTGAACATTTGAATCAGCTGGAATAAACTTATCCCAGCTCAAACCTTCAGCCATTTTCTCATCATCTTGATCAACTATGCCATAATAAGCTTTCCTGTTTGCATCCTCGATCATTCTTCCATGTGCCGTTTGAGCTTCTTTTTGTTGATGAGGTTGATGAGTGATTTGCTGATAAATGGTTTTCCTATAATAATCATCTTTCCCAGACGACTCCTTTGCTCCTCTCGGCTCCTGATTCTTGCACACTCTTTTAAAATGACCTTTCTCCCTGCAACGAAAACAGACAACTTTAGATTTATCAAATCCTAGATTAGAAAGGTTTGCATCCAAGAAGTCATTTCTTCCTATAATCAATCTAAACTTTTCTAATCTCCTCAAAACACTCGCCAATGCCCATTTAATATCCATTAGTTCCAGCTCCTCTGCATCAATCTGGTCATAATCTTCTTTTGTAAGCATTGGATTGCCAATCCTTCCGGCAATCAACCCTTCATAAGACTCTAATGCAGTGACCAATAATCCCATATGATTCTTTACAACCTCTTCAGAATAATTTTGTCCATTTTGAAGATGTAGAGCTACATTGCACTGAATCAAATGCCCATTTCCAGTAGATGCACTTTGAACATTTGGAGGATTTACTGTTGAGAACCCACTAGTGTTGACTGATTCTTGACTGCTTGGTTCAGATTGATTTCCAGCACTAAATGCAGTTTGTATCTTTGGACTGGCTTCAGCAGTTTGAACATTTCCTTTATAGTACAATTTAATATCTTGTTGATGAGTTGAACTGTTCATTCTAGCAATTTTCTGCTGCTCCAGATCCTGTGCCTCCAGTTTCTCGATAAACTGTGCAATTGATAACCTGCTAAACTGTCCGGAATTCTTCAATATCATCAGATATGTACCCCATTCCTTTTGTGGTAACGCATCAGCAAGCTTTTCAACCCATTTTGCTAGAGTTTTTTGTCACACCCCCAAAATCCACCCGCGGAGTACCACCGCTTGGAGGCGTGACATGACCAGGATCAAGCCACCAATCATATTGAACATGTGAATAAGTAGTAATCGTTATTCAACAATACGAAAGGTGTTTTCAAAACCAACATAATCAAGTGTAGCGGAAGCATAAATGTAAAAACCCAAACATAAGTATTAAGTGTGTAATGTCATAAACGTTTAACAAGCATTCACGATCCATTGCCCACAACGACCTGCTCCTCCTTGTGCAAGCTCCATATGTACCTAAGGTCCTGCAAGGCATGCAGCAGAGAGTCAACAACTAGTTGAGCGAGTTCACAGTGTACAGTTCAGTAATTGTAACAGTATGAGTAGCATTATGTTCGTTCGTTAAGTCATGTCTCGTATTAGTTTCCATCGCGGCCCTCTCGGCATGTATACGAAGATTAGGGGAAATATTCCCCAAATATCCTAGACTATGTATATTTGTATCGCGGCCACCCTGGCATGTGTGCGAAGTTTTAGTATGTATAGTTCGCGGCCTTCCTAGGCATGTGTGCGAATGATTAGTCATAATATCGCGGCCAACCCCTGGTGTGTGTGCGAAGATCAGTTCAATTGGTATACTAGCCTAGCCGTATCTTATCATTACTCTTCCTCACCCGAGGACCATATCATTAGGTTCTATTAACTAAGTATGTACGAATAAATCATCCAAATCCCATTCCCACCCTGGGAACCCCATGCCTTGGCTGTGTGAACTCACCTTGGTTTGCTCGGCAGATACACAAAAGGTTTTCTTGAACTAAGAGTGGTCAACCACGTCCTAACAGGATTACCATACAAGTCAGGTTTTGACTTCAAGTAATGCACGTGTGAATCATAGCAAACACGTATTGCACGTTAACAGTCAAGAGCATAACGTAATCATACTTGTGCGTTTGAATTATTAGCCCAAATGTACCCGGCCCAACATGTTGTGCGATCCACAACATGTTGTGCGATCCAACATACCCCGGCCCAATTATCATAACAGATCAATAACACATTCTCGGCCCAATAAAATAACGTACAAGTGACTTGTGCGATCCGGGTCACCTTGTACGATCCGGATGGGTTGTGCGATGGTGGTTTGGGCTTGTTCGGCCCAACAGCTTAACAATATTTAACATATGTGTGTGTGGCCCAACATCTTGTGCGATCGGCACCAGCTTGTGCGATCCACAAGATGTTGTGCGATCATGCATCAGCTAGTTGTACGCGGTGCTTATTGTGATGGTACCATGCTTGTGCGATTGTCTTGTACGATCAAATCAGACCTAGTGTGATTTGATCTTGTGCGACCGACAAGACTTGTGCGATCCGTTTAAATTACCCGAAAGCATGGAAATCAGTTACATGACTTAATCCGTTTCCAAATTTACAAGTCAATCAACAGGTAATCGGTTTCAAGGCATTCAATGGTTTCCAATTTTACAATTATCAATTAACAGAATTTCCAATTATTCGATTAACATCCAATCGATCAAACAAGCATTGTTAAAACAAATCTCATAAACCCTAACATGATCAAAACATGAACACCAATTTATCACACAACATTTAATCGGATTAAACCCTAGAACTTACACATATCATTCAAGTTCAACCATATCATGACCGATTGATTATCTATTCGGTAATATCATAAGGTCATCAATTCCTATATTAATCATAGTTGACATTCATGCGAGCCGATTAACAAGAATACTGTCATTAAACATCATCAACAATCATGTATCATCTAGGACATGTGTAATCACATAACATAAATCAACAAATAATAAAACACTAACCAATTGATAGTGGGTAATCCGATTCGGGAATGATCTTCGAGTGAGAAAGGGAAGTGATGGCCGTCGGGTTCCAAAGCAAAACGAGAGAGAAAGAACTAGGGTTTGAGTGTGTGAGGATGTTTTGTAACAAATGAGAGAACAACCCCAATGGTTGGTGTTTGTTTGCGTAAAAGAGGAGTGGGCCGAACCCTCCCTTGGGCTGCCCGATGATCCGTGTGCAAAGAATAAGGCCCGAATGGGCTTGTGCGATCGTGTCTATGTTGTGCGTTTGGGCCGTTTATATACATACATACATTACACAAAGCACATAATCATAACATTTAATAACCATAATAGTTCACATAATCATATAACGTTACACAAGATAGGTCCAAAATACGAATTGTCACATTATCCCCAACTTAAAAGGAATTTCGTCCCGAAATTTGGTACGTACTCACTGAGGAAGCTAGGTAAGTTGTATCGTTTACTGGTTTTCCTGGGGTGTCACATCCTCCCCCCCGTTGATCTGGAATTTCGTCCCGAAATTCCGAGGTAGCTTCAGCCTCAGTAGCGGTTGTACTGTTCGCGAACAATTGGGGATACTTTTCTTTCATTTGATCTTCGCGTTCCCAGGTGTACTCTGGGCCACGACGGGGGTTCCAACGAACTCGAACAAGAGGGATTCTCTTGTGCTTGAGAACCTTAACATCCCAGTCCGTGATTTCTACTGGTTCCTCGACGAATCGCAACTGCTCGTCGATAGTGAGTTCCTTCAGAGGAACTATGAGGGTCTCATCTGACAAGCATTTCTTAAGATTCGACACGTGGAAGACGTTGTGAACTGCCCCGAGTTCTGCTGGTAGGTTCAGTCTGTAGGCTACTTTGCCTATTCTTTCTATGATCTCGAACGGTCTGACATACCGCGGATTGAGTTTGCCCCGTTTGCCAAAACGAACCACACCCTTCCAGGGTGAGACTTTGAGTAAAACCCGGTCCCCGACCTGAAATTCCAATGGCTTCCTACGCTTATCCGCATAGCTTTTCTGACGGTCACGAGCTGCCGCCATGCGTTGTCGTATTTGTGCAATCTTTTCCGTGGTGTCCACTATAAGTTCTGGACCCGTGATCTGACTATCCCCCACCTCTGCCCAACAGAGAGGTGACCGGCATTTACGCCCGTACAAGGCCTCGAATGGAGCGGCTTGTATGCTGGTGTGATAGCTGTTATTGTACGAGAACTCCACCAAAGGGAGATGTTTTTCCCAGCTGTTGCCGAAATCGATAACACATGCCCAAAGCATGTCTTCTAGAGTTTGTATCGTACGTTCAGACTGTCCATCCGTCTGTGGGTGATATGCTGTGCTCATGTCTAGCTGTGAGCCAAAAGATTTGTGCATTGCTTGCCATAGTTCTGAAGTGAATCGTGCATCGCGATCCGAAATGATAGAGGTGGGCACCCCGTGCCTTGAGACTACTTCCTTCAAGTATATGTCTGCTAGTGTAGAAAACTTGTCTGTTTCTTTGATTGCCAGGAAATGAGCAGACTTGGTGAGTCGATCCACGATCACCCAAATAGTATCGTTCCCATGCTGGGATCTAGGTAGGCTTGTAACGAAATCCATGGAAATTTCCTCCCATTTCCACTGTGGTATCTTTGGTTGTTGGAGTAAGCCTGCTGGTTTCTGATACTCTGCCTTGACTTTTGCACAAGTCAAGCACTTGCTGACGTAGGTAGCGATGTGGGCCTTCATGCTAGGCCACCAATAAGTAGTCCTGATGTCGTGGTACATTTTATCCGACCCTGGATGTACCGAGTAGCGAGACTTGTGAGCTTCATCCATTACCAGCTCGCGTAAGTCTCCATAAAGTGGGACCCAAATACGCCCCGTTACATAGTAGGCGCCGTCTTCCTTCTGTTCTAATCGTTGCCTTGAGCCACGTAAGGCTTCAGCCCTGACGTTTTCTGGTTTCAATGCTTCTACCTGAGCATTTCGTATCTGTGCAGGAAGACTAGACTGAATAGTAAGTTGTAGTGCTCGCACGCGTCTAGGTAGAGTGTCTTTTCGACTGAGGGCGTCAGCCACAACGTTGGCTTTGCCTGGATGGTACTTGATAGCGCATTCGTAATCGTTAAGTAGTTCAACCCATCGATGTTGACGCATGTTCAATTCCTTCTGCTTGAAGATATGCTCGAGACTCCTGTGATCGGTGTAGATAGTGCACTTGGTACCGTACAGGTAGTGTCGCCATATCTTAAGCGCGAAAACAACAGCTCCCAGCTCTAAATCGTGCGTCGTGTAATTCCGTTGATGAACCTTGAGTTGGCGTGAAGCGTAAGCAATGACCTTGTCGCGCTGCATTAACACACATCCAAGACCCTGGATGGATACATCACAATAGACCACAAAATCGTCCGTGCCCTCTGGCAATGAGAGGATAGGTGCACTGCAAAGTCTATCCTTTAGGTGCTGAAAAGCAGTTTCCTGAGTGTTGCCCCAACGGTAGGTGACACCCTTCTGTGTCAGTAGCGTAAGCGGCTGAGCAATCTTTGAGAAATCCTTGATGAACCGTCTATAATATCCCGCCAAACCCAAGAATTGGCGTATTTCCGTTGGTGTACGTGGTGCAGGCCAGTTCCTGATCGAATCTACCTTGGATGGATCGACATGGATCCCATCCTTGTTTACTACGTGGCCTAGAAAGTGGACTTCACGAAGCCAGAAGTCACATTTCGAAAATTTGGCGTACAGTTGTTCCTTTCGAAGAAGTTCCAAGATCAGCCGTAAGTGCTGCTCGTGTTCCTCCTGACTCTTGGAGTAGATCAGGATGTCGTCAATAAACACTATCACAAATTGTCTAAGTAGGGTTTGCACACCCTGTTCATAAGGTCCATAAATACGGCAGGCGCGTTCGTTAACCCGAACGGCATGACAAGAAACTCGTAGTGGCCGTATCGAGTTCTAAATGTTGTCTTGGAGACGTCCTCCTCTCGGACTCTCAGCTGATGGTAACCTGACCTCAAGTCTATCTTGGAGTAGTAACTCGACCCTTGCAACTGATCGAATAAGTCGTCTATACGCGGAAGAGGATAACGGTTCTTCACCGTCACCTTGTTGAGTTCCCGGTAGTCTATGCACATCCTGAAAGTACCGTCCTTCTTTTTCACGAATAACACTGGAGCTCCCCAAGGCGAAGAGCTTGGACGTATGAAGCTCTTTTCCAAGAGCTCTTGTAGCTGCTTTGACAGTTCTTCCAGTTCAGTTGGAGCTAAACGATACGGTGCTCGAGCTATGGGTGCTGCTCCTGGAGCGAGCTCGATTTGAAATTCGACCTGATGATGAGGCGGTAAACCGGGTAAATCTTCAGGAAACACCTGAGGAAAGTCGCGTACAACTGGAATATCCTCCAATTTCTTTTCTTTCGTTGATGCGTCAGTAACGAGTGCCAAAATAGCGGTGTGACCCTTCCGCAAACATTTCTGAGCCTTCAAGAAAGAGATGATGCCAACCACAGCACCACTCTAGTCGCCTTGAACTTCGAGAGGTTCTTGACCAGAACGGGGAATACGAATGATCTTCTCGCTGCATAAGGTTTCTGCCTGATGTTGGGATAACCAATCCATCCCAATAACAATATCGAAGCTTCCCAAGACTATGGGAATAAGGTCGATGGAGAAAGCTTGACCGGCTAAGACAATATTACAACCCCTGACTACATGTGTGGCTTCTAGACTCTTACCATTAGCTAATTCTACTACATGTTTGGTGGTTAAGAGTGTTGGTGCACGTTTTAACATTTTACTGACTTTTAACGATATATAACTGGTATCCGCACCCGAATCAAATAAGACAGTAACATAATTATCGTCGAGAAGAAACTTACCCATAACCACATTGGGATCGTTCATTGCATCACCTCGGCCCAGTACGAAAGCACGTCCCCTTGCTTCGTTGCCATTGTTGTTGTTTCCCTCGTTGTTCTTGTTCCCATTGCCCTGGTGATTGTTGTTGTTGCGATTCTGGTTCAATTGAGGGCAATCACGTTTGAAATGACCTTCTGCCCCACACTGGAAACACCCCCTGTTTCCACGTTGTGGCTGCTGCTGTTGGTTCTGTGGAGCTGGCAGTTGCAGTTGCTGGTTCTGATTTGCGGGTCTCGCACTCCTACAGTCTTTAGCTTCATGCCCTAACTTGAGCCATCTCTGACAACGTTCTTTGCGACACCGTCCACTGTGGTGTCTGTTACACATATTACATAGTGGGTGAAATCCCCGATATCCACCCTGCCCCTGACTGCCGGATGATTGCTGACTCGGATTCTGGTAGTCATTTGTCTTGCGCTGCTGTGCTTGAGACTGAACGGAAACTGATCCCTTGCTGGAATCCCCATCCCATTTTCGTTTGTTGTCGTTGAGTGTAGCAGGAGTAGCAGCTTGAGTGGTAGCACTAACGCGTTTGGGCAGCTTGTTCTGTTCCACTGCCTGATCTGTGAGGCGATGAGCAAGACGCTGGATGTCTTGGATATTGTCAAGGTTTGCCGATGTAACATGGCTCTGAATCTCTGAGGCTAGACCCTTGAGGTACAATTCGATACGCTTGATTGGAGGGTCCACCATGGTTGGACACAAGATGGCCAGTTCGTTCGACCGTTTCGTATAGGCTTCGATTTCCGACCCCGTCATTTTCAGATGGTAAAACTCATCTTCCAACTTGTGGATGTCATCACGCGTGCAGTATTCCCTCTTAATGAGTTCCTTAAAATCGTTCCAAGGGGTGGCGTTAGCAGCTGCCAACCCTAGAATCTGAACTTGCGCGTTCCACCAGGTTAGCACGATTCCTTCCAACGTACCAGTGGTGTACTTGACCCTACGAGCCTCAGGGCATTCACACATCTCGAATACCGACTCGAGCTTCTCAAACCAATGGAGTAGTCCCACTGCTCCTTCTGTGCCACTGAATGTGCTTGGACGACAGTCCATGAAGTTCTTGAAAGTGCAAACTGGTTGCGGTGCGTGTTGACCTATTGTGTACGAATAGGGCAAAGTTAAACACAAGAGTTGGTTTAGGAGTGTAGGATCTAAAGATCCTAGTGTGAGCTATGACTACAGGATATACCTCCTGCTTGTGCGGCTGCAAGCGCCGCAGCGACTTGTTCGTTAATGAGAGCCGTCAACTGGGCTTGAGTCATGTTAACACGTCCAGACATGATCTTCATAGTAAAAGTAGCGTAAGTGAGAATGGTTCGCGAGTAGTGCGATGACAGAAGAGTGTAAGCACATAGGTATTCTAACGCACTAGTGGTCATGTGTATCTAAGCATACTTCGAGCAAAGTTCTATGTAATTCTAGCATGTAGGTAATATAAATATAAACCATATTACCTAGGATGTTAAGTCTTGCACGTGGAACGAAGTGTCGTTGTGGATCGTTGAGAGCAGTGTTCTGGTTATAGTTTGGTTTTAATAAAAACGTTTTTCCCATATTAAAACCAAGTTCTCTATAACCAATGGCTCTGATACCAATCTGTCACACCCCCAAAATCCACCCGCGCAGTACCACCGCTTGGAGGCGTGACATGACCAGGATCAAGCCACCAATCATATGAACATGTGAATAAGTAGTAATCGTTATTCAACAATACGAAAGGTGTTTTCAAAACCAACATAATCAAGTGTAGCGAAAGCATAAATGTAAAAACCCAAACATAAATGTACACGGTGCTTATTGTGATGGTACCATGCTTGTGCGATTGTCTTGTACGATCAAATCAGACCTAGTGTGATTTGATCTTGTACGACCGACAAGACTTGTGCGATCCGTTTAAATTACCCGAAAGCATGGAAATCAGTTACATGACTTAATCTGTTTCCAAATTTACAAGTCAATCAACAGGTAATCGGTTTCAAGGCATTCAATGGTTTCCAATTTTACAATTATCAATTAACAGAATTTCCAATTATTCGATCAACATCCAATCGATCAAACAAGCATTTTTAAAACAAATCTCATAAACCCTAACATGATCAAAACATGAACACCAATTTATCACACAACATTTAATCAGATTAAACCCTAGAACTTACACATATCATTCGAGTTCAACCATATCACGACCGATTGATTATCTATTCGGTAATATCATAAGGTCATCAATTCCTATATTAATCATAGTTGACATTCATGCGAGCCGATTAACAAGAATACTATCATTAAACATCATCAACAATCATGTATCATCTAGGACATGTGTAATCACATAACATAAATCAACAAATAATAAAACACTAACCAATTGATAGTGGGTAATCCGATTCGGGAATGATCTTCGAGTGAGAAAGGGAAGTGATGGCCGTCGGGTTCCAAAGCAAAACGAGAGAGAAAGAATTAGGGTTTGAGTGTGTGAGGATGTTTTGTAACAAATGAGAGAACAACCCCAAAGGTTGGTGTTTGTTTGCGTAAAAGAGGAGTGGGCCGAACCCTCCCTTGGGCTGCCCGATGATCCGTGTGCAAAGAATAAGGCCCGAATGGGCTTGTGCGATCGTGTCTATGTTGTGCGTTTGGGTCGTTTATATACATACATACATTACACAAAGCACATAATCATAACATTCAATAACCATAATAGTTCACATAATCATATAACGTTACACAAGATAGGTCCAAAATACGAGTTGTCACATTTTTGTAATCTTCAACTGTGACATAGTGCGTACAAGATGACAGTATCTCTCAATAAGAGTCTTTGTTGTTTCACCAGGCATGCACGTAAACAGTTCAAACTCCTTTTTCAACAAAGCTGCTTTACTTTGTAGCATTTCAGTACTTCCCTCAAATTTCTTTTTAAGAGCTTCCCAGATAGAATAAGCATTTTCATCATGTTGAAGCAACAAAAATATATCCTCTTTAACAGCTTGTTGTAACAGATTGATCATCATTTTTTCAGCTTTGTAACTCTCTCTTTCTTGCTCAGTGAATTCTGAAATGATTTTACTGACTCCCATAGAATTCTTTGGCCTCTCATATTCAATTTCAATGCTCTCCCAAGCTTTTAGATGATTTGCCTGAACCCAATTTTCAAACCGTTTCTTCCATCCATGATAATCCTCAATTCCCATAAGTTTCGGAGGTTTTTGCATTGTTCCGGTTTCAATCTCCATTGTCATGGTCTTAGTAATGTCGGATGGACTAGTCGGGGTTGTAGCAAACGCATTGTAGAATTCAGAATCCATGTTTCGGTATTGAAGAATTTCTCAAACAAGCTTTCAAACGAACTGGTTCACCTCGTAAGACACCTGTAATACCTGACAACACACAAACAAAATACAATCAGTTTAAAGACTTATCAATTAACAGAATAAGACTGGTACTCGAACTGATGAATATTCTGTGCGGACTGAAAGTTGACACACTGTGCGGACTGAAGGTTGACAGACTGTGCGGACTGCTATGACCCGGATCAAATTCAAACGACCTTTTTACAATGACCTGACTAAACCACACGACCTGGAACGAATTTGAATTCAAACGGACTGAAACACCTCTTGTGAACTGTTATGCTTTGAGCTTGATTTTTTTTTTTAAATTTGAACTTGGGCCGAAGAATGTTGTTCACATGGACTGACACAAAACCATTTATCAAACAACTTCAATTTTTACTTATATCTTATTTGAGCCGATGATAACAGTTGGGTTGACCTTTATCGATATACTAAATGATCACATGCCCATAATAGATGACCAACAATTTCTATTACCAAACTAAATTTGATTGGACCTCTAAAATACACTAACTGATCAGATCACATGTAATTGACCTTTCACTTGTGAAAATGGCCGACAACATCAATTCATACAAAGTTTTAATTGAACCTCACTTTGAATCTCAAGCAAACTGATATATTCACATGGGCGACATGATTTGTTCACATGCAAACCAATGATATAGATCTGATTATAACAATTGTATCACGTGTAATGATGAACCGTTCACATATGTAGACACATTATTTCCTTTCCCGAAGTACTGACACCCTCGTTTAAAGTTTCTCACAATTCTATGTACTTTCACAATACACGATGCACTTTTCTCGTGAAAAACAAAAAAACAGTTCAAGCGATCATCGTTTTCAAGCGATCGTCATTTTCAAGCGGTCGACGTTTTCAAACGGGATGGCTAGCTTTTCAAACGAAAGGTCATTTTCAAACGAAAGACCATAGTAGACAGTTCAAACGGTGATACAATTTCAAACGGGATGCCTGTTTTCAAACGGAACCCATGTAATTTCAAACAATATGGTCCAGCTTCAAACGATATGGACAATTTCAACCGATAATTCAAACGATATGCACTTTTTCAAATGACAGGGATCATTTTTCAAACGAAAGAGCAGTTTTCAAACGATCTCGTTCAAACGGAAGTCAGATTTCAGTCCATTTTTGCCACTTTTACTTCGAATTTTGAACTAATATTCTCAAGGGTTTGTTAAAACACAATTACGCACACATTGTAAAAGTTTTAGCCGATTTTAACCGTGAAAATTGTAATTTTCGAAAAAGAAAGGTTTAGAAACAGAAATCGCAGCTGAATTGTATAGAACTCTTCTTCCTGAGCTCTGATACCACTTGTAGGATCGTTTTCAGACACGAACGAGTCGATCAGAAGAGTTTATCTCAACACGAAAGGCGGAAACGGACGTGTAGAGCTCAATTCAGCAAGATTCACACTTTAAACTGTTGTATTATTGATATTATGACAATTTACAACCTGACAACACTTTGGCAGCACTTCATTACTCTGACCGGAAAGTTACAAATGATGAAAGTTTAAAGGGTATTTATAGGAGGGACCCTTTAGTTTGAAAGTGGCATGACACTTTCAAACGGACAGGGTACTTTTCAAACTAAACCCTCTTCAAACTAAACCCTTTCAAACTAAACCCTTTCAAACTTTCATGTTCAAATATAGTAAACCGAGACTCGATATAAGACGAAGTCGACAAATGAATGCACCAACAACAACCGTACAACCAAACTAACTGACATCCGTGACATTTTTTAGCATAATTCAAGTTAAATATACTTTAACTTCATTATGGAGCTTGAAAATGGGCTTGACGGGTGTTAGAAGTGCCAAAACGCAACGAAACAAGCACAGGGACTGAAACTGTCAATATGTGAAATTGGACGGTCTGCAAGGTCCATACGGACCATATGCTTAAGACCTTACGGTCCGTAAGCAGTTGCCAGCACCACAAAAATTAGAAACTTCTAATTCAGCTGTTGTCTTTGTTTTAATCACTGGTTTCTTCAATTGGTGGGCTGGTTTGTGTGATCAACAAGTCCTCCAATCTAATACTAACAAGTGTATGGCCATGATTCTTCCTTGATCAACACACAATCCACATGGCATGATCAAATTAACCCAAGAAAACTATAAATAGCAAGGTCCCTTAGCTTCATTCCTTGCTCATTCACTTCAAATCTGATCTATGCTCTGATTGATGCTACCACATTAAGTTGGAGGCTTCATACTTGAGCTTTCTAGTTCAAATTTTCCAGCCAAGAACACTTGTAAGTGTTCTTTCATGCTTGTTATTTCATTTCAAGCATGAAAGTCAAGCAGTGTTTGACTTTCAGCTTTGACCATGAATTGGTCAAGTCAAAGTTCTTTTGAACTTTGCAATGTGAGCGTAATCACGATGGTTATAGTCCCTTGTGACTATACCTACTGATTACCACGTTGACTAGTCGAAGTGACGAGTCAACGTGTCGGTCAAAATGCCGACTATGTGCATTTTGGGTCGAAACTATTTTCGGGTATCAAAACACTTTGTTTTGATATCAAAACAGTTTTCTAACTTAGTTAAACATGTTTTAACATGTTTAACTCGTCACTTTTAGTTTAGTGCTTACTTAGGGTCGTAAGTCAAGCGGTCTAAACAACCGCTTAGACTTTCGAACCCAACCCATTTGGTCGATCATTAGGATCCGACCAAACATATTTTGTGACCATAGTTGTATAGGGAATAACCTTCCAAGGTTATACCTTATGGTCACTGCGTTTAATTAGTTGTATGATAGGTAATTTATATGCCTTAGGAAAATGACCGAAATGCCCTTTTCATGCATAATTTGAATTTAAGCATATGTAACCAAGTTTTTGACACTTAAACTGATTATGGAATGTTATTAAACATATTAGGGCATATAATACTTATCATAGGGCTAGTTAGGCTATCTGAATGCGCTTTTGTGCAATTGACGCGTTAAAGTAGCATAAACTACCTTAACGGGTCATAAGCACTTAGGATAGAGTATCAAATCAGAATGTAGGCTTTGTTAAACCATATTATATGAGTTCCAACATGCATTTGGTTTACAAGACCTCATTCTATCCAATCTTCCAATTTAGAACTCGATTATTAACATAGCGATTCCATACTAGGTGCCACTTGATTCCTTGACTTTCCGAGCTTTGATAGTTCAATAGATCAAGGATACTTGCAATCTCAAGTGAGTACATACTCCCCTCTTTTACCGCTTTCAAATATTTGAGGTGATACACATGTGCTTACTTGTTACTTTCATGCTTTTCAGGTTTTTATGACATAGGCTTGCTATGTTCACATAGTACATATATAGTACATGATTTCAATTATGCTTTGCTATGTATGTTGACTAGGTATGCTAGCATATTGATTTCATAAACACTTTTGCTACATATGTTTACTCAGCATATGGGCACATTGATTTACAATACATTTCTGCTGCATATGTTTACTCAGCATATGGGTACATTGATTTCATGAACATTTCTACTTCTTATGTTTACTTAGCATACTTAGTACATGGTTTTCACATGACATGCTTACATTGGTTATGACATTTGGTATGTTTTACGGGACAAAAATACATCCATTAACATTGATCACGCCGCTCGGTAGTATGTAATGATACCATAGGACTTGACAAATCCCATTCCCGACTTCCTAGGTTTGTTTGGAAGTAGGGAATGACAGAATCTGATATACAAAATTGATAAACCTTTAACTTGTTAAGGGTTTATCCGACAGTCTCAAGGCTTGAATCTATGTGATAAACATTACTACATAAATGTTTGTATCCATAAAGCATTGGTTTTGCAAAACATAACTTTTGATTTAAACTTAGGTTTATTCAAAGACATTGTTTTGTACATTTTACCTATGGTTTGAGTAAATACTCTTTATTCACCATACATGACATTTGGTTACACATTAACATTACACATATGGTTTGAGTAAATACTTTTTACTTGCCATACATAACATTTGATTATACAAGACATGGTTTACATTTGACATTTGGACATTGTTTACATCTAAACATTTTGACATTGGATTAAACAAGAGATTTTTGGTGGTTATTGATAAGTGACTTAAATAACGAGGCGTGTGTAATATGATAAAAACATAGTGGATACGCCGCTGGTACTTCCTATATATAAGTGCTTTTATGATATTACATATCATAGCGTTATCTAAACTACATCATCAAAGACATGATACATTTTTATACAAACAACATATTTTCACAAGACATTGTTTTACAATTGACATATTTTATACAAATTCATTTTCACTTGGTTATTTAATTAACCATGCATTATTCTTTTATTATCATCTGATTTTCATATCGATTTTCAAATGATTTTATAAAAGAAAAACACTTTTCAAGGGTCATGACTGCTTTTGTTAAACATTTCTTTTAACTACAAGTCATGAATCCTTTATCAACGAAACCTATGTATCTCACAGGCATTTTTATGCTGACGTACTTATTTCCACATGTGTTTCAGGAGCTAATGTTTGAGGATTATCATGACACACTTAGGCGGACTTGGGCCTTAGTGACTTAAAATGCTGCAAGACAAGTTTAATTTATGTTTTGTTTTATGTTTGAACAAAGACAATGTTAACAGTTTAATAAATAAAACCAAACATTAAATACCATGTGTTGTGAAACAATAATTCTGTCGCTCCACTCCCCGACGTTTCCGTCGCGGTTTGTTGTTTTACGCGGTCGGGGTGTGACGCCGACGAGTTGGGGGTGAT
Organism: Helianthus annuus; assembly: GCF_002127325.2. Lineage (NCBI taxonomy): Eukaryota > Viridiplantae > Streptophyta > Magnoliopsida > Asterales > Asteraceae > Helianthus > Helianthus annuus. The sequence continues at coordinate 150,795,146 of NC_035449.2, read as the reverse complement.
TCCCTTACCTAGGTGATCGTTACCAAAACTGAGTTGATTTCGGCCCACCGTTGCTACCAATGCAAGGCCTTAATATAGAATTTCATTCTCAAGTGGCATCAACTTCCCACAAACTTCCAATATAAACCAATTTAAATCCTTTTCAGAATGAGATCGGCCTGCCCATGCCTAGGTTTGTGGGCCTGCACAGCCAACTGGTCTCTTAGGGTTTTTCTGCCTCATCAGCGGGGGCTCATTGTTGAAGCAAGTGCAAGGCATCAGGTCTTTTCCCACCTGAGAATCCTCCCGAAGATGTATGTAACAATTGAAATCTTGCCTTTTTTTATATTTTAGTGTAAGTGGCAACAATCTAATTGATCAGCCTTTTTTATCAATTTTATATGGTTGGTTATAAGTGGCAACAATCTAATTGATCAGTCTTTTTTTCTAATTCCAACATATGATTAACGTGTTAATTAACAATTTGCATTTGCAGTCGCGCAATCTAAGACCCATTTCAAGCTGTCGGTTTTTTTCTTATACTATAAATGGTTAGCTACAACTCTACAAGGGTAACTTTTTCTGCTGTAACTTTTTATGCTTTTTAATTATCAAATAATTATAATATTAAGAATTATCATCATCATTATATTGTTTATAAATTTCAGGTGGTTAGTTCTAGGCACTGGCCTCTAATCTCTCGTTATCGATAACAAGCTATGTAGGATGTGGGTTTATGTTGCGGCGCCTTTGCATTTGCTGAAATGGGGCTAACCCATTCAACATGTCTATCACTTAGAAGATTAAGCATCTTGAATCGGTTCCTTTGGAGCAAACAGAGGAGGTTGTTTTTTACCAGGTTTGTAAAATATAGTTTTCTTGATTAGTTATAAAAAATTTTTAACCAGGTTTGTAAAATATAGTTTTCTTGATTAGTTATAAAATTTTCAGGGTTTGTGTTAATAAACCATTATCTATACGTTTCTTTTTTCTTTTCTTTTGGAAGGATGTAGAAATTCAAGGGAAGTTAGCTAAGAAAGTTTCATGCTATCAAGGAGTGTTCTATATTTAAGAAACGTGTGGCTTGTAGAGGGTTACCTGTTGGTACTATCGGAGCCGCAGCAAGCGCAACCGCAAGAAAATAATAACAAATAACATCATTATGTCCGGTTCTGTGTGGAAAAATGAAACAGCATTAAAACAGCACCCATTCAACGGCTAAAAGCGAGCGTAGAGGTAGCAATGGTTTTCAGTCGTTCAACTCGGAGTGGGTATTCTTCGACGCAGAACTGGACATGATGATGTTATCGGCCCGCAAGTAACCCTCTACAGCCACGCGTTTCATCTATGTAAGGGAAAGATAGGTGTTTGTCTCCTAGGGCATACAATTGGTGGCAGCCCGCCATATTTAACGTATAAAAAAACTTTATACGTTAAATATGGCGGGCTCCCGCCAATAAACTGTGTCTTGTATGCCCTATGGAGGGAAGCATCCATCTTCCCCCTATAAAGCAAAGAAAAATTATAAAAAAGCATTATCATGAGATTAACACAGAAACAAATCGTTGTAATTATTGTCACAAATTTATAATGTTTATTTTTGATCGATTAATGTTTATCGTTGTAATTTTGTTAGCAAATTTATAATGTTCAGCATATTGCATTTCAACTGGAAGCATTTGTATATGTATTCATATATATCTATTTGGTTATGTTAGTGCATTATGTCTATTGACTTCGTCTTGTATCGAGTCATGTAATGAGATAGGATAGGATAATCAGTGCTCGAGTTGCTAGAAACTGAGTTTTACGTATTTAGTGGTGATTCCGCTTGAAATGACCAAGTACCATTTCAAGCGAAATCAGGTCAACTATAAATAGGAGCATGGTCCGCTTCATTTGAAGCGGAATTAGATCTTGTATTCGGTAACGAAGTGCTGCCGGATTGTCTCCAGGTGCTGTAATCACTATTATATCAATATACGAGACATTTAAATTGTATCGAGCGTCCGTGTCATTGATTCCGCCTTTGATTCGGATAAAAAACTCTTCTGATCGACTCAGTCAGGTCGTACAGCGATCCTACAGGTTATGTTTTTAGACCCTCTTAAGTGCTTTGTTATAAAATGCTTGTTTTTTATTTTCTAAAACTTATGCAATACTTGTTTTTATCTTCTGGAGCATGGGTCCAACTTCTGCAGCCTTTGAATTTGCATTGACTGTTGATGATACTTGTATATGAATGCTGGAATGATACTTATGTTGTATGTTAGTATCATGAAATAAATTGCCATTTTGATTTAACTGTATCCTTGCAAAGGTTTTATTTATTAATAATCTATGGCCTAAAAATACCCTTTATTTGTAATCTCCCTAACTGATATGAGAAGAAATTTAATGTGAGAAGAAAAAGAAGAAATGACATAATGGTAAAACATTCAATAGCTATAACTCATCCCATTAATTATGTTATCTTTCATTAATAAAGCAAAAAACATTTTATGCTACATATTTCAAAATTTATCCTACATACATCTTACATTTAACGAAATTTACCCTATGCATATCTAAATTTATCATACACATGTAAGAATTTGTCCTACACATACTAAAATTTATCCTACAGATGTCGAAAATTGTCTTTCATCCAAAATTATTTTATCTTCAAAGAGTATATTTAAAAGTGAGTTACAATTTTTTTAGTTAGCTAATTAATTAAAATTATAAATTTACCTATATGCCCTTATTAATAACATTAAATACATATATTAAATGAAGTAAAATGGAGTATTTCTATTCGCTTAAAACTTATTCTTTTTATTCTTACAAAATTTTTCTTCTCATTTGAACCCTTCATTATATATATATATATATATATATATATATATATATATATATATATATATATATATATATATATATATATATATATATATATATATATATATATATATATAGTGGAGGGTTCAAATGAGAAGAACTTTTTTGTAAGAAGAAAAAAGAAGAACTTTCAACCAATAAGAATGCTTCATTTTACTTCATTTAATATTTGCATTTAAGTTTAATATAAGGGTATATTGGTAAACTTACAAAAATCATTAATTTGTGTTCTTCCCCTTTAATAACTAGCTAAATTAAATTTGTAACTCCTTTTAAAAATATATACTTTTTCCAAATTAAAAAAAAAAACCAACTTAATTTAAAGTGTAGAATAAATTACTAGTTGTGAAGGATAAATTACAAGTTGTGTAGGATATATTTCGAGGTGTGTAGGATAAATTTCGACTGTGTAGGATAAAATTATATAATGTGTAGGGTATATATAGGAAAATTTTGATATGTGTAGGTTTTGTAGATTATATGAGGATAATTAATGATTAGTTGAATAATTAATTAAAGAGTTAAAAATTAATGATATGAGTTATAAATGAAATAGTATTTTACTAATATGTCCTTTCTTCTTTTTCTTCTCATATTAAATTTCTTCTAAAATGAACCTTCCCCTATATATATATATATATATATATATATATATATATATATATATATATATATATATATATATATATATAGGGGAAGGATGTATAGAAAACCCACTTTAATTTAGAAAACCCGGGAAACTCAAAGCTCCCGATGTTTTTTTATCTTGAAAAAATTTACACATGTTATATACATGTTTTTAAGGGTTTTGGGCAAAAAAAATCAAAAACGCGCCGAGTAGATATTTTTAAAAAAAATAAACAAGTTTTGGTGTAACACATGTTACATTCATCTGACATATTTGTAACATGTGTTACACCAAAACTTGTTTATTTTTTTTTTAAATATCTACTCGGCGCTTTTTTGATTTTTTTTTGCCCAAAACCCTTAAAAACATATATATAACATGTGTAAATTTTTTCAAGAAAAAAAAACATCGGGAGCTTTGAGTTTCACGGGTTTTCTAAATTAAAGTGGGTTTTCTATAGATACTTACATTATATATATATATATATATATATATATATATATATATATATATATATATATATATATAGTGTGTGTGTATGAGAGAGAGAGAGAGAGGTTTAAGGGAAATCACAAAAAAAGTGAGGAACCATGGAACCATAAAAAAATCATTTTTTGAAGTAAAAAAATAATAATTTTTACTTCAGTTTTTTCGTAGCTTTTGCATATAAACACATGTAAAAGTTGTTTTATTAATAAAATGAGATATAAAAAAAGTTTAAAATTGAATAGAAAAAAATTAAAAAAAGAACTTTTTACAAAGATTATTTTTTTTTTATTTGAACGGCTTCTACATATGCTTATATGAAAAAAAAATTCATAAAATATGTAGAAAGATTTTTTTAATGATTTTTTAACTGTAAAAATAGTAGTTTCTTGATTCCCTATTTTTTGTGTTAGTCATTGAACTCATATGTGTGTGTTTTTGTGTGTGACACACATCTTATTAAATAAAATTTTATATGACATATGTAATTATGAATCTCTGTCATAACAAGTAAAGGAACAGTGTTAGGGTTCATCATAACAAGAAAGTGGGGCAAGAGTTGATATCCTAAATACATTATTGAGCTATATAAGTCTTGGATGGTTTAGAAAGGGACTAATAATGAAGGTGAGATGTAAATCAAAGTTTCTTCAAATGCATGTTGCAAAATCTTTCATCAAACAATTATTGTAGAACAAAATAATACACGAAAAGCTTCCTTTCACACTCTCAAATTTTCAAATGTAAACATGGTAAGGATATACACACTATCGTCGTATCACATCAATTATTTTTTTATTTGTTCTCCTTGAAAATCTTATGCATTCTTTTGTTTCCTTTTATTTATTTTTTTATTTATTTATTTATTTATTTAAATTTATTATTATTATTATTATTATTATTATTATTATTATTATTATTATTATTATTATTATTATTATTATTATTAAGGACACAAACAATAGAATAATTTATATCAATTCTCTAAGTTAAAACTACAAGTATACTGGTAAAGTTGATGACACATGTTATGCTTAGCGTTAGTAATACATCATTTTCCTCATACAGTTGAATGCTAATATTTGTTTTAAACTATTACACGTGAGAGTATGAGCATTAAGTATTGTCCTTCTAACTCCGAAAGTCTGAATCGGTTACATGATCTCAGGATTTAATTTCTGAAACGAGCTTGATCAAATTTTAAAAGGAATGATTGAGATTTTTGCCTAAAAAAAATACACTATTATTTTTACGATGCTTCAAATTATAGTGATCAGGGACGAAATTTTAGATATCAAAATAAAAGTTTCATTAAAATCAATAACCAAAACCTTAAACCCTAAACCATCAACTAATAAGAAGATTCAAAAACATTAACAAAGTCTAAAACTACACAAAGACATCTAACTACAAACAAGTATATAATCACATAAGGAAATCTAATTCAATTGCAAGCTTCAAGAATAATAAAATACCCGTTCCTAAGGTTGGGTATTTTTGACAGTTTTATCCAAAACAATTTTTTTGTACTATACAGGCCTTCACTTATGGGATTTTTTGTCATTTTTATCCAAACGTCTAATTTTCTTTATTTTTTCTATCAAACATTTGGATGACAATGGTAAAAGATCCCAAATCTCAAGGATGATTTTTGCAAAAGAAGCCAGACGTTTAGATGAAAATGAAAAAAAAAATCTCAAAGTGAAGAGTATATAATACAAAAAAAACCGTTTTAGATGAAACAGACAAATATACCCAAACTTCAGGGATGATTTTGGCAATTTACTCAGTAAAATACAAGAAAGAAAGTAAGAAACCAACTTTTACTAATATTTCAAGCTTTAATCGACTAGCCACTTGATTCCTCGTTGAATTTCGACCCCCGTTCAATCAACCCTTGTTCAAATTTTTTTTTTTTTTTTGAAAGATCAACAAAAACTTTTATTTCATATTCACCTGGGCAACCAAATTGTTGGCCAGATGATCACCAGATTACAACTATTACATCACCATTATACACCAATGTTAATTAAATCGAAATTACACCACTCACCCCATGAGATATTAACGTTCTTAGCCCTACTTTTTAACCACATGTATCCAACCATCTTCATTTCTTCTTTCATCATGTTCACACATGGCTGTTTCCCTTGAAACACCGCCTCGTTTCGGCTCCTCCAAATAACCCAAATGGCAGCTTTGGTCACCATGCTTACGACTTTCTTCCACCTTTGAGAACCATTATTATTTTTGTGTATATTCGCCAAATCCTTTAGCTCTAACGCGTAGACCTGTTGGATTCGACACCATCGAGCTACGAACTCCCACACTTGTTCCGCGATTCTGCATGATGCGAAAAGATGAAAAGCCGATTCAACCACTTCGCCACACATCTTACAGATATCGTCTTGGAGTAGGATGTTCCGTCTCGCCAAGGCCGTACACGTCGGTATTCTGTCTTGTATTAGCCTCCAAATCAGAAAGTTTACCTTTTTCGGGCACCAATTGTTCCACTCATATTCCACATGCAGATCCGAGAACAACCTCTTCTGGAGGCAATCCTTTACACTGCCAACAGTGAATAATCCCGAGCTATCTAACGCCCAGGTCCACGTATCCGAATTATGCTCAAACAGAAAACAAGTCAAAGCATCAGACAAGGAATCCAGCTCAAGTATTTCTTCTGTAGACGACGGAGAACGGGACCAAGAGAAGACCGGCACCGGTCCGGAACTCCCATTTATTACACGATCCTTTACACGAGCGTTCTTTTGTCTTTCAAGCTGAAATAGAGACAGAAATTTTTCGCACAATGGAATCTCAAATAGCCACCTTTCTTTCCAGAAATAAATGTCACTATCACATCTCGGTCTACCTCGAAACAAAGACTCCAGACATACCCCAGCAGTGTTGAAATCCTCTTTAATGCTGAAAATTTGTTTCCACGGGCTCGTTATTGATGATTTTAGTGGAATAAACTTCCAATCTCTTGCATTCTTATGAATCTCCCACACAACTTTCCTCCATAGGCTATGCTTCTCTATCTTAAACCTCCACCACCACTTTGAGAGCATTGCTAGGTTCATTACTCTAAGTGATCCGAGCCCCATACCTCCCAAGTCTTTTGGTGTCATCATATTTTTCCAAGCCACCCATTTCATTTTTTCTTTTTCTTCAATTGATCCCCACAAGAACTCTCTACGTATCTTTTCCAACTTTTTTATTACCCCCATTGGAGCCTTATACAAGGAAAAGTAATATGTAGGTAAGGCATTAAGAACGGAGCATACCAGGGTAATACGACCACCAAATGAAAGTGTTTTGGCCTTCCAAAGCGATAACCTTCTTTGAAATATTTCCACCACTGGGTCCCAATTTTTTATTAGGTTCATATTGGCTCCTACTTGTAATCCCAAATGTTTAAAAGGGAGCGACCCTCTTGTACACCCCATCATATTTGCCAATAATTGAGCCTGATTGTCTTCCAAACCAATCCCAAAAAGACTACTCTTTTTCAGATTCACTTTTAAGCCTGAGCTTAAATAGAAACATCTAAGCAAGCGTTTCAAGACTACCAAATTATTGAAACTCCATTCACCCACGAATATTACGTCATCGGCGTATAAGAAGTGGGATATCGGAGCCCCATTTTGTGACAAATCTAGGCCTTTAAACTCCCCAATCTCACAGGCCTGCTTCATTACTCCTGTAAGGGCCTCGATCGCTAGGACGAATAGGAAAGGTGACAAAGGATCTCCTTGCCTAAGTCCCCTCGAGCAATTAAATTCCTGTGTTGGGGATCCGTTTACGAGGACCGACGCTCTCACCGGAAAATTCATTTGCCCAAGTATGGAATTAAGAAAATCCCAACTTAGAGAATCATAAGCTTTTTCGATGTCGACTTTGAAAATCATTCCTTCCTTTTTCTTTCTTTTAAGCCAAGGTATAATCTCATTTAAGATAATCACTCCGTCAAGAATACTTCTTCCCGCTAAAAACCCCGTTTGTTCCTCCGATACTAGTTTATGAATCACCGTCTTCAACCTGTTTACTAGTACCTTGGACACCACTTTGTTGATGCACCCTATTAGACTGATCGGTCGGTATTCGTGGAGTCCACCTGGATCCGTTCGTTTTGGAATAAGGGCTAGAAAAGAGGACATACAACCATTATTTAACTGCTCAGCCGAGAAAAAATGTTGAAACAAATTCACAAAATCTCCCTCTAGTACATTCCAGAATTTTTTATGAATTTGAAATTTATCCCGTCTGGCCCAGGAGCCCGGTCTCCCTCACATTCCCAAACTGCCTTTTTTATTTCTGATAAACTGAAAGGACATACCAGAAGTTCGGCTTCCTCGGCTGTCACTTGGGTTAAGAACGAGCACGACAACATTGGCCTAGTATTCACTGGTTCAGCAAACTTATCCGCGAAGTAAGAGAATATGTGATCTTTTACCAATGGTGGATCCGAAACCCATACCCCTTCAATATATAAGCCGTGAATCCTGTTATTGCTGGTGTTTGCGTTTATCACCCCGTGAAAGTATTTTGTGTTTTCGTCTCCTTCTTTTGTCCACTTAACCCTTGCCTTTTGCTTTAGATCCATAGCTTTTAATCTGTCCGCCTCTTGAATATACGACTTACAACTTACCCTCTCCTCTAGTTCGTTTTGTTCCAAACTCCTTTGTTCCACCGCAATTTCTAGACTTTCTAACCTTTTTAGCTTTAAAGTGTATGAATTATCCATTTCCGCTTTCCTAGCTCCAATCCATTCCTTTAACCTTCTCTTGACCCACTTCAGTTTTACATCTAAAGCCAAATCCGGTGAGCCTTCAAAATAAAACGACCCCATTAAGTGTAAGACGTGATCCACAACCCCCGGAATCTCAAACCATGAGTTGAACATTCTTGATGGAATCTTCCCGTAATCGGTTTGGACCGTAGACAACAAAATAGGACAATGGTCTGAGGCCATGTTAGACAGTGCCATACATGACGCCAAAGGCCATTTCCCCATAAAATCCCTACACACCAGGAATCTATCTAATTTGCTCATCTTAGTTCCGTTATCCGACCTGTAGGTGTATTGTCTGCCCCCCATTTGATACTCTACTAAATCCGCCTCTGCTATAAATTGATTGAAGTGTAATGCATTCAAAGCTAGGAATTCTGAGTTTAGACGTTCTTCTTGGCATCTAACGTCATTAAAGTCTCCTAAGAATACCCACAACCCACTAAATGTATTTTTTAACTGGATCAAGTCAGCCCATAGAATGCGTCTATCACCGGGATCGTTTTGAGCGTATACATTCACTACAGCTATTGGTTCCCCTGAGCTTAACATATTCCCAAACACCGCCAAGAAATTCCTGTTTTTTACCACCCCGGATTTTACGAAAATCGATGGATCCCAGATGGTAAGTAGACCCCCCGACCTTCCCGTTGATTCTACTGCTACAAACTCAAATAACGATCTTCCCCAGAATCGATTTACCATATAAGTTATATTACCTGGCACTTTTGTTTCTTGAATCGCGATGAAATGCGCTCCGTGCGTTGTTTTTAATCCCCTGACCCAATCCGCCTTTTTGGAATCCCGTATCCCCCTTAGATTAATGGACAAATAATTCATGGTAAACCATTTTGTCCACCTTCATCCACAATTGCCTTCTTCAGTTGCCCTACTGCTCCATTCAAATCAAAACCTAGTCTGGCCCCCAACTGAATTGTTTCGAGCACTTCTTTGTCAATCTCATGCACCTCCTCTGCTCCATCAATTGTAGCCTCAAGCGGCCCAGATTGGTGTTGATCGGACGGATCCGGTGCCTCTTCTTGACTTCTCTGTTCACCGCTTCCAATACCGATCTCCTTTTCTATTGTCCCTTGACTTCTGTTGCTATTTTCATTTTGTTCCGAATATTGACCCCTAACTGGGCTGTTAAGGTCTAACCCACTAGGGAATTTGAACCTTTGGGCCCAATTATCATTTCCGTCCTTTTCTTGGGTTGTTGGGCTCCTCATGCACCTCCTTCTCTTCCTAGAATTTAATTCATTTCTTTGGCCCATTTTCTCGTTATTCCCCATATTAAAAGGATTCCCCACACATGCATTACTGGCCCCACCTTCATTTAATGTTTCCATCATCCTAGGAAAAGAGTTGTCAAGTTTCGAACCCCCCTGTTCCCCATGCACCCCTTCCACATTCCCATGCATGCTTCCATAATTTGACCCTTCATCTCCTGTCGCCGCTTGAACTACCTCCTTCTCCGGATGGATTACCGGCTCCGACGAAACCGGGTCTCCCTTTCTGATTTCACCTTCTTCCATTTCATCGGTATCCCCTGCCACCGATTCCTCATCCGAACCATCCTGCATTATCGGCTCCGATGTCACCGCTGACACCAATTCCTCCAGAAATCTATTGGTGGACGTCTCGATAACCTCAGAAACCCATATTTGATGAGAGCTCTCCTCCCAATCTACCTGGACTGCTTCCTCAATACGTTTGCCAGATTCCGTTACCACCGCACATACCGACTCATGATTCTTAGGTGTACTCCACGTAAATTCTGACTTCATCACAATCTTACCATATAATTCTGCAATCGTATTATAAAAGTTTTCATCCCTAAGTTGCAAAGGCACCCCAGTGATTCTTATCCAAGCTAGTCTTTCACATCTCATTTCTTGTCCTTCCCATAATGTTTTGCTGACCAGAATAATTGTTTCCATAAAATTCCTTCTTGATTTATGAAATATAGAGCCTCCCTTTTCGTTTTAAAGATTATTAAAAATTTTAATCCACCGATATGAAATATAGAGCCTTACACATGAGGGTATTGTTGTCGTTTCATTTCTTCAGGAACTATTGTGTAAAACAACTCATGTTTAAGGACTAGTTTGTAATAAATTGAAAAATCAAAGAAATATAATTTTTGTCTCTGTCTCTCTCACCCTCTCTTCTCACTCTCTCTCTAACACAATCTGAACAGCGGATTCCAAAGGGTCAAGACCCAAACACAATCATCACCACTGTAAATTCCAAATACAACCATTAATGTATTGCTTACCCTATCAATTGTCGACATATAACCTTACCTAAGAGTGATTTTGGGATAATCCGTTTGGAAGCTTCTCATCACAGGAATCGAACCTTCTCTCTATGTCTATTATGGAAAAACAACAACAACAAGAAGCTGGAGACGACAATTCACATCTCCCCTTAACTCATTCTCATTTCATCGGAGCAGTTGCAGCATAACCAGGCGTTATAAGATGAAGAAGAAGGACGGCGAATCGCTGTTACTTATGTCACATCAATCGGTTAACACACCGTCTCTGTCGTCGCTGAATAATGGTGTCAGAGAAAAGAGAGAGAAAGTGGGTGCGGTGGAAGATGGTGGTGGTGACAGTGGCGATGGTACATGGGGTGGGGGCGGTGGTGGCTGGTGACGCCGTTGGTGGTTGGGTATTGATGTGCGTAGTGTGTTATATGTTTTTATTAATATTTTAAGCCTTTTTTTAACACTTTAGTCAAGTTTTAAATTTATAAACACGATATTCTACTAACACTAAACACACATACGGGCAAGTGCACCCATCGTGAGTGTAGTATAGCGTTGGTACGATACCGAGGTCGTCCAAGGACACAAGAGCTTTTAGTACAGGTTTATCCTCAACGTCTAATCAAATCAAAACTTTTAGAAAAGGTTTTAAACATGAAAATAAATACTAAAAATGCTGAAAAATAAGATAAAAACAGATAGACAAGATGAATCACTTGGATTCGACTCGTCATTAGTGTAACCTTTGATGATTTCCGCACTTTTGCACTTTTTAAGAGATTATCTTAGTTATAGTAGTAAGCCTCTCTTTTAAAAGTGACGTTACCCTCAACCTAGTGGTTTGAATCAGCAAGGATACAATCCCAAAGGGTCGGAATATTGGAAGATAATTAATTAAGTTATTAATGCGTAATGTGGTAGGCCCCTCTTTTGAAGGTAACGTTACCCTCGGCTAAGTGGTTTGAGTCAGCAGGGATACAATCCCAAGTAGCCGGGTTAATGTATTAATAGTAGTTTACATATGAGGGGATCAAGCCATTCCCACCCCCGCCATCCAATACAAGTGGGTATTGAAGGAGGTCCTAGCAAGCTTGACCCGGGTCCTTGTAGGATCTATACACTGAACAAAGCAAGAACCTTACCAAACCATTCCCTTAACCCCTGACCAGGTAGCCAACATATCTCTGTATAGACCGTAGAGATATGAATGGTGAAAATCTTTTATTTTATATAGACAGCAAAATAATGCCAAGACACCACGGACAAATGATAAGGAAGTTTTATCTTCAACGTAAGAAACTAGTTATCAAAGTCATTAATACAAAACCAAATAAAAAGTGCGAAAAGATTAAAAATCAAAAGTATTACACTAAATGCTTGTCTTCACCAAGTGATGTAAAAGACTTAGGCAAACATGGCCTTTGATTGTCAAGAACTCTTACTATCAATCTTGGATCCTGAGACTACTACACACACTCTATGATGGATCATGCATGATGGTGGTGGATGTGGGTTGTAGTGGTGGTGGAGTGTGGGTGAAGTGGGAGAGAGGTGGTTTGCCAAGGGATGCCTTTGAAGTGAACCAAGCACCCCTATTTATAGCCTGCACAGACGCCCGGACACGGCCCTGTGTCCATTGGGCACGGCCCCGTGTCCATCCCCTTTCTCTTTCTTGATTAATTGCAATTTGTCTGTATTAGCTCCACACGCCCCCTGTCCGCTGGGCATGGCCCCGTGTGCAGAAGCGTATCTTTACTATCAAGATTTGCAAGATTCTAAGAATCTTAGCGTTGACCACGGCCCGTGTGGAGCTGGGCACGCCCCCATGTGGGGAATAGAAGCTTCTACAATTTTGTCTTTTCTGCAGACACCTGGCCACGCTCCCGTGTCCGTTGGGCACGGGGCCGTGGTCAGCCTTCGGTTTCTTTGTTTTTGCTTGGGAAGATGCTGTCGAGGGGTCGGGCATGCCACGTTTATTCCTTTTCTTGTATTTATGTTAGATTTTGCTGCATATTTGTTCCTTTTGTTCATTTACGCTCATTTAGTCCTGAAAATACAAAAGGAAGACAAAAGCACACTTTTTCCAACATTAGTACTAAAAAAGGGTTAGTTTTATGGCTCAATTGATGTAATTTATATGTTGCATTTTACACACATCAAATACCCCCACACTTGAATCTTTGCTTGTCCTCAAGCAAAACTCTTTATAATGTAGCTTACACTCCCAAATGGAATGGGTAGAAGAGAAGTTTTGGGCTTGTCTTGAGTGTCGGGAATCCAAGATCTTTATTAGGCTTTATTTTTATGTTATTTACAATCCTATTCGTTATGATTTATTTAGAACGTTTCATAAGAGAAATTACTTATTTGGGCATAACATGCCTCTTTAAAATTCCATTTATATACAAGTTCACATACCTCACGGGAGATCACTCAACACTCGGCGGAAGATGTATTTTTGTGAAACACTCGAGACCGGCATGGAACTTACTTCTATCATATGCTTGCCAAGCAATCAATCCTCCTCCTTTTTAACTATAGACCTTTGTAAATATCAAGAGGACTTGGGTAAGGGTTAGGCTTGGGTTAAAGGTAGGTGGTTTTGGGTTAGTGGCTAGTAAAAGGGCGAAAAGCGTAAAAAGCGTCGGTTGTCGCAAAACTTTTTGTTTTTGTGACTTTTATTCAAACAAAGCATTTTCAAACAAAGTTTCTTTGAGAAACTTGTTTGTTTATTGCTCAACTTCAGTTTTTTTTTATTTTTATTTTATTTTTTTTTTTTTTTGATAAGGAGCGTCACAAGAAAACCGAGCTTTTTACTAAAATAAAGGGTTTAAAAATAAAAAGGGTTTTGGTGGGTAAAGAGTGTTTGTTTTGTGGGTTAAGAAACGAAAAGGTTTAGGATCAAAGGGGTTAACTAGGGGATTTTGGGTAGGTGATAAAAAAGTGAAAAATAATGGTGTTGAAGAGAAAAAGGGTTAGTCCTAATGCCTCCATCATTTACTTACTTGGGTTTAAGTTGGTAACGACCGGGAATGTATTGTCATGGCAAGTTCTAGAGTCGTAAGAAACCAAGCGGCTATTCACACAAGAAATGAAAAATGAGCATTTAATTTAAAGATGTATATTTGTATGCTCAATAAAGGCTCAAAACTCACTTTTTGTGGGAAAGGGTTTATAATGTGATCAAGTATATATAATCAAATTTTAACTAGATTTGTCATGTCATTTCATAATTTTCTTATGTTGGTTCTTTTTATCATGACGCTATCGGTTGTAAATTTGTAAAAATATAACCATTTTAGAATTGATTATTCCCAAATTAAACCAAGACAAGTAAAAAAAATGAAAAGTTTTTTGAAAAAATTTGGGGTCATTAGCGGTTCCAATAGAGTTTTGTGTAAGGCTTGTTATTAGGACTTGCAAAATTCAAGGTTTTAGCATCCCCCCCCCCCACTTAAATTACACATTGTCCTCAATGTGTCCCAAAAATAATTTTTTTAGGTTGACTGAATGTATAAAAAGGTTTTTAAAAACAAAATTTATGTTACTAGGCGTCTGGGCATGGACCTGTGTTGGTACGGGCACGGCCCCGTGTTCAGATCGCCAGTATCATAGTTTCCAGAAGGTTGGGCACGGGGGCGTGTTAAGTGAACACGGCCCCGTGTCCAGTTACCTGAACTGGGCGTTTTCTGCAGACTCTTGGGCACGGGGCGTGTTGGGCTGAGCACGGCCCCATGCTGAACTTGCTGTAATGAAGAAAAATTGTCGGGAGGCTCTGTTTTTGTGCATAGGGTGTGGGTTCAAGTTTCCCTTAGTAACCTCCACCATTCCGAGTATGTTTTATTCCTGAAAAGTAAAACTAAACTAGAAAACATAAAAGTTAATCTAAACTAAAACTAAGGATAGTTCTGCGGAATGCCTCCGTGGTGCGCCACGTTTATAAGGGTCCTTGGCTAGACCCAAAGTCAGTCATATTATACCCAAGTGGGATGTTTTGCATCCCATGTTGCACCATCGGAGAGCATCATCCAAGCTTGAGTCTATGACTTTCATGTAGTTGACCGGTCGTCATCTTCTACTCTTTTCCCAACCCTAAACTCCATCTTCTTATCCCCAACCCTCAATGTTAATGTCCCACCATTCATGTCTACCATTGCGTGGGTTGTGGCTAGGAATGGTCTTCCTAGAATGAGTGGTACTTCGGTATCTTCCTCCATATCTAGTATGACAAAGTCGGCCGGCAAGACAAAGTCTCCGACTTTTACCAATAGATTTTCGGCGACACCTTGTGGATATTTGATAGACCTATCGGCAAGTTGTATGCTCATCTTTGTGGGGCTTGTTTTACCTAGTCCGAGTCGGTCAAACATTGATGCGGGCATAAGATTAATGCTAGCCCCAAGACCGGCTAGCGCATTGCGGATGAGTGATCCCCCAATGGAACAAGGAATGGTGAAACTTCCGTGGTCGATTTTCTTTTGTGGGAGTCTGTTAAGTAGTACGGCAGAGCATTCTTCACTAAAATTAACTAGTTGCAATGTTTCAATTTTCCTTTTGTGAGTAAGGAAGTCTCTCATAAATTTTGAATATTTAGGCATTTGAGTGAGGACTTCCGCAAATGGAAGATTGATGTGCAATTGTTTTAGTAAATTTACGAATTTTGTGAATTGCTCATCGGTCTTTTGGCGAAGTAACTGACCAGGGTAAGGTACCGGAGGATTCTTGGTAGGCTCTTGATTTGGTGGAGGAGTCGTCTCTTTTTGGGGCATCGGTGATGTTGGAGTTTGGGTAGACAGACTCTTTTCAGTTGGAGGTAGCGGGGCCTCCTCGGGACCTACGGTACGGTTTCTCAATGTGATGAGATGTACTTGCGCCTTTGGGTTTGTTTCGGTATTGCTGGGTAAGGCGCCTTGTGGTCTCTCGGAGAAATTTTGAGCTAGTTGATTTAGTTGTTTTTCAATGTTTTAAATACTAGCTTCTTGATTTCTAAAGTTCGATTCCATTCGTTGAAATCGATACGAGGTTTTCTTTTCGGTGTCGCAGATGAGGCGTGAGATAGTATCTTCAAGCCTATCTCGTCCCCCTTGTTGTTGTTGAGAGAAATTTTGTGACTCATTTCTTGGTTGTTGAAAGTTTGTTCGTTGGTTTTGATTTTGTTGGTTACTACTATTGCCGGGTTCTCTCCAACCAAGGTTAGGGTGGTTGCGCCATCCTTTGTTGTAGGTACCCGTTGGAGGACCTGACGGTCTAGGTATATTATCAATGTAGTTTCCGTTTCTGTTTGATTATCCATTTCTTTCATACAACTCCAATTTTCATGTGGTCCACCACACCCTTCACAAGCTATAACCAATGCCGTTTTTTTCATTTCTAACTTTTTGATTTTCGAGGAGAGGGCCTCGATTTGGGCTTGTAAAGAAGTGCTTTCGTCAACCTTATGGGCGCCCGGGGCAATAGATTTTGTGCCTCGGGGAGTGTGCCACTGAAAATTGTTTTGAGCAATTTCCTCAATTTGATTATAAATTTCATTTGGGCGACGATTACTAGAAGTACCCCGGAGCTAGAGTCAAGTGTTTGTCTTGTGTGTGGCAACAACCCATTATAGAAAGTGGATACTTGTTGCCATACCGCAAGACCATGATGAGGGCACTTTCTTAGTAGCTCCTTGAACCTTTCCCAAGTTTCATACAAGGATTCCCCGTCCTCTTGTGAGTATGTATTAATTCCAGTCATTAATCTAGCCGTTTTAGAAGGAGGGAAATACTTATACAAAAACTTTTGGGCTAGTTCATCCCAAGTGTTTACCGAACCAACTGGGAGGGTGTTAAGCCAAGCATTAGCTCGGTCTTTCAATGAAAATGGGAACATTCGGAAGCGGATGGCGTCATTCATGCACTCCGTAGGAAGTTCAGGTGCGGCGCCTGGGTTCCAAGTCCTACGATAAAAACAAAAAGATTGTTGGTCAGAAGTTTCACCACGACCCGGTGATCAGCTGAACACGGCCCCGTGGTCGGAGTTACAGTGATTTTTTTCTGGATCCCTGTTACTGGGGAGTTCAACACGACCCCGTGCTGCACCAACACGGCCCCATGCTCAGCTCTCTGTAACTTGGAAAATAAAAACTGCCAGTAAGGATGCTGGGCACGGCCTGTGTCCGACCAGGCATGGCCACGTGCTGCAGTCTGCAGAAGCTGAAAATTTAAGAAAAATCCTAAAAAAACAGAAAAATAAGAAAAACGATTAGGCCGTTGATTCCTAACTTTCTTAAAATCCTTGTGTCCCCGGCAACGGCACCAAAAACTTCATGTGCGTAGTGTGTTATATGTTTTTATTAATATTTTAAGCCCTTTTTAATATTTTAGTCAAGTTTTAAATTTATAAACACGATATTCTACTAACACTAAACACACATATGGGCAAGTGCACCCATCGTGAGCGTAGTATAGCGTTGGTAAGATACCGAGGTCGTCCAAGGACACAAGAGCTTTTAGTACCGATTTATCCTCAACGTCTAATCAAATCAAAAATTTTAGAAAAGGTTTTAAACATGAAAATAAAAACTAAAAATGCTGAAAAATAAAATAAAATAAAAACAGACAGACAAGATGAATCACTTGGATCCGACTCGCCTTTAGTGTAACCTTTGATGATTTCCGCACTTTTGCACTTTTTAAGAGATTATCTTAGTTATAGTAGTAGGCCCCTCTTTTGAAGGTGACGTTACCCTCAACCCAGTGATTTGAGTCAGCAAGGATACAATCCCAAAAGGTCGGAATATTGGAAGATAATTAATTAAGTTATTAATGCATAATGTGGTACGCCCCTCTTTTGAAGGTGACGTTACCCTCGGCTAAGTGGTTTGAGTCAGCAGGGATACAATCCCAAGTAGCCGGGTTAATGTATTAATAGTAGTTTACATATGAGGGGATCAAGCCATTCGCACCCCCGCCATCCAATACCAGTGGGTATTGAAGGAGGTCCTAGTAAGCTTGACCCAGGTCCTTGCAGGATCTATACACTGAACAAGGCAAGAACCTTACCAAACCATTCCCTTAACCACCGACCAGGTAGCCAACATATCTCTATATAGACCGTAGAGATATGAATGGTGAAAATCTTTTATTTTATATAGACAGTAAAATAATGCCAAGACACCACGGTCAAATGATAAGAAAGTTTCACCTTCAACGTAAGAAACTAGTTATTAGAGTCATTAATACAAAACCAAATAAAAAGTGCGAAAAGTTTAAAAATCAAAAGTATTACACTAAATTCTTGTCTTCACCAAGGGATGTAAGAGACTTAGGTAAACGCGCTTTTGCTTGTCAAGAACTCTTACTATCAATCTTGGATCCCGAGACTACTACACACACTCTATGATGGATGATGGATGATGGTGGTGGATATGGGTTGTAGTGGTGGTGGAGTGTGGGTGAAGTGGGAGAGAGGTGGTTTGCCAAGGGATGCCTTTGAAGTGAACCAAGCACCCCTGTTTATAGCCTGCACATACGCCCGGACACGGCCCCGTGTCCATTGGGCACGGCCCCGTGTCCATTTGTTTTTGCTTGGGAAGATGCTGTCGAGGGGTCGGGCATCCCATGTTTATTCCTTTTCTTGTATTTATGTTAGATTTTGCTGCATATTTGTTCCTTTTGTTCATTTACGCTCATTTAGTCCTGAAAATACAAAAGGAAGAGAAAAGCACACTTTTTCCAACATTAGTACTAAAAATGGTTAGTTTTATGCCTCAATTGATGTAATTTATATGTTGCATTTTACACACATCAGGTATGTATATATATATATATATATATATATATATATATATATATATATATATATATAGGGGAGGGTTATCTTGAGAACGCTAAATATTGCGAGAACCGTGAGAACAAATGAAAAACCAATCAAAACCAATTTTTTTAATACAAAACTCATTGTAATTAAGATACAACATCAAAAAAATAATTTACAACATCAAATAATCCATTTCTCATTTCAAAATCACTCTTTTTAGATTTTTTACACATGTGCAAATATAACAGATTTACACATGTGTAAATAGCAAACTTACACATGTGTAAATTTTCTTTATTTACGAATTCACGTAAATTTAAACGTGTAAATTAAATTTCTAACATGGTATTCGAGTAATAATGATAAGTGTAGAAAAAATTTTTGAATTTGAATTGTTTTTGACCAAGTTCTTGCGGTTTTTTAATTTGTTCTCAAGGTTCTCACAAATATTTAGCGTTCTCATTTAAACCCTCCCCTATATATATATATATATATATATATATATATATATATATATATATATATATATATATATATATATAGGAGAAGGATCCGTTAGGAACCACCCTTTATTGCGAGAACCAATGTGAACACAACCAAAAAATACCTAAAAAATCTAATAAACACCCCAAATTTTTTTTTCTTTACTATATTTTTTGGAAAAATCGCTATATTTCGGCAATAATAAAAAAATTCAAAAAAAAAAATCGAGTAACAGTTATCCATGCACATGTGCATTTGTATCATTTCTTTGACAAATTCCGTAATTCATTACAAATATTAGACAATTGCACTTTCATTTACATTACCATTCATAATACACTACTTTTTACATTAACAATAATAGAAATGCACATGTGCATCTGCATGTATGAACTTGTTATAACATTAACAACACTAGAAATGCACATGTGCATCTATATATATAAACATGTTATAACGTGTTTTAGTACACCACGTTGAATACACATTCTCTTTCATCTATCATACCATCCATACTACACTACCATTACCTCCTATCATCCGTAATACAATACCATTGCTTTTTACCATCCATAATACAATATTATTACCAATATTTCACTTTATTATATGTACATCAACACCCTTTATACTATCCAAACAACATATTACATCATAAAGTGACAAATATAATCAAACCATCAACCACTAGATATAACTAACCAAAACACATGTATATGGGCCTACTTCATCATTTGAAATCACAAACGTTTTGTACCAAAACACCTTATTTCATGTTGATACATATAGATGCACATGTGCATTTCTAATATTGGTAATGTAAAAAGTAGTGTATTACATATGGTAGTGTAAATGAAAGTGCATTTTTCTACTACTGGTAATATATTATGGAATTTGTCCAAGAAATGATAGATATGCACATGTGCATCCATAACTGTTACTCGAAAAAAAAAACATTTTTTGTAACAAAATATAGCGATTTTTGTTAGAAGAATATTTAAAAAAAATTGTGGGTTTTTTGGATTTTTTTAGGTATTTTTTTGTGTTCACATTGGTTCTCACGGTTCTCGCAATAAGGGTGGTTCTCGAATGAACCTTACCCTATATATATATATATATATATATATATATATATATATATATATATAGAGAGAGAGAGAGAGAGAGAGACAGCGGTGGTGGATGGTGGTTTAAGGGGTGGGGATGGTGGTTGCAGTGGTGGATGGTGGTTGAGGTGGTGGTTAATGGTGGTAGAGAGAGGGATTGGTAGAGAGCCAGAGAGTTGTAGATAGAGATAGAGAGGGAGAGAGAGAGTGAAGAGTCTGATACGTAATTATATATATATATATATATATATATATAGTGAGAGAGAAAGAGAGAAAGAGAGAGGGTGTGGGGATCCTTCGGAAAGTGTGTTTTTCCTAGAAAGTGTAGGAAGCGATCTGTGCCATCAGATGTGCCATCAGATGAGTGTGTTTAATGGTTCAGATCATTTTGGTGGCATTTTGGTAAAATACGTGTCTTTAGAATAGGCTAATTTAATTGACTGAGGTAAATATGTCATTTAAGTTGTTTTAAATAAGGAAATAACTACCAATCATAAAACCACCTCCAAAAATGTCACATTTTTCTCTCTCTCTCTAATCCCTCACATTTGAAAACACCAAATCATACAAAAAATAACGATAAATCAGATCTAGATGTGTTCATAATAGTGTGTTTTAGCGATAAAACACAATGTGACGAACTAGTGACTGACTGCTAAAATACAACATCAAGAATGCCAACTGATAAAACACAACGTGAACCAGTAACTGATAAAACACAACATCAAGAATGCCAAAATCATATCAACCAGTAACTGATAAAACACATTGTGATGAAACAGTAACTGAAACCAGGAACTGCTAAAACACATTGTGATGAAACAGTAACTGAAACCGGTAACTGCTAAAACACATTGTGATGAAACCAGTAACTGATAAAACACAACATCAAGAATGCCAAAAATCATATTAACCAGTAACTGATAAAACACATTTTGATGAAACAGTAACTGAAACCAGTAACTGCTAAAACATATTGTGATGAACCCAGTAACTGATAAAACACAACGTGAAGAAACTGTTAATGATTTGAACTTCTTAATTTAAAGTAACTGCCATTTTGAAATCGTAATGATTTGAAATAGTCAAAGAGATATACGTTTCCATAAATATCTGGATAGTTAGTTTAGGATATATATAATATTCCAAAATTAAATTAATAATCAAATTACTATCATGCCCTTTTGAATAAAAAAAACTAAAAGCCACATGTCACCGCCCTATTGCTTCCTAGACTTTCTAGGAAACTTAAGCTTTCTAGCCAACTCCCACTATATATATATATATATATAGGGGTAGGGTTCCAGCGTGAAGCTAATCCCATGCGTGAACTGCGTGAACTAATCTGGACCATTGATTTCCTTTTTAGTTGTTAAGGGTATGATTGTAATTATATAAAAAATTAGACTTAAATCATTATTTTAATAATTGAATTAAGTTACATCTTTCCTATTTTAAATTTATTATCCACATTATCTTTTATTTCATTTTTATTTTTTAGATTTCACCACCAGAATTCGGATTATGATTTTTAAGATTCACATAACCTTCAGATTTCAACGGTATACACATGTGTACTTTGATATGAATTGAACAGTACACATGTGTACTCAGCATGGTACATATGTGTAATTAGCTACATAATACATACATATAAACAAAACTTGTAAACTATTTTATATTAAGCAAATAACAATTTCCATAATGTTTGCCAAACCAAAAAAAACATACAATTACAAGTTCCAGTTTCGTGAAAAAAATAAACGCAACATAATCGGAAAAATAAAAAAGACATAGTCTTTTACAACTATTCGCCGCGTTGTATGCTGAATCATCCTTATCGACCAAGCAAACAAACATACGTGAATCATCCTTATCGACCTCATACGTGAATCATCCTTATGGACCTTCCATCTCCACTTTCCTCGTTTACGACGTCTCCTATAATAACACAAAAAACTCAGCAATTAGTACTTTGCATAATTCACAAGTGTACATCAACAACTTTACATATTTAATACACAAAAAAAATATGAGATATCACAAAACATACGCTATACACATATGTACATCGCATTAAAATCAGAGCAAAATCAGAATACACATGTGTACATCGCATTAAAAACAGAGAAAAATCAGAATACACATGTGTACAACGCGTTAAAAACAGAGCAAAATCAAAAAAATTGAACAAAAAAACTGGGACATCACAAAAACAGACGCTATACACATGTGTACATCGCATAAAAACAGAACAAAATCAGAATACACATGTGTACATCGCATTACAAACAAAGCAAAATCAAAAAAAAAATTAACTCCAAAAAAAGCTAAACAACTTTCTGATATCATTTTCAAACTAATACAAATTAAACACATTCCTATTGATTCGAATGTCACCAAAACCCTAATTCCGTAAAACAAACTGAATCTAAAAGAAAAAAAGCAACGTATTACGCATCAGTTCAATACAGAAAACACTACAACGTGAATCGTAACAATAATATATACGATTACATCGAAACTAATTGGAATTAAAGAGTTCAAAATTGAATCATATATGGTCGGGATTTAAGAAAAACGGTGAAAAGTGTGAGAACGGTTATGGATCGTCCGATCAAAACAATCTATGACTAGATTGGCGCGGTGGCATTTTCGTAAATAACAACAATTTTATTAAGTGGACGCGCTTCATTAAGGGTAAAAAGGTATTTTACTGCTCAAATTCAAAACGCCATCTAAGATGATAACACGCCATTCAAAACAAATAAAACACCATTAATAAAAAAACGCCAAAGATTAGTGATAAAACGCATTGGAGATTACAAGAAGTGGAAATAGCACAGTCTGAAAATTCAATTATTAACATTTATTAGAAGAAATTCCCTCCTAAATTACGCGCCAAAACATCATTATATAAACGACGTTAAACATCGCTTCCATAATCACTTCAAATCCATCATTCTAAAAACATCTTTTAACGAAAAAACGCCAAGTTTACCCAAAACGCCAAAAATGGCAACCATCGTTTCATGGAGATACACTCTTAGAATCAGAAGATTCGTCATGCATTTTGACAACAGAAGGAGGGTGTATGTTAGGACAATCAAAGCAATTTTGAAGATGGAAGGAGAGGTACAGAGCGGTATGCTATCGCTTTGCATCGCGCTGGATAACGAATGTCATGAAACACATAAGCTTATGAAAACATTAACAAACAAATTTAGACCAAGCAAAGCAGATGGAAAAATGGACCCAGTCATAACTGATCGGAGTGTCGCGCTCCGGTCAAAGATAATATTTATATACCCTAATTTCCCTTAACAAATAGCTAGTGGTAGTGAGGGGTCGAACCACGAAGAGTATGTGGTTTGTGTACGGATTTGATTGAATTATGAAGTTGTCACAATTATGAAGATTACTAAGATATATTTTTGTGTTTTTGTTTGATTGGAATATGTGAAATAGAATTAGTAAAATGATTAATTAGATTCACTACTAGAGATTACTAAATGCGAGAATTGAAAATGATTGGTTGAACAATAATGGGAAAACAAGGTTCACACCCGGTTTCAACAATTGCAAGACTTAGGGTTACTATGTATTTTAATTAGTTTTACTTGAAATAGTTCATTAACAGGTCACAATCACAAAGCTTAGGTGTCAATCGCTATCAACGTCGTAAACAACGGACCATGATACACATCGTTACTTTGGACTAGCAAATCCTATCGAAAGACAAGGCATAAATACGTGTATTCATTTCACAAAGTCAATTTTAATCATTCACTCGACAGTTTGCAAATTCAATACCAACGTAGGACAATTGTCTAAGATTCAAATGCAATTCAAGTAGTCATAAAACAATTAACACACATAATAAACCCTAAACCTTACAAAAGTCTACACCGGGGTGAAACCTCCAAGGAATTAGCCGAGCATAATCGAAGAAACTTGATCACCGGATGTTGAAAGCTTGACTTGGATCATCGTGAAGCGTGAAGATGGATTGATGGATGGAGGTTAGGGTTTTAATTGAATGATGATGGTGAACGGATGCGTGGATTGGTGGATTGGGGAATTGGTGAAGCTAGGGTTTTTTTTTTTTTTTTTTTTTTTTTGAAATCAAGAAGATGATGATAAATTGTTCTTGATTCGGGTTGTAGAGAGGATGGATGGTGGAATGGTAGGTGAAGAATAATGATAGATGGCTCCCAAGATCAAGTTCAAACCTTCAAAATTAGTGTAACTCTCGAACCATTCATGACTCCCTTCTTTTGATTCGTTCAAAACCCCCAAAAACAATTTTCACGCGTCTGCAGAATAGAGGAGCCATCGCCGACGGCTTGATGCCCCGTCGGTGACAGTGCGTGGATTTCCATTTGGTGCCGACGGTCTACTTTGCTGCCTACGGGCTTTTTTTGGCGACGGAGAAATGCAATAACCGTCGGCGATGGTGCCCGGATGTTCCAACTCTTGTTTTTTCGCATTCCTTGCTCCCGGGTGACCCTTTTCGCTTCCCGGTGGTTCGTTTTTCATCCCGATGACCCGTAAAGCTCCCGAAAAGCTCCTTTAACTCCGTTAGACCTGCAAAATACATATCTAATCAAGAGTAGGCAATTCGAAACTAAAACTTGTGTAAAAACATCAAATTAAACAATTACAAGCACCGGTTTTCGACCACGTATCACATCCCCACAATTGTCTTTTGCTTGCCCTCAAGCAAATCTGTTTTTCACTTTCACGTGGGTCGAACAACGAATACACTCCCCATTCCCGAGACGAAGGTTAAGGTCCAATGTCATGCTAAAGTTCAAACTCTTTACAATTTTCAACGTATTTAATGGTAATGTGATTTATCCAATTTGCTAATATTTATTGTCACAACCCCCGATCCCTAGTTCAGGTAACAAAATGTATTGAAACGCGTTTCAGGTAACAAAATGTGAAAGCCAAATAGAAGCCAATTTGCTAATATTTATTGTCCAATTTGCTAACATTTATTGTCCAACTTTTTAAAACGCGTTTCAGGTAACAAAATGTGAAAGCCAAATAGAAGCCAGCTGGACAGCACTGAAGGCTTGGAAAAGTGGCAATAAAGTTACCTGAAAAGAAATAGATGTTTTTCTTAAATAAAATAGGGTGTACCCCTATGAAATTATATGTATTGAAAACTTAGGTTTTACCCATGTGTTTAATATTATAAAATGTGGTGGTTTACTCTGATAACATATTTCCTAACTACGGTCCTGATGAAAATTTCCGCTGCCAAATTGGATAAATAAACGTGATACCACCGAAACTGGCTCGCGGCCGCCCGTTCCCGGGAACTAGGGACCGGGGGTTGTGACAATAAATATTAGCCAATTTATAAGCCGAGTGAAGAGAACATTGTGAGGGATGTGCATGAATTGTTGGTTTCACGGGCGGGTTAATCTTGGGTAACCATTTGTGCAAATAAAATCACATTACCGTTAAATACGTTGAAAATTGTAAAGAGTTTGAACTTTAGCATGACATTGGACCTTAACCTTCGTCTCGGGAATGGGGAGCGTATTCGTTGTTCGACCCACGTGAAAGTGAAAAACAGATTTGCTTGAGGGCAAGCAAAAGACAAGTGTGGGGATGTGATACGTGGTCGAAAACCGGTGCTTGTAATTGTTTAATTTGATGTTTTTACACAAGTTTTAGTTTCGAATTGCCTACTCTTAATTAGATATGTATTTTGCAGGTCTAACGGAGTTAAAGGAGCTTTTCGGGAGCTTTACGGGTCATCGGGATGAAAAACGAACCACCGGGAAGCGAAAAGGGTCACCCAGGAGCAAGGAATGCGAAAAAACAAGAGTTGGAACATCCGGGCACCGTCGCCGACGATATTGCATTTCTCCGTCGCCAAAAAAAATCCCGTAGGCAGCAAAGTAGACCTTCGGCACCAAATGGAAATCCACGCACCGTCGCCGACGGGGCATCAAGCCGTCGGCGACGGCTCCTCTATTCTGCAGACGCGTGAAAATTGTTTTTGGGGGTTTTGAACGAATCAAAAGAAGGGAGTCATGAATGATTCGGGAGTTACACTAATTTTGAAGGTTTGAACTTGATCTTGGGAGCCATCTATCATTATTCTTCACCTACCATTCCACCATCCATCCTCTCTACAACCCGAATCAAGAACAATTTATCATCATCTTCTTGATTTCAAAAAAAAAAACCCTAGCTTCACCAATTCCCCAATCCACCAATCCACGCATCCATTCACCATCATCATTCAATTAAAACCCTAACCTCCATCCATCAATCCATCTTCACGCTTCACGATGATCCAAGTCAAGCTTTCAACATCCGATAATCAAGTTTCTTCAATTATGCTCGGCTAATTCCTTGGAGGTTTCACACCGGTGTAGACTTTTGTAAGGTTTAGGGTTTATTATGTGTGTTAATTGTTTTGTGACAACTTGAATTGCATTTGAATCTTAGACAATTGTCCAACGTCGGTATTGAATTTGCAAACTGTCGAGTGAATGATTAAATTTGACTTTGTGAAATGAATACACGTATTTATGCCTTGTCTTTCGATAGGATTTGCTAGTCCAAAGTAACGAAGTGTATCATGGTCCGTTGTTTACGACGTTGATAGCGATTGACACCTAAGCTTTGTGATTGTGACCCGTTAATGAACTATTTCAAGTAAAACTAATTAAAATACATAGTAACCCTAAGTCTTGCAATTGTTGAAACCGGGTGTGAACCTTGTTTTCCCATTATTGTTCAACCAATCATTTTCAATTCTTGCATTTAGTAATCTCTAGTAGTTAATCTAATTAATCATTTTACTAATTCTATTTCACATATTCCAATCAAACAAAAACACAAAAATATATCTTAGTAATCTTCATAATTGTGACAACTTCATAATTCAATCAAATCCGTACACAAACCACATACTCTTCGTGGTTCGACCCCTCACTACCACTAGCTATTTGTTAAGGGTAATTAGGGTATATAAATATTATCTTTGACCGGAGCGCGACACTCCGATCAAATTTTGGCTCCGCTGCCGGGGAGTGCGTGCGCTTTGTGTTTGGATATTGTTTGAATTCGTGTGATTAACTGTTTAAGTTGCATAAATTCTTTTCTTGTACTTTGTCTTTTTCCTAGTTACGCGGGGTGTGTTACTTGTGCAGGTTACAGGTAGTGCATGCATACGCGGAACTCCGGGAGGACTTCACCTTTAGTCTACGAACCGGAAATCGAAAGGGTTGCAAGAAGGAATTTAGCAAGCCGATTGGAAGCAACACTTGCTTCTAATCAAACCACCACAACACCACCGCTCACACCAGCCATTGAAACCGATTTGATGGCGAACCACAACTCCAATCAAAACTTCAACTCAAACCAAAACCTCAATCCAAATCAGTTCTAATCCCGAAGAAACTTTCATCCCGCCCAAAATGTTCAACCTATACCTCAAGAACAACCGGGTGGTAGCACCAATTCTAGACCACCCATACCACCTTTCAGAAAACAAAATCTCAATAACAACCAACGAACACCCCAACAACAAAATCTTCACAGACAAGCTTCTTTACCCATTAACCTTGATGATCGGAATGTCAATTCCGACCGTAGAGGTAATCGTGATCGCGGCAATCCCGCGAATGAAGACCCATTTTTCAACATCGATGATTTGAGGAATGCAATCCCCGATGATGAGCCTTAGAGTGTTCCCGGTTATCAATCGCCGGAACATGTAAGCATTCATACAGAAAATTCGGATAATGGGGGTTACTATGATGATCGAGTGGACGATGATGAAGATTGGGGATACATCAATCGGGGTGACGGTTACAATGCAAGAGAATATGACGATGAAGAATTTGGCTATCAAAATGCCAACTACGTTGGGGATGACGACAATGGGTATGGAGACGGAAGAAATGATGGTTATGAGAACAATCGTCAACCACGAAATGATTATCAACGGAACCGGAATGGTGGGGGTCGCAACAATAACAACAATGCTCACCATAACTGGATCCCTCGTTTTGTGGGGGTGGCAATTAAAGAGGTAACCAAGGTAGGAATCAAGGAAGGGGTGAGAGAAGGGATGAGAGACGAGATGAAAGAAGGGGTGAAAGAAGTAATGAGAGAAGAGATGATAGAAGGGATAACCGAAAAGTGGGCGATCAAGAGGTTAACGGTCCTTATCGTCGTCAACAACCTCCACGGGGAGTAAATGACCGTTTTAGGCCGATTGTCACCGAAAACGATTCACCAATCGTTTGTGAGCGAAGGATGTTCGATTGTAAACCACACTACATTAACATACTTCCTCATTTCAATGGGAGGTCCAACGATGAGCCGTATACGCATTTGGCGGAATTTTCTTCAGTTTGCAACACTATCGGGGGGCACAATTTGGCATTAGAGGAGGTTAAACTTTGCTTGTTCCAATTCTCATTGAAGGACAAAGCGAAGCAATGGTTCCTTACACTCCCGGCCAATAGCATTCGCACATGGGGAGAAATGCAACAAGCTTTTCTGGATGAATACTATTCTATGGCAAAGACCGATGATGCTCGTGATGAAATTCGGTCTTTTCGCCAATTATCGGGCGAGCCGTTGCATGAAGCCTTTACAAGATTTAGGGAGTTGATGCGAAAGTGCCCACATCATCAAATAGAGAAGTGGGAGTTGGTCAAATGTTTTGTACGGGGTCTAGATGACAACACATGGAACCGACTTGAATCAACAAGCAATGGGACCCTTCTAAGCAACTATGAAGATGTTGATTGGGAGTTCTTGGAACGGATGAGTAAGCGTTCGAAAGAGAAAGAATCGGCCGATCGAGCCAAGAAGCATCCCATTTCCCGGTCACTTCCCGATCTCGACTCTAAAGATCGGATTTCCACTCTACAACGGGAAATGGCTCGAATGAAGAAAAAGGAAGTAAATGCGGTTCAATTCGAGGTATGTGAAGATTGTGGTGATATTGGACATAGAGCGGAACAATGTCCAACGGGGCCGAGTGACTACACGGAGGAAGTCAACCAAGTGTATGGAGATAGGAAGCAATATGACATGAACTCCAACACTTACCATCCAGGTTTGAGAAATCACCCTAACTTCCGATATGGTAATGCTTCAAATCAAATGAACCCGAATTTTCAATCGGGTAATCAAGGAGGTCAAAGCGGGTCATCATATCAAAACCGCCAAGGTGGTAACCAAGGAGGTTATCAACGAAATTACAACCAAGGGTACCAAGGTAGGGACAATAATTACCAAGGTGGGTACCAAAGGAATTACAACAATTAAGGCGGTAATGGAAGCGGGTCGAACAATCAAACCAGTGGCGATGAATTGAGTGCCAAAATGGATGCTTTGCTGAATATGCAAAAAGAATCTCACCATGATATTAAGGAGATAAAGAAGACAAACGAGATTCGGGATAAAGCACATGAGGTATTGGCAAAGCAAGTGGGCCAACTCGCGGAGGAAATGGCTCAAATAAGGGGAAGCATGGGGAAGCTTCCAAGTGACACAACGGTGAACCCTAAGCATCAAGGGTCAAGCTCAAGGAACACACGTGAGGTACCAATTAATAAAATTACTTTACGTAGTGGTCGAGTTGTTGATGATGGTGTCAAAACACCGCCACCCCAATTTGTTGAAGGGGTGGTGGAAGATGCTAGTGAAGATGAGAATGAGGATGGTCAAACGGGTCAAAATAAAAATGACTTGAAAAAGAACAATGATACTCCCGTTGTGACCATCCCCGTCCCCAAGGCTAAGGAAAAGGGTGTGGAGGCTAATACCGCCCCTTATCCCGAAGCATTGAAGGGACCCATAAAGAAAATTGTAAACAAAAGAGGTCCACAACAAGAAGAGTTGTTGGAAATTTTTAAACAAGTAAAAATAAATTTACCTCTTTTGGATGCAATAAAAAAAGTACCGTCTTATGCTAAGTACTTGAAAGATTTGTGCACTCAGAAACGAACTCACAAATTTCCAAAGAAATTAGATTTAACCGAAAACGTGAGTTCGATTCTCTCGGGTGCACTTCCACCTAAGCTCCAAGATCCGGGTGCGCCTATCATTTCAATTCAAGTGGGCGATTTTAAAATCAACCGGGCACTTCTAGATCTTGGCGCTAGCGTAAGCATTCTACCGGGTAGTTTATATGACAAATATGAGTTTGGTCCACTTCAGTCATCAAACACCACTGTGGTGTTAGCCGATTTGACACCCAAACTATCCCGTGGAGTTGTTTCGGATGTGATAGTGAAAATCGAGGATTTTTACTATCCGGTGGACTTTCTAGTACTTGACTACATGGACAAGGGCCCAACCAAACAACCTACGGTGATTTTGGGTCGACCGTTCTTAGCAACTGCAAATGCTCAAATTGACTGCAGAACAGGAACGGTTGACATGACATTTGGAAACCGAAGGTTGAGGTTGCATGTTTTTTCCGGACTTATGAACCCTCCAGTTGATGACGAATGCTATATGGCAGATATTGTTGACACGTGTATACCTCTTTGCGACACAGTCGTGTATGGGGAAAACACAATGGAGGATTGTTATATGTTTGACACGTCACAGGTGGAGGTGGAAAGAATCATAGACGAGGAAGTGAAGAGTTTGGAGGTGCTTGCGGTTCGAGAAGGAAAACCGACATGGACGCATCAAGTTGAAAGTTTACCGTAGAGCATTGACACTAAATTGAAGCCGTCATTGGAAGAACCTCCGGTACTAGAGTTGAAGGTGCTACCCAGGCATCTTAAATATGCTTATGTGGGTGAAGGTAGCACGCTCCCGGTAATTATTGCATCTAATTTGACCGGGGAGCAAGAAGAGAAGTTGATGAAGGTATTGGTCACCCATAGAGCCGCTATCGAGTGGACCATTGCGGATTTGAAGGGAATTAGTCCCTCGGTGGTGATGCACAAGATCATCACGGAAGATGGTACGAGTCCTTCTCGTGACACCCAAAGAAGACTAAATCTGAATATGCGAGAAGTGGTCAAGAAGGAGGTATTGAAGTGGCTAGACGCGGGTATTATATACCCTATCTCGGATAGCCAATGGGTGAGTCCGACACAGATAGTTCCGAAAAAGGCGGGTATTCAAGTCGTCACAAATGACGCAGGTGAAGAGGTCGCCACTCGGCCGGTAACCGGGTGGCGTATTTGTATTGATTATAGGAAGTTAAATGCTGCAACTTCCAAAGACCATTTCCCTTTGCCATTTATTGACCAAATAGTTGAGAAATTGGCCGGACAAAAATTTTATTGTTTTCTGGATGGTTATACCGGATACAATCAAATTGCTATACATCCGGAAGACCAAGCAAAGACTACCTTTACTTGTCCATACGGTACTTTCGCATTTAGGCGAATGTCGTTTGGACTTTGTAATGCCCCTGCCACCTTTCAAAGGTGTATGATGAGTATCTTTTCAGATATGGTGGGGGAGTCTTTGGAAATCTTCATGGATGATTTCTCAATATTTGGGTCATTATTTGATACATGCCTTGACCAACTCGAAAAAGTTTTGAAAAGATGTGTTGAAAAAAATCTTGTTTTGAGTTGGGAGAAGAGCCATTTTATGGTTCAAGAAGGGATTGTGTTGGGGCATGTAGTGTCAATTCGTGGGATAGAGGTCGACCGTGCAAAAGTGCAAGTCATCTCTACTTTACCTTATCCCATGAATGTTAAGGGTATTCGATCATTTTTGGGTCACGCGAGGTTTTATAGAAGATTTATAAAAGGTTTTAGTGATATAACCAAACCTCTTTGTAAATTATTGCTAAAAGATCAACCGTTTGAATTTAAACAAGAATGTCAAAATTCCTTTAATGTGTTGAAGCAAAAATTGGTTGAGGCCCCATTCTTGCAATCACCAAATTGTTCTTTACCATTCGAAATTATGTGTGATGCAAGTGATTATGCGGTGGGGGCCGTGTTGGGTCAAAGGGTAGACAAGAAACCAGTTGCTATTTACTACGCAAGTAAGACTCTTTCGGATGCACAATTAAATTATACAACTACCGAGAAAGAGCTACTTGCGGTGGTATATGCATTGGATAAGTTTTGTGCTTATATATGGGGTACTAAGGTCATTGTTTATTCTGACCATTCTGCAGTTAGGTATCTCATGGACAAGAAGGATGCGAAGCCGAGGCTAATCCGATGGGTTCTCTTGCTACAAGAGTTTGACCTAGAGATTCGAGACAAGAAAGGGAGTGAGAATGTGGTTGCGGACCACTTGTCTCGATTGAGTGTGGAGGATTCTTCTCGTGAAGAGATCAATGAGAATTTTCCCGATGAGCAAATTTTAAAAGTTGGAACATTACCATGGTATGCTAATATTGTCAACTATTTGGTTACAGGTGACTTGCCGGCTCATTGGGATAGAAGGAAGAGGTTGCACTTCTTATCTCAAATCAAGTAATACACGTTGGAAGAACCGGACTTATTCAAGTTTTATCCGGATCAAGTCGTTCAAAGACGCATACGCGACGAGGAGATTCCTAGTGTCTTGACGCACTTGCATTCATTTCCTTGTGGGGGCCATTTCAGTGGTCACAAAACTAGGCACAAAGTGCTCAATAGCGGCCTTTATTGGCCGACTATTTTCAAAGATGCTTTTAATTTCTCTAAAAATTGCATAGAGTGTCAAAAGATAGGGAGTATATCGAAAAGGGATGAAATGCCCATGCAACCGATCCTTATTGTAGATATTTTTGATGTATGGGGGATCGATTTCATGGGACCATTCCCCAATTCGCATGGCAATTTATACATCTTGGTGGCGGTAGATTACGTATCCAAATGGGTCGAAGCGATTGCCACCAAGACAAATGACCATACCGTTGTTTGCAATTTGGTACAAACGAATATAATTTCTAGATTTGGGGTTCCCTGGGTGATCATTAGTGATGGGGGATCTCACTTCAAGAATTTTAATATTGGCAAACTCTTGAAACGGTATGGTGTTGACCATCGAATTGCTACTCCCTACCACCCACAAACAAGCGGTCAAGTGGAGGTTTCCAATAGGCAAATAAAAGAAATTTTGCAAAAGACCGTTCGACCCGACCGAAAGGATTGGTCAACAAAGTTGAATGACGCTTTATGGGCTTATAGAACGGCTCATAAAACACCTATTGGAACCACTCCTTATCGTTAAGTTTATGGGCGGAATTGTCACTTGCCGGTTGAGCTTGTGGATCATGCTTGGTGGGCTATTAAAGAAGTTAACATGAAATACGATGATGCAGGTAAAGAGCGTAAATTAAAGCTTTGCGAATTGGAGGAGCTCAGGGAAGAAGCATATGAGTGTGCTTCGAAGTACAAAGATGATATGGAGAGGGCACACGATGCGAAGTTGAAGCCGAAGGAATTTGAAGTGGGTCAAAAAGTTTGGCTCTATAATTCAAGGATTAAATATTTCCCCGGTAAGCTCAAGAGCAAGTGGATGGGCCCGTACGTGATTACACGGGTCGGAAGGCTTGGAGATGTTACAATCAAGGACCCGAAGGACGGGTAGAAGCAAACGGTTAATGGGCTTCGCCTTAAACCGTTTCTTGATGGTAACAATGAAAAAAAGGATGAGAATGTGGAGTTGGTAAACTTTGTGGTAAGTGTGCCAACTTATGAGGTCAACTGAAAGGACCGGTAATAAGTTTTGTAAAATTATGTACATTTTATTTCATTGTTTG
Organism: Helianthus annuus; assembly: GCF_002127325.2. Lineage (NCBI taxonomy): Eukaryota > Viridiplantae > Streptophyta > Magnoliopsida > Asterales > Asteraceae > Helianthus > Helianthus annuus. The sequence goes on along the minus strand of NC_035449.2, from coordinate 150,760,994 downwards.
AGTGTTTTTAGTGTGAATTGTTTTCGTTTCCTACTAACCTTCTTGATTGTGTGAAGTTCGGGTATCATGAATGAGTCTTGAAGACAAAAAGGTATGTTTTTAGACTTGATTATGTGTATTAGGGACAATACACGAATTTTTGGGGGGGGTGGTAGGGCCGTTAACGGTTTTTGTGTTCTCTAAATTTAACTTATACAAAATCACAAAAAGAATTTTAATAATTTTTAGGAATTTTTATTGTACATAGTCCCTTAATTAAAAGTTAATAAAATTATTTCTAATTTTCATAAAAAAAATTGAAAAATAAAAAATTGAATTTATAATAACCGTCGCCGACGGTGTGACCGGCCGTCGCCCACGATGCCCAGAATTGTCCGTCTCCCACAATTTGCCGTAGACAGCTAGTTTAGCCGTCGGCCCAGATCCAATTTGCATTGACCGTCGCCGACGGAAGGAATAACCGTCGCCGACGGTCCCTCTAAACCGTTCCGACGCAGAAACCTTGTTAAGAGTTGGAATCGAACCAAAGGTCACTTATAACTCTTCAAACTCGAACTTAAACATGTTGTGACCATCCACATGACCCGATAACTCCCATACTTCCCCAAAAACACCCTCAATTCAGATTCACACGTTCCTTGTTTCTCTCTCTTGCATTCCAACTTCATCTTCCCCAAAGTTTTTCTCTAGAACCCTAATCTTCTCTTCTCCATAATTTCTTCAATTCTCAACCAAATCCAGTGATTTTAGAGTCTATCTTGAGTGATTTTTCGAGAGGAACAAAACCCCCACAACGATTTCCATCAAATCTTGCTCGTTTGCAAGATTTCTGGACGTGAGTTTTTAGGGTTTTGAAGAGTGTTCATCCAAGTTCCTTACTTTACACTTTTTCTTAGTTCTTCTTGTTATCTAACATCAAAGGTATGAACTTTCACTTAATTTATGCTTGATTATCATATAAATTATTGATTTCTTTCGAAATTTTAAGCCTAGTGTTTAAGAGTAGATTGTTTATCTTAATGTATGATACTTTAGTTTAAATGTAAGAATGTTTGCTTGATTTGGGTGGGATTTGAACATGCTTTAGTCTTGGTGATGTGATTACACTAGATTTTTGCATGATTGAACATAGTAGTGATGTTGAACATTGTTGAAACCATGAACTTTTGAGAAATTTTATGATTAAAACATGTTAAATTGATATAGATGATAAAATGAGCGACTTTGGAAGTTTAAAAAGGCGATTTTACATATAAATTTTGGATTGAAATTCAACATTGCATACTATGTTCAAAGTTTGAGATTGATTGAGTTTGGGGTATGCTAATTGTTGCTTTAGTTATCCTTTGATTGCAGCCATGATTCGAGGGAGCAAGAAAGCGAAGACCTCTGGTCAAGGTTCATCTTCGGGAGCCGGTTCAGGCTCAGGAATATATCAAAGGCGTTGGGAGCAACTGAGCAACGTAGAGGAAGGCGATGGCCAGCTTGAACGACAAGATTGGAATTGGGAAGAAGCAAAGAATAGTAGGTCGGCTGCGGCATGGAAAGATGAGAAAACAAAGGCTCTTTCTCGGTACAAAAATAAGAAATTAGAAGCTAAGATGTGGAAGATGAAGATGGTTACGGGTATTTCAAAACCTGTACCCGAAAGGGCGGTTTGTGAGCGTACGGTAGATGTTGAGGAGTTTCGAAAGATTGGTATAGTGCAAAGGTTTGAAAAGATTGGTTGGGAGTGAGTTATTGATTGGTGCGATGATATCACCACTCGGGTATACTTGGGGGCTGTTTGTGAATGGCTATCTACCCTTCATTTTGAACACTCTGATAGGCCGGCTCATAGGTGGCAATTGATTGGTAACATTGGAAAAAACCAAATGATCATGTCCTTCGAGCATATGAATGCTATTGCGAGATTTGACTCGCTTGGGGTTGAAGCTTATGACTACTATGGGTATGATCAATTTTTGGACAATAAGAAAAACGACGCTGATCCAGTGAGACTTTTAGAGGACACACTACCGGGTTCTGGGGGTGCAAGTGATTCAAGAACCGATTTGTCTTTGATGGGAAAGATACTCCAAGGTATCTCGTTAGAGAACATTATGGTACGGTTCGGAGACCGTGGAACGGTGAAGGCACCCGACTGTCGGGTTTTGCATGCATTGTTATATGGGAGGCCCAAGCTCTCGTGGCGTCAAATTGTGATGATCAACACATGGGATACAAGGGAATCGTTTAAACGGAAGATGATTCCCTATGCAAGGTTGATTAGCGCCATGATTCTCCAACAGAATGCATTGCCTCAAGACTCACTGTGGGTCTCTAAGCCCATTGATCAGTTCAGCTTCGCCACTATGAGGCGGCATTGGAAAATAACCGTGAAAGCCTTTGGGCATTTGCACACAGTTGAAGATGAACAAGGAGATAGTTATCGGTTCAATGATAAAGAGGGTGATGAAGAGGGGGCTAAAGAAGAAGGCGATAAGGAGATGCCTGATGTTGAGGAGGATACGGATCCTTCTGGTCCGCGGGGGCCGAGGCGTAGGTACAAGAAGAAGCATAGGGAAATCTCTGCTGATGTAGCAGATTTTGTGAACCAACGGCAGATACCGTCATACTGGTTGTGGACCTGTGGACAACAAGCGGTCTACGACAATGTATCGGCAGGTATTGGTGAGGCGAGAGAGTACCATGCTAGTAGGAGAGAATGGGAAGAGGCGCAAGGGGCGTACTCGCAGGAACAATGGGGTTTTCAAGCATCTTTCCGCGAGAGGGTGGAAAAGCAGTTGGAGGAACAACAGCTGCAACATGCGTTACAACAGTCACAAATGGAACGCATGTTACAGATGCAGGAGGAAGAAAGGGCCCACAGACGGGCATGGGAAGAAGAGGAGGCTAGGCGCCAAACCGCACAAAGAGAGTTGGACCAACGCCGATGGGGAGCGTTGGCCATCTCTAACCAGATGGCGATTAATAACGCCAAGGTGCTCCATGACCAAGAGCGCTATCAAAGAGATTATCAAGCCGGACTCCCATATGTTGAACACTCGGGGTGGACTGATTACCCCAACCTTCCTCATCCGCAAGGGCCATCCGATCCAACCCCTCATTGGCCCGAGGCAGGCGGCTCTATTTTCATTCCGATTCCATACCAACCGCCACCTCAACAAGAGTCGAGCCCGCTAGATAACTACAGGGATATGTTTGAGGCCCTCGCTGGTTATCCGTACCAGCCGAACCCGACAGTGAACCCTAACGAGAGATATCAGCGGTAGAGGCGAGGTATGTCTTTTGGTGTTGTTGTTGTTGTATATTATTTTGTTTTCGTTATTTTTGTTTTGTTATTTAAATTCTTGCCTAGTTAAATGAACGTTGTGGGTGTGTTCCCTATATAACCCTCACGAGACCTCTCGTCCTCCCAAGCTATTGGGGGGTTTAAAAGGGCTTGTTGCATGAGCTAAATGTAACCGTGATTCCTACGAAAGTGAGTTAGGTTTGTTGTTGTTGTAATTTATTTTTTTCCACAAAAATCGAGGTAATTTAACGCATGACTTGGTAATACTTTTATAAAAACGGTAGAACTAAACTCCTAACAAATTTCAATGGTTGTGAGAAGCATGCTTCTACATAAGGGTTAGAATTTATAGGTATATGATGTTCGAGAGACAACCGGTTTTATGAAGAGAAGAAGAAGACATGGGCATCAAGCGAAAAATCAGGCGCATGCGTTTCCTTTTTTACTTTGATTCTTAGTTTAGCAATAAGTGGAGTGTATTTTTGTATTTTATTTCCGGGGTGAAAATTTGGGGGAATTAGCCGTGTCACATCCCTTGTGCATCTAATACTCTAGTTTTCACACATTGAGGACAATATGTACTTCAAGTGTGGGGATGGGGGAGTAGTAAAAATTTTTCGTTTTTGACCCGTTCATTTAAACACTACACATTGAGGACAATGTTTACCTCAAGTGAGGGGATGGGGGAAAATTTCAAAAATTTTTCAAAATATCTTGTCTAAAAAGCGATCTTAAAAGCACAAGTAACTAAGTCAACGAGGGATTTCACAACCCATTTGGTCTTTTGTCATGGTCAAGTTCAAGTTAATAGCATGACGGGTATTTAGTGGGTGGTTATTTGGGAATAATCAGCCTAAGAAACTAGTAGTTTATGCATGTCACATACCATACCCTTTTAGATATGTGAGGTTTTGAGCCACTTTTATATCATAGAGTACATACCTATGTTTCTTTGTTTGAGTGGACCATTAGTCATGTATGGTAGAACTTGCAACTTTTGATACGTTTGAGACTATAGACCGAATACAAGCATGAGAATGACTAAGGCATTAGGTAAGCCTTTTCTCTTAAAACCATTTAGCTATCCTTACCCAAATAAATCCCCTAGTCGCCCATTTTGAGCCTAAACCTTTCGTTTGACCACCCTATAGCCCATAACCGTTAAACCTCTTATTTTAAACTCGTGTGATGAAAATTTGATTATAGGAATTGTATTTGTATAGTTGTCTTTGATGATTAAAAAAAAGCTGTAACACCTCGAAATTTTGTGTCCAATGATGTGTTAACACGTGTCATTGTTTACACGTGGCATCTATAATAAATAAAGGACTAATTTTGACAAACCTTGAAAGTATGTAAATTCGAGGGTTATAAATGTCAACAAGGGTAAATATACTGTATAGTATCCCTAGTTAATGCTTAAACCTTCAAACGAATAAATTATAGATCGTACAAAAATAAAACGCGGAAGAAAGTGAGAGATTACAAACTACAGGGGTTAACTGTGTCAACATGTTTAATAATACCTCTGAGTGACCCTTTAACGTTCCAAAGACTTTGTAACGGTATTATACCCTCACTAAAATAATATATATGAATTTCGCGAAGTTTCGATATGAAACAAGAAAGTTACGATCGAATTCGTAGAAGAAGGGTTAAAAGCGTCAATAGTGAAAGTTAAGGCTTTCAGAATAATTAATAAATAAACCGGGGACTTAATAATGCGGGTAATTAACACGAGGCCCCTATCGGTAAATAACCGAGGGCCAAACCGCAAAGTTACCCCTTCAAATCCGAAAGGTCAGGCAAATCATTACGAAAGATTTCGTTATTAATGGCCCGATTCTGTAATCATTATAAAAGATTTGAAAAATTCAGAAAATATAACCCCACGCGACCCGCGTAAGGTTTAGACATAAGTCGAGGCGGGCCGCGAGCCTCCTCACTAACTCGCCTGATTTCTTAACCTTTAGGCGACCCGCATTAGAAAGCATGGGAACTCCCATGCGGGCCGCGTAAAGTGCCCAGATGCAGAAACCTTGTAGTTTCTTGACTTTTGGAGCTTGTGAACGATCATGTACATAATTATGGGGCATGGGCACCCTATGCTCGACCCATAACACTTAGGGGACACCTACCATCACCCCTGGTCTGATTGTAAGAGTTGTAATGATCAAAGATGCTTGGCATTGGCTATAAATAGCCACCTTAAGCTCATATCATTCACACAACTCAAACAACTTCCATCTGATTATTCTAAGTGCTCCCAAGTGTTCTTCTTTGCTCCATATTCAAGTCCTAACTTCTGTAAGTTGCCTTGATCATTCATACTTCAGTTTATGCTTAGTATTTAGCTAAAAACCAAACCGTCGTAAGTACGGTTTGACTTTAAAATAACTCAGTGATGGTTCAGTCTTATGACGAATCAAAAATGGTTATGAGTTGGTATTTATGTGGGTAATAAACCTCTAAAATGGTTCCCCCTGATCACCACTCTAACTATGTCAAATATCGAGTCAAACGCGCGATTAAAAAGTCAACAGAAAGCTATTTTGGCGATTTATGCATAATCTGTAATATATATGTTATGGAACCTGTTTTGATAATCATAAAACATGATAATAAGTATATAAACATGTTTGCGCTCGTTTGAATCGATCATTTACTATATTGAACCGGTTCGGAGCCGAAAGTCGCAAAAGTTTGACTTTTGCTTTGACTTCAGTTCTGACCCGTTTTAGTGAGGTATAAATATACCTTAGGACTCTCTTAGGACCAGGTCACATGTTGGTATACGCCTCTGTGGTCGGTTCATGAGTTATCCGAGTCTTTTACGTATTTCCGTCATTCGCCTAAAAGTTGACCGTAAAGGCTTTTTAAAATTTAAACGAGTATTTCGGACACGTGAACGGACCAAGACCTTGCTTATTAAATTATAAGCATGTCCTTAAAGTTTCACGTCAATCCGAGGTCTAGAATGAGAGTTATGCTAAAAGGCGCACTTTTAAGAAAGTTTTGTAATTAACGGCGCAATTAGCATAACGCCCATCTAACCCAAGTTTTCGTCACCAAAACTTTTACCCACTGTGGTAAAATAATATTTTGGGAATTTTAAAGATTTTTAATAATTTTTACCTTGCTCATAACCTGCAGTTATGGCTACGGTTCGGTTAATACCGAATATGCCCTTTTTGGCCAAAACGGGAGTTCTACAAGGTCTTTTGACCCGATTCCAATTGCCACTGGTTTTAAATAATAAATAAAGTATTTTAAGCTTTATAAGCTGTTCGGGAAACTCAGATTTCCTGTAGAACTCGAAAAGCCTTTTTAAAGTCTTTAAAATGACCGAAAAGCCCCTACGGGGCATAATATTAACTCAAACTCGTTACGGGCATTACGGAAGGTATCCTACTGATACTAAAATACTTTTAAGGCATATTGACTTAGGAAATAAGCGTACGACTCTTATGATTAACCGTTTCGCCTATTTGCGCACACGGTACGGCCCACGGAACTAGTTTTCGTGCAATAGCCGATACGGGTCAAATTATATTATTTGAACCCCAAAATCCAGAGTATGAACTATAAACCCATATGAAACAAGCCTCTGAACTTGTTGGGTCCAAATCATACTCCATTCTCGGTTTTCGCCTTTTCGTGCGAATTAACCATATCTATATATCGGAATCAACCGGTTTAAGCTACGGCTACTATAAGGACCGTTAGGATTCTAAGAGGTTAATTAAAACCTTCGTTCCAGATTAGGAGCCCCAGTAAAAGCTATCGGTGACTTGATCTAAGTTAAGGATTTATACTTGCAAAGGTAAATACTTTTGACTTATTTCCCCTATATGGGCTTGGGTTACGGTATATTAATACCGCTTGATTGAGCATTATATACTTCCATCGCTTAGGTGGTTAATTGATTAAATATGATTGGCTCATTTAAACAGTTTTGTTGCTTATAAGCCTTTGGGGGGTTTAATGACCGTTGTCCCGGATATCCTCGGCATCATTTTACGAAATGGCCACGACCATCGACATCCCGGTGTAGGCGTACACCCGGTATAAAGTGTCGACATTAAAACTAAAAGACGTAGCCGTTGGTTTCTGTACTACGGTTTTACGCAAACGTGGTGTGTCTATAAATCTTTAACCCGGCACGACCCGGGCTACTGAACGCATAAAAGAACATGTAAAACGTTCACAAGATCATTATGAATTTTCCCAAGTTATAAAAGAGTTTGTGCCTTGTGCATTCAAATCAATTTTAATAAACATTTTCAAATGTGTCAGTTGAATGTATTTACCAGTGTAAACTGACGTATTTTCCCCAAAAAAGATTAAGTGCAGGTACCTAAACGTAATTGGCTGGTATTAGCTCCCTAGCATCGGGATAAGCCTCGCAAGCTTGATTGCAGTATCTAATGGAACAATACTTTACCTTTATTTTCGATCCACTGTGGATATTCAACTCTGTAATACATTGATATTATGAACAGAGGTTGAAATTTATATATTTATCTTATGCTTCCGCTGTGCATTATATAATTGTGTGGTTTGACTATATTGTTGCCAACATCGTCACGATAATCCCCCACCGGGCCCACCGGTGAGACACGTGGAAAACGGGGTGTGACAAAAGCAGATTGAAAAAGAGCTGAAAAGGCATTGAGAAAAACACAAAAAGATATGTTAGTAGTCGTTGAATAAAAGGCGAAAGTTGTTGCCTTATAGTTGATGGCTATATTTAGTTTTGTCTAGGTTCGTGGTTGGTAATAAAAATCGAATTTTCATCACCTTAGCCACTTTAAAAAAAAAAATCCTAATTCCTACCCTTAGCCTAGCCCCATTACAACCCTTACAAAGACCTTATGACTTGTGCTTAGTGTTCGTGATCAATAGTGGAGAATGATTGAGTTGCAACCCTTACCCAAGATTAACCCGCCCGTGAAACCAACAATTCATGCACATCCCTCACAATGTTCTCTCCACTCGGCTTATAAATTGGCTAATATTTATTGTCACAACCCCCGATCCCTAGTTCCCGGGAACGGGTGGCCGCGAGCCAGTTTCGGTAGTATCACGTTTATTTATCCAATTTGGCAGCGGAAATTTTCATCAGGACCGTAGTTAGGAAATATGTTATCAGAGTAAACTACCACATTTTATAATATTAAACACATGGGTAAAACCCAAGTTTTCAATACATATAATTTCATAGGGGTACACCCTATTTTATTTAAGAAAAACATCTATTTCTTTTTAGGTAACTTTATTGCCACTTTTCCAAGCCTTCAGTGCTGTCCAGCTGGCTTCTATTTGGCTTTCACATTTTGTTACCTGAAACGCGTTTTAAAAACATTTTGTCAGTGGAAAATACTGGTGAGTGAATCCCAGTTTAAATAAAACCAATTTGCAGTATTGAGGGCACATCCGCAATTACATTTGTTTTCAAGACATCCCAATTAACATCAGTGGTACGGTCATACTCAACTTATGGGATGTTACCACGCCAGTAACCAATTTTGTATACAAAACCCCAACATACCCACTATAATTGTATTCTTTACAAATACTCAATAACTGTTTTATATGTATTTAATTAAGTGAGGTTTTATACAAACAGTAAACAAAAAGGTTTACAAAAAGTGGATCAACTCACAAAAATGAGTTCAGAAAAAGAAGGATCACTCACAAAAATGAGTATATAAAAAGAGGATTAACTCACATTGTTGTTTTAGGTTTTTCGTAAGGATTTCCTGGGAATAATCTATAAATTACACAAATGCACATGTGTTAGTATAATAACCCATTTTAACATTAGTAATACCCTCCCCGAGACGGCATTCCAACGACTACGTCGGGCAGAACCACGACAGCCGTTACGGAACCCTAGATCAATCGGGCAGAGTATCTAATACGTCTCCAGGGTTATAATACTTACATCGTAGCAGAATCTCGCTAATTAGGGGGTATAATGCCCGGGTATAATAACGCCACTACAGAAAATTGAGATTGAAAGAAAGAAATGAACGATCGGACTGAAGGCCCGTTGCCTTCTATTTATAGGGCCTGATTCTGTCTTTCTCGCGGCCCGCGTACCATGAGCACAGGGCCTACGCGGCCCGCGTTGACCTCCGGTCAATGCGTAGCTTAGCTGGGTCACTATGTAGGCTTGCTGGGTGTTGGGCCAGGTGGCGGCCCAGGGCTGCGCCACATTCTAGGTCGCTCGCGGCCCGCATGAACTTAGACGGGATCATACGCGGCCCGCCTGAACTTAAGTTTCACCGAAACCAACTATGGGCTTTGATACGGCCCGCGTAAAATTGAGGTGAGGTCCTACGCGGCCCGCCTCAACTTATTATTTATTGTTTTTAATTTATTTTATATATTAAATTCTATTTTGGGCTCGGTTTTCATATATGGGGTGCATATAAAGATATGTTGAGACATTTTAAGATATATTAGGGTGTCAAAATTATTATGAGGGTGTCGGTTTTACCGATGGTTGTTATATCCTCCCCACCTTGTTTTAGAGCTCGTCCTCGAGATCTACTGGAACAAGTGTGGATATTTACTTTGCATTTCTGATTCAAGCTCCCATGTGTATTCAGGTCCTCTTTTGGAGTCCCACTTTACTTATACCAGAATTAATCTCTTATGCTTCAGATTCTTAATTTTCCTATCTTCAATTTGTAGAGGTCTCTCTACAAATTTGAGTTGTTCATTTACCTCTATATCTTTAAGAGGTACTATGAGTGATTCGTCGGCTAGACACTTTTTGAGATTAGATACATGAAATACATCATGTATTCCTGCCATTTCCTCTGGTAGTTGTAGCTGATAGGCTACAGGTCCTATTCTTTTAATAATCTTAAAAGGTCCAATATACCTGGGACTTAGCTTTCCTCTTTTGATGAATCTTACTACTCCTTTCCAAGGAGAGACTTTTAACAATACTTTATCTCCTACTTGAAATTCCAATGGTTTACGTCTGTTGTCAGCGTAGCTCTTCTGTCGATCACGTGCTGCTTTCAGTCGTTCCTTGACTTGAATGATTTTGTCAGTTGTTTCCTGTACTATCTCAGGTCCAGATAGTTGTTTTTCCCCAATTTCTGCCCAACAGACTGGGGTTCTGCACTTTCGTCCATAAAGTGCTTCGAATAGTGCAGCATTGATACTTGTGTGATAACTGTTATTATAAGAAAATTCTATTAAAGGTAAGTGTTCGTCCCAATTACCTCCGAAATCAATTACACAAGCTCTAAGCATGTCTTCCATCGTCTGGATTGTTCTTTCGCTTTGCCCGTCTGTTTAGGGATGATAAGTTGTGCTTAGGTTCAACTTGGTTCCCATTGCTTTTTGGAAACTTGACCAAAAAATGAGAAGTAAAACGGCTATCCCTATCAGAAACAATTGATAAAGGAATTCCATGTAATGAAAACAATTTCATTTACATATAATTTGGCTAATTGTTCCATACTAAAGGTTTCCTTCATTGGTAGGAAATGAGCTGACTTGGTTAGCCTATCTACAATCACCCAGATTGTATCATTACCTTTTCTTGTTTTGGGTAATTTGGTAACAAAATCCATTGTTATCAATTCCCATTTCCAGACTGGCATTTCTAATTGCTGTAATAAACCTGAGGGTTTCTGATGTTCAGCTTTAACTTGTAAGCAAGTTAAACATTTAGAAACATAGGCTGCTACATCCTTTTTCATTCCTATCCACCAGAAATTTTTCCTCAAATCCTGGTACATTTTATCACTTCCTGGATGCATCGTATATTTAGATTTATGGGCTTCTTCTAATATACGGTGACGTAAATTTCCTAATTTAGGTATCCACATTCTCTTTTTATGGAACCTCCAAATTCCATCTGTTCCTTGTTCTAATTCCTTAATCATTCCTTTTAATTTTTCAGTATCTTCCTTGATTACTAATTCTTGTGCTTTTCTAATTTGATCATTTAAATCTACTTGTAGATTTAATCTAAGAGAACGTACCCTTTTTGGCTTTTCGTGACACTTTCGGCTTAAAGCATCAGCCACTACATTTGCTTTTCCTGCGTGATACTGGATATCACAATCATAATCACTAAGTAATTCCATCCAGCGTCTTTGTCTCATATTCAGTTCTTTTTGCCCAAAAACATACCTTAAGCTCTTATGATCTGTAAAAACGGTAAACTTACTACCATAAAGATAATGTCTCCAAATTTTAAGGGCAAAAATTATGGCTCCTAATTCCAAATCATGGGTTGAATAATTTTCTTCATGATTCTTAAGCTGTCTAGAGGCATAAGCTATAACCTTTTGACGTTGCATTAATACACATCCATAACCTAACTTCGATGCGTCACAAAAGACTACAAAGTCTTCAGTTCCTTCCGGTAACGCTAGTATGGGTGTATGGGTTAATCTTTGCTTAAGGATTCTAAAAGCTTCTTCTTGTTTTGGTCCCTATTTAAACTTAACAGATTTACAGGTTAACTTAGTTAAAGGAATGGCTATTCTAGAAAAATCTCGAATAAATCTTCTATAATAACCGGCCAATCCTAAGAAACTTCTAACCTCGGTTGGTGACTCAGGGGTTTTCCATCTGGTAATTGCCTCGATCTTTGTTGGATCTACATGAATTCCTTCATGGTTAACTAAATGTCCGAGAAATTGTACCTGTTCTAACCAAAACTCGCATTTTGAAAACTTAGCATAAAGCATTTCCTTTCTCAATAAACTTAAAAGTAATTGCAAGTGCTTTGCATGCTCTTCTTTACTTTTAGAGTAAATTAGAATTTATCCAAATATGGCTTACATATTCGGTTCATCATGTCCATAAATGCGGCTGGGCATTGGTTAAACCAAATGGCATGACAGTAAATTCATAATGACCATACCTTGTTCTGAATGCGGTTTTAGGAATATCTTCTTCCTGTACCTTTAATTGATGATATCCTGATCTTAAATCGATTTTAGAGAAAAACCGAGCTCCTTGAAGTTGATCGAACAGATCATCGATCCTCGGTAATGGATACCGATTCTTAATCGTGACTTTGTTTAATTCGCGGTAGTCAATGCACATACGCATTGATCCGTCCTTCTTTTTAACAAATAAAATCGGTGCTCCCCATGGCGATGAGCTTGGTTGTATGAATCCCTTTTCTAGCAATTCATCTAATTATTTCTTCAGTTCCTGCATTTCGGCGGGTGCCAAACGGTAAGGTGCTTTGGCAATCGGTGCAGTCCCTGGTAGCAGATGGATTCTGAATTCGACTTCGCTATCTGGCGGTAGTCCTGGCAATTCTTCTGGAAAGACATCTGAAAACTGAGACACTACTGGAATGTCTTTTAATTCTTTTCCTTTAGTGTTAGTGATTATAGAAATCAAATACACTATAGATCCTTTCCTTATATAACTTGCGGTTTTCATCACAGAGATGAATTTAGTGGATCTAGATGGTTTATCTCCTTTAATTTTGATCTTTTCACCTCTTGGTGACTTTACCTGAATTGACTTTTGATCACATAAGACATTGGCTTTATTGGCTATTAACCAATCCATTCCTAACACGACATCAAATCCTACCAGCTTCATTGGGTAAAGGTTTGCAATAAATTTTTGATTAAAAATTTCTATTCTTGCTCCTTGCAAGATTTCAGAAATCTTAACGGTTTCTCCATTTGCTGTCTCTACTAGACATTCTTGTGGTAGTTTAGTTAATGATTGATTTAGGAGTTCGCAAAACGAAGTATTAATAAAACTTTGGTTTGCACCAGAGTCAAATAATACTTAGCAAAAATATCATTAACTAAAAACGTACCAGCAATGACGTCCGAGATCATCTTGGCTTCATCTGTAGTTAGAACAAATGCTCTAGCATTTTTAGGATTCTTATTGTTTGCAACTGGAGCCAATTTCGGACAATTTGTCCTGATGTGACCTTTTTCTCCACAATTGAAACACATTCCATTACTGGATTTCTTCTTGCAATTCTCTTCCTTGTGTCCTGGGGCCTTGCAAAAATTACAGTAAGTAAAGCATTTTCCAGAATGCTTCTTCTTGCAGTTTCTGCAGTATGGTGCAGAGGTAGAACCTACATTCCTACGGTTGGAATTCCCAGAACGGAATTCTTGGGTAAGCTTTTGGGATAGGTTTCTCCTCTGGTCTTCTTCTCTAGTACGGATTAACTCATCTGTCAAGGTATTGGCTAGTTCTACAGCTTGTTCTATGGTTTGGGGTCTAGCTGCCTTGACTACATGCCTAATTTCTCAAATTAATCCCCAGATGTAACGGGAGATTAACACTGGTTCAGGTGATGCAAGTGTTGGTACTATCCTAGCATATTCAAAGAATGTGGTAGTGTAACCCTTACTGTCTACCCCGGTCATTCTAAGATTCAGAAACTTATTTGCTATCTGCTCTTTTTCATTGGGAGGGCAGAACTTCCTTTCTACCATGTTTTTTGAATTCTTCCCATTCCATGTTATAAATCCTATCACTTCCTCTTGACTGGAGGATAGTGTTCCACCATTCTAGGGCTGCATTTTTAAATAGATTTGAAGCAAACATTATCTTATCTTCTTCAGCACACTTACTTATTTTCAGAATAGCCTCAGTTTTCTCTATCCAGCGTAGAGCTGCAATGGGTCCTTCATTGCCCGAGAATTCTATTGGTTTGCAGGACCAGAATTCTTTATAAGAACAACCATATGGCATGGTTCTTCTTCTTTTGGGAATGGGTGCTTGAAGTACGAGTCCATTGTTCACGCTGTGTTCTAGTTCACTTGGTCGCTTACTGCTATGCTTACTTTTATTATTCGCTTCTTGAACCGTTTGAATAATAAATGGCATTGCATCTATAATTCCTTGTGCCACTATGTGTTGAACGGCACTATTATCCATTTGATTCCCATTGTTGTTTGGATTCTCGTTAACCACGTTATTGTTACTCTGGTTATCGTTATTCAGATTATCTTGATTTCCCTCGTCGGCCATCTGAATTTTAAACATTTACCAAAATATTAATATCACAAATAATATTTGAATATAGCCAATCACATGACAAACACTTTTTGGTCAAAAGCGTCGAGCATTGCGACTTTTACTCTATTTATATAGTATGCATCATTACACACCAGTACTGAAATTTAAATTACAATACCGACTGAAATGTAAAGCTACAATACTAATAGTAGGCATCCGTAGTTTTTTTTTCTAACACATACACACATATATTATTATATTATATTATATTATTATTACTACTACTGTTCCTGCCATCACATTCACTGATATGGATTCATCCAAAAATCCATATTACGCTCGTCGTATTTCCATACGAGGCGTTCTCCCACCAGTCGCATTCTTTCACTGCTTTCTAAAATTTCCTCACCGAAAGTCCTAAGTTCTTGGACATTTTCTGCACTCATTGGGGGTGCAGGTTCTAGGACTGGGTTTGGAATCTGGGGTGCGGGTTCCTGATATGGAGGGATAGGGGCCGGGTATGGGTATGGATTCTCTAACATTTCCCTAACATATGCGTCACTAGTGTTGTAGGGATCTTGAGGATCTAACCCTGGGTAGGCTCCTAAGTTAGGTATTGGCACATTTTCCTGTATTGGGTTTTCTTGCACGTAGTCCCTAACATCGTCCCACCAGGGGTCGTAGTTGTTTGGGTCTAGAGGATTTGGTGCATGTACCCTAGGTATTTCCTCCGGGTTGTAATCAGGCATTTCTATTTGATTTTCTACTTCCATGGGTTGGTCAGGATTTTGTGGTTGTGGTTGGGGTGCTAGCATTTGCTCCAGGTTTGGGTCAGCAGCAGTGGTTGCTAAAATATGGATATTAGCTATACCCCTATTAAGCATATCCTGGTTATAGGCATCAGTCTCTCTTTTTGCTGCAGCTAACACTCGCTGTTCCTGCAACTTTTTCATTCGTTTCCTACGCTTGTGTGCTCCCCTACTGAACCATCCCCTCTTTTTCTGAGGAAATGGCTCTTCAGACTGAGCCTTAAACACAAAGATTCCTTCTTCCGTATCAGCAGAGTACCCTGAGAGGGCAGGCTGAGAAGAGAATGTGCCTTCGCTCCTAGGCGAACCAGACAATTGACGATACGCGTCAGAGGGTCCTTGGTCGCTCATACTGTAAACTAACAAATAGTCAGATAACACATAGCAAGAAAATACAATTATGCACGTATTTCCGTAATTTATTTCCTAACACTTTGAATTTTGATGTCAGCAGAACACTCCTGTGGCTGAATCAGTGGCATAGCTTTGATACCACCTTCTGTCACAACCCCCGATCCCTAGTTCACGGGAACGGGCGGCCGCGAGCCAGTTTCGGTGGTATCACGTTTATTTATCCAATTTGGCAGCGGAATTTTCATCAGGACTGTAGTTAGGAAATATGTTATCAGACTAAACCACCACATTTTATAATATTAAACACATGGGTAAAACCCAAGTTTTCAATACATATAATTTCATAGGGGTACACCCTATTTTATTTAAGAAAAACATCTATTTCTTTTTAGGTAACTTTATTGCCACTTTTCCAAGCCTTCAGTGCTGTCCAGCTGGCTTCTATTTGGCTTTCACATTTTGTTACCTGAAACGCGTTTTAAAAACATTTTGTCAGTGGAAAATACTGGTGAGTGAATCCCAGTTTAATCAAGTTTAAATAAAACCAATTTGCAGTATTGAGGGCACATCCGCAATTACATTTGTTTTCAAGACATCCCAATTAACATCAGTGGTACGGTCATGCTCAACTTATGGGATGTTACCACGCCAGTAACCAATTTTGTATACAAAACCCCAACATACCCACTATAATTGTATTCTTTACAAATACTCAATAACTGTTTTATATGTATTTAATTAAGTGAGGTTTTGTACAAACAGTAAACAAAAAGGTTTACAAAAAGTGTATCAACTCACAAAAATGAGTTCAGAAAAAGAAGGATCACTCACAAAAATGAGTATATAAAAAGAGGATTAACTCACATTGCTGTTTTAGGTTTTTCGTAAGGATTTCCTGGGAATAATCTATAAATTACACAAATGCACGTGTGTTAGTATAATAACCCATTTTAACATTAGTAATACCCTCCCCGAGACGGCATTCCAACGACTACGTCGGGCAGAACCACGACAGCCGTTACGGAACCCTAGATCAATCGGGCAGAGTATCTAATACGTCTCCAGGGTTATAATACTTACATCGTAGCAGAATCTCGCTAATTAGGGGGTATAATAACGCCACTACAGAAAATTGAGATTGAAAGAAAGAAATGAACGATCGGACTGAAGGCCCGTTGCCTTCTATTTATAGGGCCTGATTCTCTCTTTCTCGCGGCCCGCGTACCATGAGCACAGGGCCTACGCGGCCCGCGTTGACCTCCGGTCAATGCGTAGCTTAGCTGGGTCACTATGTAGGCTTGCCGGGTGCATATATATTAAAATCTATTTTGGGCTAGGTTTTCATATATAGGGTGCATATAAAGATATGTTGAGACATTTTAAGATATATTAGGGTGTCAAAATTATTATGAGGGTGTCGGTTTTACCGAGGGTTGTTATATTTATAATGTATCATGCACGCCAAACTTGGAAGATGGGACGTCTATCACTGATAAAGCTGAACAAAACAGTAAATACACACAGTAAATGAAAAGACGGTTACTTTATTACTATCATTTATTATAATAAAAATTCCGCCTAAACTACGCGCCAAAAACATCATATAAGAGACAGGTCTCTACACAATGAATTGATCAAACCCAGAAAACAAACGCCATGTTTCCTAGAAACCACTCACTTTAAACGCCAAAAATAGTTAAAAAAACCACAGATGGCAAAGCTCGTTTCTTCTATATCCACTATTGTTCTGCATGAAGTTTCACTGAATAGATTCTTCTCTGAGGTGAGTATCTCTATAAGCTTTTGCTGAATGAGATGGACAAATATTCAAGAAAAAGAGACTGATGACAGTGATATGTCATCATGTGAGCTTTGTTCATGATGAATATATGCATGGCATGAAGGGATCAACACTAGTGTAAAATGCTATTTTGGACTCCATTATTATAAATAGCATTCAAGCAGGAGTTGATCTTCAATGACATGTCACCAAACAAGAATATCACACCAAAAAACAGGATGCCACTAATAAACTTCGTCTAAAAAGATGGGTGTTATGTAGGAAAATTGGCATCTAGCTAAGGTATTCAAAGGTTCAAAACGCCAAAACAATTTCAAGAAGAAGAGGCTGATGACAGTGAAGATTTGGATGAGAAATTAGATTAGCATTTTTTTTTCATTTTCTATTGTTTTGTTATCTAATTATCTGTTGTTTGTTATCCAATTCTCTACTAATAAAATACATTATTATATAAAACGCCAAAAACTACAAACACCAAAACCCTAATAGTATGAAAACTGTGAGAATGGATGTTTGCAAAGCACCTTGTTACTATATAAAACGCCAAAAAAATGCCAAAACAATGTATTATTAAAAACAACAATAATTGACTAAAAGCCATTAAAAACATTTGGTCTTATTGTAATCTTATGAAAATATTAATGAATCGTAATGAATTATTAACAACGCCACGAACGCCAACAAATTGACTTGGGAAACGCTATAACGCCAAAAAAAATATCTATGTGGCACAAAAACAATTAATTCAATGTGACAGATCCAAGAAACAATAAAATGCCAGTAGTTAATGAATATAATTAATGCCAAAATAATCTTAGACGCCAAAAATGAAGCAGCATGTTACACGAAATTGGGAAATAAAGAAGATTGAAAAGACAAAAAAGCCCCTCACGTGTTGGGCCAGGATGCGTTCTCACCGTTCTCACACTTTAGGGCATTTTCTCCTGATCCTGTTTCTATATATATATATATATATATATATATATATATATATACACACACACACACACATACATATAGGGTTAGGTTCATTAGTGAACAACCCCCTTGATTGTGAACACCACTGAACTAATCCTAGCCTTTGATTATCAATACATAAGTGTATACACAACTGTAAATCAATGGCTAGGATTTGATTATGAAAATACACTAGTGTATTTTACGATTTGATGATATAAATCAGTGGTCAGGATTTGTTCAGTCAGTAAATTTAACCATTGTTTTAAAACCTGGTAAATACCTGCCGGTTATACCGGTATTACCATTTCAAGATGTAAATCCGGTACGAAACACCCCGGTAAATAAGTGAAACGGCATAAGGTTTGTACCGGCGGTAAAATCTGGTATACTAGTTTGAAACGTAATACTGGTACTAGTCCAGGGTTATTTTAGTTTGGGTTGTTACTTATTTTTTTATATATGTTACTTATCTTACGTAATTTTTATATACTATGATTATTCGTAACTAAAAGTTCTTATATAATATTGTATGAAACGAAAATAGTTATCCTCTAGTTGATGAGGATGGTGATAATAGTGAATTTCATCTTTTATGCGATCGTGAACTTAATGTATTCAACACTCAAATGGCTTAAACATATCGTATTGATCTTATTGATCATTGCTTTAGGACTATGGTGTTTGAGGAAGGGCGCGTTAAATTCCTCCTAAGTCATAGTCCATGTAGCTTCAATCCCCTTTTCATTTCTGATGTTATCCCACCCATCCTTGGCTTAGGCCCTTAATTGGTCGGTCCCGTAAGCCACAAAATCACTCGAGTCGTAGTGAGTTCGTTCAAAAACACCTTTAATATCGCTTATCCACCTTTGACAAGCGATTGGATCTGCCTCTCCATTATAAGTCGAAGGTTTATATGCCATAAACTTGTCGTAAGGACAAGCTTTCTTTTCTTTAGCCTTATCCTTTTCTTGGGTAAGGCTCTCCTTTAGCTCGTTGATCCTTTCTTCAACGGGTCAGAATGTTAGTTTGTAGTCTCTCCATAAACAGGGGTAGACTAGCTTCTAATGCTTTACCGACCTCTTCAAAAAATCTTTTGACGTATCTCCTCATTGATAAGGGGTACCGTATCATCCTCATTTCCTCCCGACATTATTCTACTGAAATGTTCACAATAGGTTAGTCAACATTTCTTTTAATTATTCTCGTATTGTCATACGGGAACTAAACTTTTGTTAATACACACGACACATTCTTTTTATTCAGCTTGGCCAAGTCTATAACTTGCTTTATCTGTTTGTACTTGATGCATTTCCGGGTTTGGGTGTATAAATGCACCCCTTCCCATGCATTTTTAACCATTATTTCCTTTCAAAATTTATTTAATTAATAGTTATTTTATAATTGTTTCTTACCGGATTTCGCGATCAAGCCTTGAACCGAACACATTCATCCTTTTAACCTTAAGCTCTGAAATCAAATTAAGCATTTGATTTCATGATTAAACTAAAATATATTTTTAATAAAAGTATTGTAATGGTTTGATTTAAAGTACAAGTCATCATTTAAACAGTTTACAAAAACATGAATAAAAAGAAGACATAACTTAGTAGGCGTTCATGTATGTTCGGTTCTTTGAGTAGCTTGGTCTTCCATCTGGTGCCTGATTTTTAGTTTACCTACCATAAATATTTCATTAAACGATTAGAAAAATCGACGGAACAATCGAAAAATGTCAAGGAAAACATTTACTAAACTGTGCACTTAAACTGAAATGTTCACTTCGTTGATGTGCTCACTTTACTGAAATATGCACTTCACTAATGTGTACACTTTGCTTAAATGTGCACCTTCCGGATATGCACTTTACTACATTTTTGCTGAAATATGTGCACTTTACTATATTTTGCTGAAATGTGCACCTTCCAGACATGTGCACTTTACTATATTTTGCTTGAAATGTGTACATAACTAACATATGCACTATGCTGAAAGGTGTACCTTCCTGATGTGTGCACTTTACTATATTTTGTTGAAATGTGCATATAACTAATATATGCACTATGCTGAAATGTGCACATTTCTGATGTGTGCACTTTACTAAATTTTGTTGAAATGTCCACATCACTAACATATGCACTATGCTGAAATGTGCACATTCCCGATGTGTGCACTTTACTGCATTTTGCTAGTATGTATGGGTCCGGATTTTTTAGCTCCCCACCGTTCATTCGGTGATTTACCCAAACCGTCCCTTTAAGAGGTATTGAGCATTCTAGCTCAATCCTCCTATATTCCTTATTACTATTTTGTCCAACTACAACCGCGATTGTGGTTGGTAATAATGGACAATACCTTAGCTTCTATGACCCCATGGTTCGTTTATACTTCGGTTTTATATGTCCAGTTCTTTGTTTGTGGCCTTATAGAACACAACGACCCGTTTAGTTTACCATTTATGGTTTTCACTGACCACAAATGACAACCATCCTTTTTTTCATTTTTCACCATGGTCCGTGACCACATTTATTTCCGTTAGGCAACACCTCCGCTTCTATGACCCAGCGGGTCATTTATACTTTAGTTTCACATGCCTTTAAATAAGGTTTACTTAAAAACACAATTTCATTTAACCCACCAATAGTCTTTCATTCTACTTCTTATTGGTGTTTCATTTCTTCATTATCATCAACAATGGATCATTTTAATAAAAACATAACAATATAGCTATGTACCTTAAAGTTTCTCTTTGATACGAGTATCCTTTCCCGTTTGGTCTCCTGGTGTATCACTTAAGTTGCCTATCGTATACAACCCAATTGATCATTAGGACACCATCTTATAAGGCTATTTTACCAATACTTGCTAGTAACCATTAATAGGATTTTTGACCAAAGTTTTTTATTGATAAATTGTTAGCATCTAGCTTTCACTTATGCATTTCACCAAACACCTTATGTGCATAATTTTTAAGCTATTCTTATTAGCTCAATTTGTTAACTTCCTACCCTCTTATTGCAACTCAACCATTTCATACTTCAAGTAACAATCAATTAACATGTAATTTCAGTTTATCAAGACTATTATATTCAGTTATTACATATCAATCTGGGGGTTTTCACTCTTAGGTTAAAAACTCACTTCACTTCATACTAGATAATTCATCTAAACATGTCATATATCAATTTCTTCACATAATCAATAATCATGGCAACCATAACACTTCTACAATCATCAAAGCTCATCCTTAAAGTAGCAAAATCATTGAACCCTCTTAATTCATGGATTCTCTAAACTAGTAAATCTCATCAAAAGTGAAATTGTAACTTACCGTAAATTTGTTGGATGTTAGATGATCAAAGTTCCTCAACATGCAAGGGAGTCACCTTGATTTCCCTTTTGATTTGTAGATTTTTTTGTGTTCGTTAATGTAGAAGAAGGTTGTTCACCCCTCTCTGGAATAACACACATATATGTGTGAATTTCTAATAACTTAGCTTTTAATTAATTAAGTTTGGCACATGATCACTTTCAGTTCTTATGGTTTGGTAATGTTATGAAAGGCCACCATTCATTCTTTTACTAACAAGTTACTTGTATTTAACTAGGTTGAATATTCCTAGTTACCACACTTATGTTATTTATCACAATATAAATATATATATATATACACACATATAAAATTACAGTTATATTTATATATAATATTTTCGGGGTGTTACAAATAGTAGTTAAAATTAAAAACAAAGTGCAATGTTAGAATCAATTGATTATCTATAAAAATATAAAATATAATACATTAAATGTTTAATGGATCATTCTTTATAAAATTATAAAATTTTAGATGTTTAATGGAATCATTCTTTCACGCCACAAAACGCAATGTTAGAATCAGTTGATTAGCTATGGAAATATAGAATATTAAATGGAATCATTCTTTCGTGCTACGACAATGTGACTCGGCTCACAACCACCCCACGTAGAGTCGCTGTGGCATACCGTAGTCACAGGTCCGACGTAGCTGGCCACCACAATCACACACCATTACATATGGTCTAAAGTGACACAAATACCCTCACCTCAAGACACATAGCTCAGATTAGACCATGTATAGTGAAAGAAAAAACTAGACGTGAGGGCGCTCCACGTGGTGATATAGGCATGAAAGACCGCATTGGGTGAACGTGATAGGGTTAGGGGGGAGTGTTGCTATAAAAAAAAACTTGATCAAAATGTAAATTTTGGGTGAGTGTGGCTAGTCAAATAATTAATAGATATATTTCAAATTAAAAAATTGAGTAAATTACTTTTTGAGTCATTATATTTTAGTGTTTTTAATCATTTGAGTTTAAAATCAAAATGTTTAACGTTCTAAGTCCCTGACGTTTTTTTTTTTATAATCTTTTGAGTACATTTTTTAACCTTTTGAGTCTAATTTTTTAAATAAAATGGACTCAAAATGTTATAACATGAACAAAATTAGACTCAAACATTATAAAACAAATTGTCAGGAACTCAGGGTGTTAAACTTTTTGATTGAACTTAAAAAGTAATTTACTTTAAAAAAATATTTAATATAAAACCTCTTAACACCTGCATATTCACCATACCCCTACAAGCAAATGAGTTTGTCAATCTACCTACGTAACCCTAAGATGAACACACTTTTTTCACATTCGCACTACCCTCTTTACATATATTTATTTAAATTAACCATCATCAAAAAAATAGTGTACTTCCACCAGCACAAAATTAGCAGATATATTAACAATCCACAAATAAAGGATAAACCATAAAATATCAAAAGCACATGAGTAAGCTTTCATACAAATTAACAAAAAAAAAATAAATAAAAAAAAAAAACAAAACCTGAAAACACCCGTCATGACACATTTAACACGACCCATTATAATCCAACCCGGCTTATCAAACAGGGTTGACCGAGTCAATGCCCGAACCACCACCTTTGCTTCGCAGTAAAAATCACACACCCTACTGATTCTTACAACAAAGCAAGGGTTGTCAAGCACGGTTCGTTCTTGACTCGTTCAAAAAAATCATTAAAAAAACTATCATTCACATTTCACCACCGTCGAACACTACCCCGGCCAACATACCACCCGAGAAAACCCTAAAACACCATAAACTAGTTCTCAGATGCAATGGCTGCTTTGATCTTCTGAACAGTACACGATATCAAATTATTAACCGTCTCAACCGACTCCACCGTAAGCTTAGCAGTAGGAAGGCTATTCACAAGGATCTGAAACGCTACGGTCAAAAGAGATCCACCAGCCCTGCCACCACCGTTATCTGTCTCGGACACACCACGGTCACCTGGCCCGTCAGGTACTATCGCAAACCCTGATGGCAGAAGAGCAACATAAGCCGAATCACCGCCATTCATCACCACATGCATCGCTGGAATATCAACCGGAGCATACACCACCAGCGATCCTGCCGAATCGATACATGTTTCTTGTAGAATCAACATACTGCTTTGGTTAGCATTCATTGCCTGTAACCAAAAGAAAAATATAAATATGATAAACCATAATATATATATTTTGTTCTGCACGTACAAGTTATATTTGTAAACATTAGATAATATTATATAAAGATAAGGGAAAAAGGGTCATGTGTGGTCACTGTCTAGTTGAGTCAACTGCTTTGGAAAGCATCCCAAAAACCAAAACGGTGACGTACGGTCTGAACCCAGAAAGTTTTCCACTGTCCCCTCTCACATGCACCACAGTTTTGACTTTCTGGATTTTTTTTTTTTTTCAGATTAAGAAAAAAAATAACTTTTTATAATCATCAGGTTCCAGTCTGTACGTTAGATCTGAAATAGACCCTTTAGGCCCTTACGGCTTCAGTGTCTTTTCTATAGTTAATTACCCTTTTGCCCCTGTCCTTTCATTCATATTACCACTTTTAAGTTTTAACCCAACCCATCTTTTCAGATACACTATGATTGATTAGGGTTTTCATAGGTGGTTGAAAACTGACTAAACCGTCTAAACCGAAGCAACTTAGCCGGTTTGAGACCCAAACGGTTCAGTTCACGGTTCTCTTTTGGCAGTTTGCCGGTTTAACGGTTTGGTTCGGAACCTGAAACCATCAGTTTAACTTTTAATATTTATATGTTTAGTAAGCGGTATGACTCGATTTTAGTCAAAACCGACTGAACTGGAACGTGAACACCCTTGTACATAATTATTTATATTTATTTATATAAAGATATAAGACAATGGGCTAGAAAGATTACGCTAGCTCGGAGAAGAGAGACACAGTTGCCATGATCCTGGCCCTTGGCTATATGAGCCATTTCTTGCATGGGTCCACCGTTGGATAAGATATCCCACTCGCTTCTTAACCGTTCATCGCGAAGGAAATCAAACAGTCGTTGAGGAGAGACAGGCAACCAAACCGAGGTAGCCGCGCTTAAAACAATGCCCGGAGGCTCACCCGGGTCATCAACGCTTTGTCTGGTCATGACCCGTACGTCTTCATCAACGTTAGTTGCACACAGTTTGTTCCATTTGTACACCGTTGACGCGCACACACCAGCACAAAAGTTATCCGTCATTCGTTGTGCTAGTTTCAACATGCTTTTCCTCCCGCTAGCCGTTATCGCTGCATGTATAACACAATAACACATAAACAGTTGTACCATATGCACGACTGCATGTACAGTTGTACTGCTACCATAACAAAGAAATGCATACCGGTGTGATCTCGAGTAGGTACTGCAGATGACATGAGAATCGCAAGGCACTCGCATTGTCGTTGTAGGGCAGCAACCCATCGTTGTGCACCGAACCCCATCCCGGCGCGAATCAACGGTCGGTAAAGCTCGTGAACAGCATTTTCATCGTATTCGGCATGCTCCACCCACGTAACCTGAAAAAAAATCCGGATACATCAGCAAACCCGTGTAGACAACGACATACACAGTGAAATAATTAATAAAACAAGATTTAACTGACAAGTAGCTATTATTATTAATAATTAAAAGATCCTTGAATTAAATAAGTTAAAATTAAGATAAAAGACAAATCTTGGAAATGGGCTCAATGAGGGACATAATATATTCATGGAAACCGTACTATCAATTCTAGTAACCTGAAAATGACAATATTTTTATATTTTCACAAAGATTCATGCAATAAAAAAAGAAAAAAAAAATGACATAAAAATGGTCAAACAGGATCGAAAACAAGCCGGAAAAAACTCAGAAAACTTGGAACAGAAACATCAAAACAATTGTTTAACAAGACCGATGATATTAACTACTAAAAGTGATCGGGATCCACACGATTTGAATAATAAATATGTCACGATGCGCGGGAAATCAAGTGTTTAGATGTTTCTATTCTATATTTATATAACACAGCTGCAGAAAATGATATAAAGTAATTGAATGTGATTCCATATGCTTGATTTAAGGAGTACATATGCATTGGTAAGTCAAAAACAGCATCTAAGATGAATAAAATAGAATTTCAGAAGGTTCGTTTTCGCACTATAAAGTAAAATTAATGTGGAAATGAATCTTGTCAATGAGAGTGGCGACTCGAGTCAAAAACTTTAAAAATGATTTATATTGTATGCAAGTTGTGTGACACGTTCCTAGACGTAAAAAAATCACGCGCGTGGAAGATGTTTGAGAAAGAATGTGTACATTGAGCATCTAAAGTTGTACATTGCGCTTCTAAACGATATCAAGACTCGATAACATATGTGAACATTGTGCAAGTTAAGTTGTAAAATGTTCATCTAAACTTGTATAAGTAACACATGTAAGAATTTGTACTTTTAAAGCTTGTACATCATGCTTAACAAGATGTATGATGTGCATTTAATGTTGTACTTTACCACATTTAGGTAAGCATTCATGTTTCTGAACTAAGTTTTAAGGTTTAGTGAGATGATGTATGACAACAAACTCATTTAAGACCAAAGCCAAGCACACCTACTTGTTGAACTCCATAAATGCTAAAAAAAGCATTGAAACTTTGACTTTTAAGGGTCAAACCGATCGATTTTAAACTTCAGAATTGATAAGAATAGCCGTGTAGTTATAGAAAAGGAACGAAAACCACATTATGCTATAGATAGCCGTGTATCATAAGACACATTTCGAGCTACAAAACAATAAACATCGTTATAAGCTTTCAATTTTTCAAAGTCAAAAGTTGACTCGAGATTACCTTAGAGTAACCATTAGGCATATCTTGAACAACACAACCAGAAGGAAGCCTTCTACAGCTCAAATACGCCGGTTGGCCATCTCGAATTGTATCGATTGACACATCAACCACCGCCCACACACCCTCCGCGTGTTGCTTGCAAAAGCGGAGAAAGTTGACCTCACGGACCGGGACCAATGGTGATAGAACTTGTAGCTCCGCGTGCATCTAAAACAAGTTTCAGTTAGAAAGAAAACAATTGTATATAACGAAAAAAACGGATTTAGAACCGAATTTTACCAATTGAAGTGCACCGTTTCTTGTTCCTCCCATACCATTTGAAATCACATCCATTGTTGAACTTCTAGCAATCATACATGGAAACATTTCGGCCCATTTGTTCTAAGTAAAAAACCAAACAAGAATTAGATCATAATTCACAAGAAATAATAATAATAATAATAATAATAATAATAATAATAATAATAATAAAATAATAATAATAAGTTATCAACACGAAATTACCGAATCCATTAGAGTTTCAACAAGTGCCAAGCTATTGATGATCACCATTCCGGTCTCCCTTGAAGCCTCGGAAACGAAATCATTCGGCTTTAACCCGATACACGGTGTAACGACCCTAGAATACTCGTCATGGTTCATAACTCCACGGCCCGTTTCCAAAGACCGGAGCCAAAGCGGCTCATCGGTTTGGGCTAACTTAACCAACTCATCCATAGCAGCCAAGGCGAGCTCGAGATACATCGATCGCTCTAGAGAATGATCCATCCCCATCATGTTGTTACTCGCTCTCGACGACGGTACAACCGACGATGCACTAGAAATCCCCACACCGAAATCTGGTGGCCCTAAAGGTAGTGGCGAGGTGCTTGAACTAAGCACTCCGCCACTACCTCCGCCTTGGAGTTGGTGGAACTGGTGTCCACCAACTCCAAGCTCCAAACTCGAGTTCGGCATAGGCGGAGTCATCGACGACACCGGGCGACCAAGAAACTTTCCGGCAAGCGCACAAACCCGATCCAATTCGTCTTTTAACCTAGCGTTTTCGATCCTAAGATGTTGTTCTTCTAACGAAATCTCACCGATCATCGCCGGCCCACCACAATTCGTGCAGCTAGGGTTCCGCATTGCCTCTCGAATCGACATGTTTTCTGCTCGAAGCTTGTCATTTTCTTGCCGGAGAATCGAGTTCTCGTGCCGCTCTAATTGTGTCTAACAAAACCCAAATTTTCAACATAAAAATTCGATCTTTTCACAATATTATCATTAAAAACATCAAAAAGATTCATTTTTTCCTCTTACTTTCATCTGGGTACGACGATTTTGGAACCAAAACTTGACCTGTCTTGTCTCTAAACATAATCTTCTGCTAAGCTCTAAACGTTGCTTATCATCAGGATGAGGACACTCTTTAAACAATCTAAATAAAACCCAAAAAAAAAAGTTTAAATCTTTGTAAAAAAAAAAAAAGCTTTCATTCAAGAAAGTATAAATAATAATAATAATAATAATAATAATAATAATAATAATCTTTACGCTTCAAGTTCTTGAATTTGTTGAGGAGTATGACGGTGGTATCTTTTTTTTCTCGGTGGTTTTCCGTCATCGCCGTCAGGATCGTCACCGGAGCCACCACCGTCCATGTTATCACTACCGGATTTACTCTCATGCTCCTCTTCACGGCTCCGTCTACCGCCGCCACCACCGCCGGTCTCGTAACTTTCCGGCATTCTTCCAACCTCACCACCACCTCCACCTCCTCCACCACCACCCTCCATCGTCGTTTGCTAAAAAAGATTTTAAAAAAGTAAAAATAAATAAATAAAAAGTTGTGTGATTTAATGTGATGAAATAAAAGAGATTATTATTATTGTTATTATTATTACAACTTACAAGAGCAAGTGAAAGACCGGGGGAAGAGAACATTGATTTGGAGAACATGTTATAGGGAATATCGGCGACGATTCTGGCACCGGAACCACCGCCGTCGCCGCCGTGACTGTTATCAAGAAAACCCCCAAAACTCATGAAATTTTACTTCACTAATTTTTTTTAAATAAAGGAACCAACTTTATGATTCAAGAACCTAAACCCACTTCAAAGATTGAATCTTTTTTCGAAATTGTTGAACAGATGCATCAAAAAGATGATCTAGGGTTTTCAAGATATGAAGTGAAAGCAAGAAAAATGACAAGAAAATGAGAAAGTTGGTTTCTTGGTGGTGGGTGTGTGTGTGAGAGAGAGATTATGTTTTAGAGGTTTTGGAACCCTAAAGGGTGAGAGTGAGAAAGAGCTATCTGCATGCTTGACTTTTGGTTTTGGATCATGAGCTTCAAGAGAGAGATTAAAGAAATATAAAAAGATTTGTTGAATTTTGTAGGGAGAGAGAGAGTGTGTGTGTGAGAGAGAGAGAGTGAAGAAGAAGAAGATAATGTGTGTGGAGCCTTGGAAGCCTTACAAATAAACAAAAACAATCAAAAAAGGTTTCACGGTAAAAAAGGGTCGGTTGGTTGACTCTTCACTCCTCTCTCTCTCTCTCTTTGAAAGTCTTTTCTTATTTCTTTTTTAGTTTTTTTTTGCTTTTCTACACTTTAACTTGTACTTTTGCATATGTATTAATAAAATTCTTTGCCAATAAATTACATGAGTACATTCGCGATCTTTTTGTGTTATCTTTGTTGTAATATTTAAATTATGAGTAAACTGTCATTTTGGTCTATGTGATTTGGTCAGTTTTGTCACTTTAGTCTAAATCTCAAACTTATTATATCTGGGTCCTTGTGGTTTGCATTTTGTTGCCATTTTAGTCCAAATCTCAAAATCTCTGATTTTTTACTGTTTTAATTTTTTTTTTGTCTTTATCTAAAGGGGCATTTTGGTCATTTAATTTTTATTTAACATTTTCTTAATTTAACATTTTCATTTAACTGACTCTCTCTCTTCTCTCTCTATAAACAACAATAGGTCCAACCCAGCCACCACAGCCTCACCACCACCTGATGCAAGTAAGTTCCTCATCACCACCGTCTCCAGGTGCAACCCTCAGCCCCACTTACCACTGCCCCCACCTTCCACCCCACCCACCACTATTAACACCATCACACCCTCCACCACTGTCTTCCACAACGAATCTAATCTAAGTATTTTAGGAAACACAAACCCTAAGACACTTCACTCTTTCAGCCGACACCACAAGGTTCCCTCCCATTCTCCTTTCTTCTCTAATCTTATCTTTATTTTATGATCATATACACACCCCCAATTGTCTGCAACACAAATCATCTAACAAAAATACAAAATCTCCAACTCCAATCTCACACTCAACTGTACATTAACCCCATAATCCACCCTCCACTCTCGATTTCTACCTGCAGCGGAGAGGAGCCGGTGGTGCACAGTAACCCCATCATCTTCATCTTCATACACACAAATAAAACCCATAACATCTTCATACACACAAATAAAACCCATAACACTCCTCCCACACCCCCACCCGTGTCTTAGATCGACCAAAGAGAGAAAGAATTCGAAGGGGAGAGGAGCCGGTGGTGCACAGTGACGGCGGGAGACGGCGCCGCCGCTCACGGCGGCGTTAGTGATGGAATTTTGTGGTTTTCACCTCTGATTTAGGGCAAGATGGTTCTGGTGGAGGCCCAAACAGCAACAGCGACAGTGGGTTGGACGATGATGATTGATGATTTAGCCCCGCCGCTCATCGGAGTTTCGAGTCGAAACAGCAGAAACCCTAGGATTTTTTTAGGGTTTTTTTTTTGTGGATGATTGATATTTGTTTTGTTTTTTGAAATGGATATAGAAAGAGGAGAGGGTAGGTGGTGGTTGATCTGATGTGTGTTGATCTCAAATGGAGAGAAAGTGGTGGTGGTTGATCTGATGTATGTGTGTATATATATATATATATATATTAATTTTTGAATTAAGAAAATGTTAAATGAAAAGCAAAATAACCAAAATGCCCCTGCACTAAAGGACAAAAAAAGGACATTAAAACAGTCAAAAATCAGAGATTTTGAGATTTGGACTAAAATGGCAACAAAATGAAAACCACAGGGACCCAGATGTAATAAGTTTGAGATTTGGACTAAAGTGGCAAAACTGGCCAAAACACAGGGACCAAAATGGCAGTTTACTCTTTAAATTATATTATGTCCTGTAGATGCTATCTTTTCATGTTTAACTTTAGTTATTTTTTTAATAAATTTTCAAAATCGTCCTTGAGATTTGGGTATATTTGTCATTTTCATTTAAAACAATTTTTTTTACTATATGGTCCTTCATTTTTGGAATTTTGTCATTTTCATCCAAACGTCTGGCTTTTTTGACAAAATCGTCCCTGAGATTTGGGACTTTTTACCATTTTTATCCAAATGTTGGTAGAAAAAAAAATAAAGCAAATTAGACGTTGGGATGAAAATGGCAAAAATTCTCAAAAGTGAACAGTGGCGGACCCAGGAATTTTTTCCTGGGGGTGCGGAATATTTTCAAAGATTTTAGACCCCTAGCTGTATAAAAATATCGGTTCACAGTGGGTCGGGTCAGATCAAGTAAGACAAAAGAATATCAAACTAAAATTTACAAATCATCAAAAACACGTCAAACGTCATTACAAATTACAAACGTATTTAAAATTGTGCCCTATAGTTTTTTTTTATATATATCCAAAATATCATCTAAAGATACAAAACACGCCATAAGTTCATTACATTCTTGCTCATTGTTCCTAACACATATAATTTGCTCCATTAATTCATACAACAACACTAAACACTTAAATAAAATAAACAATCATGTTCAACCATAGCCCATAACTTTCAATTATATTTTTAAACATTCAAGCCCTAATATTAAATGTTGATTACTTGTAACTAATCATTTAAAGAAACAAAGCTATAGATAAAACAACAAAGTCATTTAACTACAAGTCTAGAACAACAAAAAAAATCAAAAAAAAATATTTAAAAAGATTAAACCCTTACACATCTATATTTTCTCCTAATCATCACATAAAACAAAATAAATAAATAAATAAACCATACTAGTTCTATATTGGAATTCTGACGTAATATGGGTCGATCCAACCGGAATTTTGTTTTTTCTGGTAAAAAAAGCCACCAGATCGTGAGCAGTGACGTCAAGTCGCTGGGAGTTTTTTTGGGGGCGGGATTTGGAAATGGAATGGGTGGATGGGTTTGGGTTATTTTATTTAGTTCAAATTTCTTTAGGTTGGGTTTGGGGCTTGTATTAATAAAAACTGATTGCAGATTGGGCTTTGATTGGATTAAATAATTAAGTGAATAAGTGGTTAATAATTTTTTTTTTCTAAGTGGGGCGGTTTAAAATTTTCAAGGGGTGCGGGTAAAAAATTTCAAGGGGTGCGGTCGGGATTTCCAGCGAAAAATAACACTAAAAAATATTTTTTCATGGGGTGCGCCCGCCCACCTTTAACTAAATGTTGGTACGCCCCTGAAGGACTATATGGTAAAAAAGTTGTTTTGGATGAAAATGACAAACATGTCCAAACTTCATAGACGATTTTGGCAATTTACTCTATTTTTTAAAACTTAATAGGTTTATATTAACCTTTTAAACTTAATAGGTTTATATTGTTATTTTTTTTAAACTTAAGAGGTTTATATTAACCATTAAAATGCCAAAACAATATTAACCACTAAAATGGTAAAACAACAAATTACAAACGAATGTCAGGTAAACGTCTAAGTGTCTAACAAGTTGCGTCGTAACCATCTTTTGAGTTGCAAAACCGGTCCTACTAAAGACGAAACGACTCTTATAGGTCGGAAAATTACTATTCACGACCCGTTGAACCCTATTTAGGAATTCCACAGCCTCCGGGGCTAGAAAACCAAATGTATTAAAGGCAGATGGGATAAACACGTGTTAATTATCTAAATAAGCTTTAGTTTGTTAACTGCCTGAGTAACTTTAACTTATTAACTGCCTAAGACCATGTGTAGTGGGGCGTTTTTAAAAAAAAAATCAAAAATAACGCCCAAAACGCCCCCCTCCCATTACATAGGGCGTTTTTTGGCTTTTTTTTTGAAAAAAAAAATGAATTTGGCGTTTTATATAAAACGTCTTCCCCCTTCTCCCTTGTCCAATCATCTTTCAGCCCCCTTCTCCTTATCCAATAAGATTTTTTCTGTGTTTTTTCTTTATTTTATTTTTATGCCCCATCTCACTACACTCATTTTAAAAAACGCCCAATAATGCCTCTTTGCTGACTGGACCGCCACATGACGTAAAATACCCTTGGATGGGGGCATTATCTTCCCCTTCCACTACACATGGTCTAAGTAAAAATATATCATACATAAATAACCTTTGGTGTATCAATTTTAAATGTCATGTTAACAAAACGTAATTTTATTAACAAAGTTTAATATAATGACGACAACGAATATTGTCCCTTTATATTTCTGTATAGGTCTTTTTTAAATAAGAGTGCGTTCAAAAAAAAAAAAAAAAAAAAAAAAAAGAGTGTTTCCTAACCAGTTAATTATATTCATAAATATATTTTTAGTGATATTAGTGTTATAATATATTAGAATTTAGAAACTATAAAACATGCATATCATTTTTGTGCCTTGTTAAATGTTTGGAAAACAAATTCCAAATATGAATTTCCAAATATCAATTATTACAATTATTATACCCCATGTTAAAACATGTTATGATGGTGTAGTTAATATCACGTGTTAATTATACACTTATAATATCAATAACTTTAAAATATAAATTATTCGGTGTTTCTTTTTGGCAATTTTATAATATGCACAAAAAATAACTACATTAATTAATGGTACTAAAGAGCTATTATTCACGGGGTACTTGAGTTATGAACATTAAAATTGCTGTCATGGAAATCAACTTGGCTTCATTAATTGTTGACATATTTAAGTTTATATATTATGGTTTTACTGTATATATATATATATTCTAGTTTTACTCTATATATATATATCTATAGGGCGAGGTTATTGTAAAAAATGTGTTTTTTTGTGAGAAGGGTAAGAAATAATCTACACCATTAGATCTTTAATCTAATGGTTCATATTTTGATGACAATATTATAAATAATATGGTGGTTTTTAATAACTGATTTGACTACATAGAGGTGATATAGGGCTTTCGCTTATTCAAAATCAAAAACCGTATCACATTAACTCCCAAAACCTCCAGAATAGCGATAATTTCACTCGAAAAATCAGGGTGTTCTTCATCAGAGATTTTATCCGCAATCAAACATAATCAACCGTAAGATCACACTCGTCTATACTCGTAATAATTTTCTTAAACCTTCATTGTGTTGTTTAACCGGTATTTTGTTTTTATTTGGTTGAATATACATTTGCGAAGTAGGATGAAGAAGATAAGTGATGCTCCTACTGCAAGTCGGAAAGACACTACAGATGGCCGAAGCACTACTAGAAAATACACTTCTTTTGACACGCGAACAATGACACGCGCATATTTATGACATTCAAAAGCGAATGTCAAGAAAAAAATGTCATAGCTTATCAAATTTAATAAATCTATTACATTCTTTTTTGTGTGTCATGTTTTTAGCGTCATAAAAAAAACAAGATTCATCTTGACACGCAAATAATGACACACGCTCATTTTATGACATTCGAAAGTGTCTGTCAAGAAAAAAAATGTCATGGTTTTACAAAATTCAATATATTTATGACACACTTTTTTGTGTGTCATCCTTTTAGCGTCATAAAAAATAAGATCTATCTTGACACACGAATAATGACACACGCTTATTTTATAACATTTAACTGCATGTCAGGAAAAAATATCATGGTTGTACAAAATTTAATAAATTTGTGAAATTGTTTTTGTGTGTCATCTTTTTAGCGTCATAAAAAGCATTATATAAACGTAAGGGTTAATTTCAGCAGTTATTGTTTATTTAATATGGACATCATGGTTAATTTCCAATAGCAAATAATGGGAAAAACTTGAAAACTGTTAAGGAGAAAAAATTGTACGGGCATATGAAAAATAATATATATCTAATAGAGTAAATTACGATTTTGGCTCCTATGGTTATATCACATTTACCCTTTTAGCCAAAAAAATGAATCTTTTAACATCTGAGCTCC
This sequence comes from Helianthus annuus, assembly GCF_002127325.2. Classification (NCBI taxonomy): domain Eukaryota; kingdom Viridiplantae; phylum Streptophyta; class Magnoliopsida; order Asterales; family Asteraceae; genus Helianthus; species Helianthus annuus. The sequence continues at coordinate 150,726,426 of NC_035449.2, read as the reverse complement.
TAGCGTCTTTTTTTCTAACCCTTTTGGCTCCCAACGTCTTTTTTTCTAACCCTTTTAGCCCCTAAAAGTAAATTGATGGGGTTCGTGTTAGGGGGCCAAAAGGGTTAGAAAAAAAACGTTGGGGGCTCAGATGTTAAAAAATTCCTTTTTTGGCTAAAAGGGTAAAAGTGATATAACCACATGGGCCAAAAGCGTAATTTACTCTATCTGATATGTTAGTTAAAAATTATATTAACAGTGTCTCATTTCACTACTAGAAAATTAGCCTAATGCAACCTTTTAAAAACAACATATTAAAATGAGTTGCATTTGATTATAAAACAACTTTGTTATATACAAAAGTTGCATTAGAAGATCTAATGCAACGCTTTTCTTAAAAATTGCAAATTTTATTAAAATTTGCAACTTTTGTTAAGAAAGGTTGCGTTATTTAAATATATAGGCAACCCTGATTTTAAAATAGTTGCATATACGTGACTTCTTTTTTAAATGATAACTTTGTCAGAAGGGTTACATATGGTATTAAAAATTAAACCTTTGTTGCAACATTCAATTTAACCCATTATGACATGCTATATGAGTTATTATTTGCAAAAACATAATATAACTCACCACAAGATCTTACCCTTTAAGATCGAATACACCATAATAAAGGCCACCAAAGGCCATTAAGAATTAAGGTTCAATATAGTCCATTTAAGACATGTATGGTATGTTATTACCCAGTACAAAATATACGACTCGCTGATAGGCATTAAAACTACAAGACCCAAGATGGTCTATTAAGACATTTTCAGTCTATTGTGTCTGTAGGAGTCTTTATAGAATTACTTTACCTTGGAATGAGCATTTAGTACTAGGTACCGATACCAAATTTATCGTACCAAATTATTTATTGGTATCGAATCGGTACCCACTTTTTAGAGTTTTTAGTACCGGTATTTTTCCGAATTTTTCCTTCAAAAACCGGACCGTGCCAAACATTTTCGGTACTAACCCATATTTGATGAGTTCCGATATCGATACCACGCTCATCCCTAACTTTACCCATATGATCGATTATTATTAACTATGATTCTTTTTTTTTTTAATTCTCTACCATAACACTTCTAAATTATATATTTTTTTATAAAAAGTAAAAGGGTTACTAATCATTTTAGTTTTAATTTTCCCTTCTATGAATTTATATGTATATTTAAATATTTGTTAGTTTGTATACATATTTCAAATCATCGTACTTAAAAACAATATTTTAAATTTTAATTTATTTGTAATTAAGATTTATAATTACAGATTTAAAAACAATATTTAAATTTTAATTTATTTGTAATTAAGATTTATAATTATAGATTAGTTCCCGCTCACTCCTCCCACCCCAAATATTTGAAATTTTGGATTTCCCAAACACACGAGATTAACTTCCCTCCCTGCTTCCCTAACCTAATCGGCTCATTTCTGTCAACCCCCATTTGATTATATGTGTTTTCCTCTCCAATGTCCATCCCTATAAACTAATCTTTGGCAATGGAGGTGGTTCTAGGTTGCAAAGATTTTGAAGATTCTTGGGCAGCAAGAACATGTATGTTTTACTTTTGCTACTTCTTAAGGGTTCTTTATTATACTCATTGTTAATTGCTTTAGTTTTATCCATATAATCTAATCTAGAGGAGTATTGGTTACCACCAACACGCCCTAGGGCGGATCTATGAAGGAGGGAGGGGTAGCCCGGGCTACCCCTCAACCATCGGCGACTAAGCAGTATGTTAACCGGAACTGAAAACTTTTTCTTAGTTTGACACTTGAAATTCTGTATCTTAAGGTATTTAGATTTGAAACAGAAGAGTGAAGATACAGCCTAAAATAGTAAAATGCTTTTTTTTCCCGGTTGTGAGCCGGCGACCAGGCCGTGTGTAAAGTCTGAAAACGAAAGTGAAAAACATGTGTTAATCATATATATTTTATTATATTTGTTTCTTTTCATGATCTTCGAGATATCACAGTAGGCTACTAGCCATAGTCTTTAAATGGTTAATAGATCCTTCAAGTTTAGTAATTAGTTTTTTAACACTTTTTAAAGTCTTGTTTTATTTATACTCTACATTCGTTTTAACTTAATTAGTTGGATATATATTTTTATAATTACTTTGTATTATTGAAAATATATATGTTATTTAATTTATGTATCATTTCATTTAATCTAAATTTTACTATTTTATTTAGTTGTTTCTCATGATAGTGTGAATATTTTTTTCTTTGTTTTATGTATCGGATATCCATGATATCTAAGATTTTTTAGTCTGTAAATTAGAGAAATATGTACTTATATAACAAAACAAATGCTTAAATTCATATATTAGGATTAAATTATGATTTTTAAGATTTATTTTATTTAGTTGTTGTCTCAGGTTGGGAAAGGAGTAGAAGAATACTCAGCTACGGATATGGATGGCATTAGTGAAGATTGGTCGACTTATGCGGTTAACTCTATTTTTAAGTTATAAATCGTATTTTTGGTGTTGAGGATGTATTGACAAACAATTCTTTTTTTTTTTGTTAACGTTAAAATATTTGTAGTATACTTGGCAAATGATTATGTAATGGATTGTTTTGGTATATATATATGTGTATTTGTTTTATGAAAAAGATTTATTGTTTTTGTTATTATACATGTATCCAGGGCAAATTAGTAATTTTATAAAAAAAATTATACAATTAAAAACATGACACGCGTAAATGAATGTCATACGTATGTGTCATAAATGCTTGTCATGAATGTGTGTCATTAAAAAGTGTCATAAAATAAGTGTCATAAAATGAGTGTCATAAATGTGTGTCATGAATGTGTGTCATTAAAAAGTGTCATAAAATAAGTGTCATAAAATGAGTGTCATAAATGTGTGTCATGAATGCGTGTCATTAAATGTGTGTCATAAAAACATGACACACAAATGTATGTCATGTTAATTTTATGACTTCTTAATCAACGACTCGCATTTGCGTGTCATAAAGACTCTTTTATGACACGCAATGCATGTCAAGAAAGGTGTTTTTTCTAGTAGTGAAGAAACCCGTCGGCAAAGAAAAAAACAAAAGATCTAATTGCGAAACGAAAAGGTGAGTCATTTTTTTTGTTGATGATTTTGGGAGTATAATGGTGTTTTTTTTGTTTGTTAAAGGATGTTTTGTGAATCTAATCCAAACAGAACTGAATAAGTGTTGTTTAGCTTTAGAAATCTAGGGTTTTGTAAAATGGGTGGATGAAAATGGTGTTTTTTTTGGTCCTTTTTTGATGATGATGATGATGATGATGATGATGATGATGATGATGATGATGATGATGATGATGATGATGATGTTTTAAGAATGTAATGTAATGTGGATTTAGATTGGGTGTTTTTATAAGATGTGTTTGATGGTTATGGTGTTTTCTGATTGTAATATGGTGTTTTTTTGTTATGGTGAAACACAACAGAATGTTTGTAAGGGTCTATTTGTAAGTTGATAGGGTGTATATATATGTTGATGGTGTTTTTAAAATGTAATGGACATGTAGATAGGGTGTTGTATATGATGAGGATACCAGTAATAGAATGCGTATGATGGTTACGGTGTTTTTTTGTGTGTAACATAATGTTTGTAAGATGTTGTTTTATTTAATGATGAATATGGTGTTTTTATAGTTATGGTGTTGTATTTGGTGTTTTGTAGTTATGGTGATGAATATGGTGTTATATGGTGTTTTTATATTTTAAAATGCATGTTTTTAGTTATGGTGTTCTATGGTGTTTATATGGTGTTTTTATGTTTTAAAATGCATGTTTAAATGGTGTTTTAAATGTGTTTGTGATAGGATGTCATGTGGATAATGTGTTATATAGTATTATAAGAGCTGGAAAATTAGGGTTTTGTGAAAAGGTTTGAAAATAGTTTACGGTATTTGTACTAGTTATTGAAATATGATATAGTGGTTTAAATATAGTGTTTGAATGTTCTATAATCAGGTCAAGCCAACGTCTTAAAGGGAAAATGTACATATCGAGGTTCATAAACACAAATGAAACACCGATCGTATATAGCGATTCAGAAGCATCAAATAGTGAGGACGAAGGTATTTGCAATGTAGTAAAAAGTAGAGTTCTACATAAATAGATTTGATCATTACAACATGATTGGTTGCGTAAAATTTTATCACCGATGTGTCGGGTGTTGTAGGTAATATGTTTTTTTATTCAATAGTTACTTTATCCATGTGCAGCCAATCCTATAATGTCCACGGATACTGTACGGGGGTCTAATAACATCAATGGTAAACGAACAAAAACACTACATTATGTTAATTTACCAAGATGTGAAACTCTATTTTTTAATTTGAAGTTTTATATGATAAACATTGCTTTGAATTCAACAAATGGTGTTGCTGGTATGGATGATACTGATAATGCAGGAAAAAAACGAAGATGTTGATGTTTGTATAGCGTTATAGGTATTTATGTATATTTTTAGCCCTTTTTACACTTTAGTCAAGTTTTAAATTTATAAAACATGATATTTTACTAACACTAAACACACATATGGGCAAGTGCACCCATCGTGAGCGTAGTATAGCGTTGGTAAGATACCGAGGTCGTCCAAGGACACAAGAGCTTTTAGTATCGGTTTATCCTCAACGTCTAATCAAATCAAAATTTTAGAAAAAGGTTTAAACACGAAAATAAAAACTAAAAATGCTGAAAATAAAAATAAAATAAAAATAAAAACAGATAGACAAGATGAATCACTTGGATCTGACTCGCCTTTAGTGTAACCTTTGATTATTTCCGCACTTTTGCACTTTTTAAGAGATTATCTTAGTTATAGTAGTAGGCCCCTCTTTTGAAGGTGACGTTACCCTCAACCCAGTAGTTTGAGTCAGCAAGGATACTAATCCTAAAGGGTTGGATTATTGAAAGATAATTAATTAAGTTATCAATGCGTAATGTGGTAGGCCCCTCTTTTGAAGGTGACGTTACCCTCGGCTAAGTAGTTTGAGTCAGCAGGGATACAATCCTAAATAGCCAGGTTAATGTTTTAATAGTAGTTTACATATGAGGGGATCAAGAAATTCGAACCCCCGCCATCCAATACCGTATTGAAGGAGGTCCTACTAAACTTGACCTAGGTCCTTGCAGGATCTATACACTGAACAAGGCAAGACTCTTACCAAACCATTCCCTTAACCCCCGACCAGGTAGCCAACATATCTCCATATAGACCGTGGAGATATGAATGGTGTAAATCATTTATTTTATATAGACAGTAAAATAACGCCAAGACACCACAGACAAATGATAAGGAAGATTCACCTTCAACATAAGAAACTAGTTATTAAAGTCATTAATACATAACCAAATAAAAAGTGAGAAAAGATTAAAAATAAAAAGTATTACACTAAATGCTTGTCTTCACCAAGTGATGTAAGAGACTTAGGCAAACATGGCCTTTGATTGTCAAAAACTCTTACTATCAACCTTGGATCCCGAGACTACTACACACACTCTATGATGGATGATGGATGATGGTGGTGGA